>NC_134087.1:77404079-77711579 GCF_000715075.1 Nicotiana tabacum
TCATCACCATCTTGCCCGCTCCCAATTGATGACTAGCTATTATATAAGTGTTGACCTAAGCCCCTGCGCAGGTGCTCGTAATTCAAATAAATGTTTATCATTCCGAATAATTGACAATTTAAGGCTTGTTATTATATCAGTTAAATAATGTAGAAGTGATAATTAAATTGCCAATATAACTTGATATAACTCATTATATCAAGTTTTTGTTAATATGATATTATATTAACAATATTTATATAAAATTATTATGAACATTGTGAATATATATGAAATAAATTTCTTTTGCAATTATGTATACACACAATATATATAGCTCTTAGTTAAATTTTTGAATTAGGGTAATAATTATTATGTATTATTAAAGACATATTAATTTAAATTTCTTAGTTATTTGAGAATGGGAATTTGTAGATCTTAATATTAATCTATTCGATTGCATTTTATTGGAATTGAGATAATACCCCAGAGAAATTTGACTTTACTTTTTTGTTTCCGAAGTAACTCTCATCAACTAGCACTAGTTTGATGTCAACCTTTAGGAGTAATTCATCAAATTGGTTAAATCAAAAATAATGACATACTCTTTATTTAATACGATCGCACTATACATATCGATATACATATAGATTCACCGACTACATTTCAGCCATCCAGCGATCCTGATCTATTTGAAAATTGCTAGAATTGATATATCCATATATCATATTTCTGCAGGCATAAGAGTTTTTCCTTTATGTTCTGTGGAAATCACATGTGTCACGACCCGGATTTCCCACCATCGGGTGTCGTGATGGCGCCTACTATCGGAGCTAAGCAAGCCAAATATATAAAACATTTTTCCTGCTTTCTTCCAAATAATATAATAAACGAGACAAAATTTAAGCGGAAAACTTTAAATCTAAAGCAACTGAGAACCAAAAGTGCGGAAGTTTGAACCAAAATGCTACCCAGAGTCTGGTGTCACTAGCTCACGGACTACTACAAAATACTACAATCAATGTCTGAAGGGAAAATACATCATGTTTGTCTGATACAAGATAAACAAATAAAACAAAACATGGAAAAGGGACTTCGGCCTGCGAACGCCAGCTAGGCTACCTCGAGAGTCCCTGGACTGAAGATAGCTCCCAGAAGTCCTACTGCTGCGGTCCGTAAGCTGCTCCCCGATCTGTGCACAAAAAATGCATAGAGTGTAGCATCAGCACAATCGACCTCATGTGTTGGTAAGTGCCTGGCCTAACCCCGGCGAAGTAGTGACGAGGCTAGACAGTACCTACCACAATTAACATGTACAGATATATATACAACAAGTGCAAGAAAACAAATAACAAGACAATACAAAGTAAAACTGGGAAGGGACATGCTATCGGGGAGTAACAGATAAAAATGAAATATCGGAAATAAACAGAAGAAACTCCGGTTTCCATGATATATATACATATATACATAGTGGACGGCGTGCCACACGATCCCATAATATCATACATAAGTGGACGGCGTGCCACACGATCCTATAGTATAGTATATAAGTGGACGGTGTGCCACACGATCCCATAATATTATATATAAGTGGACGGCGTGCCCCACGATCCCATAATATCATATATAAGTGGACGACGTGCCACAAGATCCCATAATATCATATATAAGTGGATGGCGTGCCACACGATCCCATAATATCATATATAAGTGGACGGTGTGCCACACGATCTCATAATATCATATATAAGTGGACGGCGTGCCACACGATCCCATAATATAGTTCATAATATCTGACTTCATATAGCAAACCCCTTCAGGGGAGAATAACAACTCAATACCTTTAACCCGGCAAGGGGTACAGCTAACAACCCAAAATATCCCGACAGGAGAGAATATATATATCAGTCTACACATCCCGACAAGGGAGTATTCACAACACATTCTCCTTTTAAATCATTCTTCCTCAACCGTTCACATTATATGAAACTTATCAAATAAACAAGGAGCTTGTGTCACATTATTCGAATTAAAAGCAATCAAGACTCACGGTCATGCTAGACTCCGGTGCATAGATAACCGTCACCATGCCTATACACCGTACTCCACATTAGCAAGTAGCAAACATCATCCTAATCCTATTCCCTCAAGCCAAAGTTAGAACAAACACTTACCTCGAATGCTCCAAACTCAACTCACGCTTCTAGTATAGCTTTACCTCTTGATTCCACCACCAATCCGCTCAAATCTAGTCATAAGTTACGTAATCACATTAATAATTACTAAATGAATCATCCTCAATGCATGAAAATAGATTTTTCAGGGTTTTTCCCAAAAAGGTCAAAAATACCCCCGGACCCACGTGGTCGAAACTCGAGGTTCGGACAAACACCCGGTTACTCATTCCCCCATGAATCCCAATATATGATTTGTTTTTAAATCGGACCCCAAATTGAGGTCCAACTTCTCAATTTGTAGAAAACCTAGGTTCTACCCAAAACACCCAATTTTTCTCATGAAAATCTTTGATTTGAAGTTGAAATTATGTTAAAAGATGTTAAGGAATAAAGAAATTAAGTTAGAAATCACTTACCAATCGTTTTGGAGAAAAAAGTTGTTTGGAAAATCGCCTCTTAGGTTTTGGGTTTTTGAAAAGTGAAAAAATGGCTGAAATTTTCCGAACTTGTATACCTTTCTGAGGACCTGGCGCGGACCGCACAAAAATGTGTTGCGGCCGTGCCGAGTGGGAGAAAAATTGGGGCTTCTCTGAACCCTTCCAGCACGGACCGCACTGTTTTGGTGCGCGGCCGCGCTGGTTGACCTAAAACTCTAGCCCTCAGACTCAGCCACGCGGACCGCACAGAAAGGCATCGCGGCCGCGCGGCTCCAGCGCGGACCGCGCGGAAATGACCGCGGCCGCGCTGGTGTCTGCAACACCTGAACCTGCATTTTCTTAAGTCCAAGACCTCCCGGGCCCCATTCAAAACTTACCCGAGCCCTCGGGGCTCCAAACCAAACATGCACACAACCTTAAAGACATCTTACGGACTTACTCGTGCGATCAAATCGCCAAAATAACATCATATACATAGGATCAAGCCTCAAACACATGATTTTCTTTCTTCAACTTTCATAACTCAAATTCTCCATTTTTAGTCCGAAACACGTCATATGACGTCCGTTTTTAGCCAAACTTTACAGATAGTGCTTAACACATATTTAAGACTTGTACCGGGCGTCGGAACCAAAATACGAGCCCAATACCTATATTTTCTAACCCCTTTTTCATTTCAAATTTTTATATCAAATTTCAGAAAAAACAATTTCTTTCAAAAATTCATTTCTCGGGCTTGGGACCTCAGAATTTGATTCCGGGCACACGCCCAAGTCCCATATTTTTCTACGGACCCTCTGGGACCGCCGAATCACAGGTCCGGGTCCGTTTACCCAAAATTTTAATACCAAAATTCATCAAATGTTTCACATAATTCACATATTCTAACATAAAAACTTTCCGGCTACATGCCCGAACTGCGCACGCCAATCGAGGCAACTAAAAGCGAGGTTTTCAAGGCCTCGAAAGCGCAGAACAAGGAAGAACTACGGTGATGACCCTTCGGGTCGTCACATTCTCCACCTTTAAAACAACTGTTCGTCCTCGAACGGACAAAAGAAAGAAGTACCTGAGTCGGGAAATAAATGAGGATAACGGCTCCGCATATCGGACTCGGACTCCCAGGTCGATGCCTCCGGAGGCTGACCTCTCCACTGAACACGCACCGAAGGAAAACTCTTCGACCTCAACGGTCGAACCTGCCGGTCTAGAATAGCCACCGGCTCCTCCTCATATGACAGATCCTTGTCCAATTGGACAGTGCTGAAATCCAACACGTGCGATGGATCTCCGCGATACTTCCGGAGCATAGATACATGAAACACGGGATGCACAGCTGACAAGCTAGGTGGCAAGGCAGTCTATAAGCTACCTCTCCCACACGATCAAGAATCTCAAATAGACCGATGAACCTAGGGCTGAGCTTGCCCTTCTTCCCAAATCTCATCACGCCCTTCATAGGCGATACACAGAGCAATACCCGCTCACCGACCATGAAAGCAACATCTCTGACTTTGCGGTCTGCATAACTCTTCTGTCTGGACTGAGCTGTACGAAGTCTATCCTGAATAATCCTGACCTTGTCCAAGGCCTTCTGAACCAGATCCGTACCCAATAATCGAGCCTCTCCCGGCTCAAACCATCCAACTGGAGACCGACATCGCCTACCATACAACGCTTCATACGGAGCCATCTGAATGCTGGACTGGTAGCTGTTGTTGTAGGCGAACTCTGTTAAAGGCAAAAAATGGTCCCACGAGCCTCCAAATCAATGACATAGGCTCGGAGCATGTCCTCAAGAATCTGAATAGTCCTCTCGGACTGACCGTCCGTCTGGGGATGAAATGTTGTACTCAACTCAACCTGGGTGCCCAACTCTCGCTGAACCGCTCTCCAGAAATGCGAGGTAAACTGCGTACCCCGATCCGAAATGATAGATAGCGGCACCCCATGAAGGCGAACAATCTCCCTAATATAAATCTCGGCTAACCTTTCGGACGAATAGGTGGCTGCAACAGGAACAAAATGCGCTGACTTGGGCAGCCTATCAACAATGACCCAAACTGCATCAAACTTTTTCCGAGTCATCGGGAGTCCAGTAACGAAATCCATCGTAATCCTCTCCCACTTCCACTCGGGAAGTGCAATCCTCTGAAATAGACCACCGGGTCTTTGATGCTCGTACTTAACCTGCTGACAATTCAAACACCGAGCCACGTGCGTAACGATGTCTTTCTTCATCTTACGCCACCAATAGTTCTGCCTCAGATCCTGATATATCTTCGCGGCGCTCGGGTGAATAGAATACCGAGAATTGTGGGCCTCCGCTAAGATCAACTCTCGAATCCCATCAACATTGGGCATACAAACTCGCCCCTGCAATCTCAATACACCATCATCATCTAAGGTTACTTTCTTGGCACCTCCACGCTGCACCGTGTCTCTCAAGACACACAAATGGGGATCCTCAAACTGTCGCTCGCGGATACGCTCTAATAGTGAGGAACGAGCAACCGTGCAAGCTAACACTCTGCTAGGCTCAGAAATATCCAACCTCACAAGACAATTGGACAAGTCCTGAACATCCAAAGCAAGCGATCTCTGGCTGACTGGAATATAAGCAAGACTACCCATGCTGGCGGACTTCCTGCTCAATGCATCGGCCACCACGTTGGCCTTTCCCGGGTGGTATAAGATAGTAACATCATAATCCTTTAGAAACTCTAACCACCTCCTCTGCCTCAAATTCAACTCTTTCTGCTTGAACAAATACTGAAGACTCTTGTGATCAGTGTAAACCTCACACGTCACGCCATATAAGTAATGCCTCTAGATCTTCAGGGCATGAACAATGGCTGCCAACTCGAGATCATGAACTGGATAATTCTTCTTGTGGATCTTCAACTGCCTCGAAGCATAATCAATGACCTTGCCTTCCTGCATCAACACTGCACCAAGCCCAATACGAGACGCATCACAATAGACCATATATGGCCCTGAACTTGTGGGCAGAACCAATACCGGTGCCGTAATCAGAGCCGTCTTGAGCTTCTGGAAGCTCGCCTCACACTCGTCCGACCACCTGAACTGGGCACCCTTCTGGGTCAATCTGGTCATAGGGGCTGCAATGGATGAAAACCCCTCCACGAACCAACGGTAGTAACCTGCTAACCCTAGGAAACTCTAAATATCCGTAGCTGAAGGTGGTTGAGGCCAGTTCTTGACTGCCTCTATCTTCTTCGGGTCTACCTGAATACCTGCTGCTGATACGACATGACCCAGGAATGCGACCGAAATCAACCAAAACTCGCACTTTGAGAACTTAGCATACAACTAACTATCCTTTAGGGTCTGAAGGACCACTCTGAGGTGTTGCTCATGCTCCTCCTGATTGCGGGAGTATATAAGAATATCGTCAATGAAGACTATCACGAACAAGTCCAAATAAGGTCTGAACACTCGGTTCATCAACTCCATGAACGCTGCTAGGGAATTAGTCAATCCAAATGACATGACCAAAAACTCATAGTGCCCATACCGAGTGCGAAATGCTGTCTTAGGGACATTTGACACCCTAATCCTCAGCTGGTGGTAGCCAGATCTCAAATCTATCTTTGAAAACACCCTCGCACCCTAAAGCTGGTCGAATAAATCGTCGATCCTCGGCAGTGGATACTTATTCTTAATTGTAACCTTGTTCAATTGCCGGTAATCGATGCACATTCTCATCGAACCATCCTTTTTCTTAACAAACAACACAGGCGCACCCCAAGGCGAAACACTGGGTCTAATGAAACCTTTCTCAAGCAAATCGTGCAGTTGTTCCTTTAACTCTTTCAACTCCGGCGGGGCCATATGATATGGCGGGATAGAAATGGGTTGAGTGCCCGGAGCCAAATCAATACAAAAGTCGATATCCCTATCGGGCGGCATACCCGGCAGGTCTGAAGGGAAAACCTCAGGAAACTCCCGTACAACGGGCACAGAATCAATAGAAGGGGCCTCCGTGCTAGAATCGCGAACATACGCCAAGTAGGCCAAACATCCCTTCTCGACCATACGCCGAGCTTTCACATACGAGATAACACTGCGGGTACAATGACCAGAAGTCCCTCTCCACTCTAAGCGGGGTAAACCTGGTAAGTCTAAGGTCATGGTCTTGGCATGACAATCCAAGATCGCATGATACGGGGATAACCAATCCATCCCTAATATGACGTCGAAATCCACCATATCCAAGAGCAATAAGTCAACACGGGTCTCAAGACCCCTGAATACCACAACACATGAATGATGAACCCGGTCCACCACTATAGAATTCCCCACTGGCGTAGACACATATACAGGAATACTCAAGGCCTCACTAGGCATAACCAAATAGGGTGCAAAATAGGACGACACATATGAATACGTAGATCCGGGATCAAATAGCACAGAAGCATCCCTATCACAGACCAGAATAGTACCTGTAATCACAGCATCTGATGACTCAGCCTCTGGCCTGGCTGGAAAGGCATAACAACGGGGCTGGCCCCACCTCCTTGAATCATATCCCTGGGATGATCTGCTACTGGTTGACCCCTACCTCTAGCGGTCTGAGCTCCACCTCTAAGACCTCTACCTCCACCTCTATGTCCTCTACCCCCGCCTCTAGCTGGCTGGGCAGGCTGTGGGGCAACTAGTGCCTGGATCATCGGGCGAGAACCCTATTGCTGCGAGCTACTGGAAGCTCGAGGGCAATATCTGGCAATGTGACTCACATCGCCGCAAGTATAACAAGCCCTCGGCTGCTGAGAATAACGAAGTGGTAGTGCACTGATAGGTGCTGATGGTGAACTGAAGAGTTGCTGGTCAGAATACTGCGGCTGAGAACCACGACCACCTGGTGTACCATGAGAAGCCTGGAGAGCTGACTGAAAGGGCCTCGAAGGATGTCCTCTACCATAAGAATCCCTACCTCCAGACGAGGTACCACTGAATCTACCCGAATGACGGGGCCTCTTATCGGATCCATGACCACCTCCCTGAGCAAGTGCCATCTCTATCCGGCGGGCACCATCTGCCGCCTCCTGAAATGAAATCTCACTACCGGCACTCATGGCCATCTGAACACGGATCGGCTGGGCCAACCCATCAATAAACCTCTGCACCCTCTCTCTATCGGTGGGGAGTATCACAATGGCATGACGAGCAAGATCAATGAACCGGGTCTCATACTGGGTGACCATCATAGGACCCTGCTGGAGACGCTCAAACTACCTGCGAAGAGCATCTCGCTGAGTAACTGGAAGAAACTTCCCCAGAAATAACTCTGAAAACTGATCCCAGGTCAATGATGGCGACCCTGCTGGCCTGGCTAAACAGAAATCCCTCCACCAAGTCTTGGCGGATCCTGCCAGGTGAAAAGTGGCGAAGTCGACCCCATTGGTCTCTACAATGCCCATAGTCCGTAGAACCTCATGACAGCTGAATATGAAATCCTGAGCATCCTCTGAGGGGGTACCACTATATGTGGTTGTGAAGAGCTTGGTGAAATGATCAAGCCTCCACAAAGCATCCGCGGACATAGCCGCACCATTACTGGACTGAGCCGCAATACCTGGCTGGGCTGCCACAGCTGGCTGAACTGCCACGGCTGGCTGAACTGCTGGAAGCTGAGCTTGAGGAGCTACCGGCTCTGGAGTACGAGTATCGGGAGTCTGAATTCCTCCCCCAGCCTGAGATGTGGCTGGAGCTATGGGAAGCAAACCCGCTCTAGAAATGCCCTCCATAAAGCCTACCAGTCGGACCAAAGCGTCCTGAAGCACTGGAGTGGCTATAAAACCCTCTGGGACCTGAGCTGGGCCCACTGGAACAGCTGGGGCTGGAACCTCCTCCTCAAAATCGACCTGAGGCTCCATCACCGAAAATGCTGCTCAGGGCTGAGCTCTGCCCCGGCCTCGGCCTCTGCCCCTAATAGGGGCTACTGCTGGGGGCTCAGGCTGTTGCGCGGTAGAAGAGGAAGCACGTGTCCTCGCCATCTGCGAAAGAACAGAGTGGAAAGAAAATCAGTACTTGAGAAACAGAATCGCACGACAAGAATGAACAAGGTGAAGTTTTCCTAACTCAGTAGCCTCTGCGGGATAAATACAGACGTCTCTGTACCGATCCCTCAGACTCTACTGAGCTTGTCCGTGAGTTGTGAGACCTAAGTAACCTAGGGCTCTGATACCAACTTGTCACGACCCGAATTCCCCACCGTCGGGAGTCGTGATGGCGCCTACTGTCGGAGCTAGGCAAGCCAACCTTATAAAACATTTTTTCTGCTTTCTTCCATACAATATAATAAACGAGACAAAATTTAAACGAAAAACTTTAAATCTAAAGCAACTGAGAACCAAAAGTGCGGAAGCTTGAACCAAAATGCTACCTAGAGTCTGGTGTCACTAGCTCACGGACTACTACAGAATACTACAATCAATGTCTGAAGGGAAAATACATCATGTTTGTCTGATACAAGATAAACAAACAAAAAAAACATAGAAAAGGGACTTCGGCCTGCGAACGCCAGCTAGTCTACCTCGAGAGTCCTTGGACTGAAGATAGCTACCAGAAGTCCTACTGCTGCGGTCCATAAGTTGCTCCCTGATCTGTGCACAAAAAATGCACAGAGTGTAGCATCAGCACAACCGACCCCATGTGCTGGTAAGTGCCTGGCCTAACCCCGGCGAAGTAGTGACGAGGCTAGACAGTACCTACCACAATTAACCTGTACAGATATATATACAACAAGAAGTGCAAGAAAATAAATAACAAGACAATACAAAGTAAAACTGGGAGGGGACATGCTATCGGGGAGTAACAGATAAAAATGAAATATCGGAAATAAACAGAAGAAACTCCGGTTTCCATGATATATATATACATATATATACATATATACATAGTGGACGGCGTGCCACACGATCCCATAATATCATACATAAGTGGACGGCGTGCCACACGATCCCATAGTATAGTATATAAGTGGACGGCGTGCCACACGATCCCATAATATTATATATAAGTGGACGGCGTGCCACACGATCCCATAATATCATATATAAGTGGACGGCCTGCCACACGATCCCATAATATCATATATAAGTGGACGGCGTGCCACACGATCCCATAATATCATATATAAGTGGAAGGCGTGCCACACGATCCCATAATATCATATATAAGTGGACGGCGTGCCACATGATCCCATAATATAGTTCATAATATCTGACTTCATATAGCAAACCCCTCAGGGGAGAATAACAACTCAATACCTTTAACCCGGTAAGGGGTACAGCTAACAGCCCAAAATATCCCGACAAGGGAGAATATATATATCAGTCTACACATCCCGACAAGGGAGTATTCACAACACATTCTCCTTTTAAATCATTCTTCCTCAACCGTTCACATTATATGAAACTTATCAAATAAACAAGGAGCTTGTGTCACATTATTCGAATTAAAAGCAATCAAGACTCACGGTCATGCTAGACTCCGGTGCATAGATAACCGTCACCATGCCTATACACCGTACTCCACATTAGTAAGTAGCAAATATCATCCTAATCCTATTCCCTCAAGCCAAAGTTAGAACAAACACTTACCTCCAATGCTCCAAACTCAACTCACGCTTCTAGTATAGCTTTACTTCTTGATTCCACCACCAATCCGCTCGAATCTAGTCATAAGTTACTTAATCACATTAACAATTACTTAATGAATCATCACCAATGCATGAAAATAGATTTTTCAAGGTTTTTTCCAGAAAGGTCAAAAATACCCCCGGACCCACGTGGTCGAAACTAGAGGTTTGGACCAAAACCCGGTTACCCATTCCCCCATGAATCCCAATATATGATTTGTTTTTAAATCGGACCCCAAATTGAGGTCCAACTTCTCAATTTGTAGAAAGCCTAGGTTCTACCCAAAACACCCAATTTTTCCCATGAAAATCTTTGATTTGAAGTTGAAATTATGTTAAAAGATGTTAAGGAATAAAAAAATTAAGTTAGAAATCACTTACCAATCGTTTTGGAGAAAAAGAGTTGTTTGAAAAATCGCCTCTTAGGTTTTGGGTTTTTGAAAAGTGAAAAAATGACTAAGATTTTCCGAACTTGTATACCTTTCTGAGGACCTGGCGCGGACCGCACAAAAATGTGTTGCGGCCGCGCCGAGTGGGAGAAAAATTGGGGCTTCTCTGAACCCTTCCAGCGCAGACCGCACTGTTTTGGTACATGGCCGCGCTTGGAGGGGACATGCTATCGGGGAGTAACAGATAAAAATGAAATATCGGAAATAAACAGAAGAAACTCCGGTTTCCATGATATATATACATATATATACATATATACATAGTGGACGGCGTGCCACACGATCCCATAATATCATACATAAGTGGACGGCGTGCCACACGATCCTATAGTATAGTATATAAGTGGACGGTGTGCCACACGATCCCATAATATTATATATAAGTGGACGGCGTGCCCCACGATCCCATAATATCATATATAAGTGGACGACGTGCCACAAGATCCCATAATATCATATATAAGTGGACGGCGTGCTACACGATCCCATAATATCATATATAAGTGGACGGCGTGCCACACGATCTCATAATATCATATATAAGTGGACGGCGTGCCACACGATCCCATTATATAGTTCATAATATCTGACTTCATATAGCAAACCCCTTCAGGGGAGAATAACAACTCAATACCTTTAACCCGGCAAGGGGTACAGCTAACAACCCAAAATATCCCGACAGAAGAGAATATATATATCAGTCTACACATCCCGACAAGGGAGTATTCACAACACATTCTCCTTTTAAATCATTCTTCCTCAACCGTTCACATTATATGAAACTTATCAAATAAACAAGGAGCTTGTGTCACATTATTCGAATTAAAAGCAATCAAGACTCACGGTCATGCTAGACTCCGGTGCATAGATAACCGTCACCATGCCTATACACCGTACTCCACATTAGCAAGTAGCAAACATCATCCTAATCCTATTCCCTCAAGCCAAAGTTAGAACAAACACTTACCTCGAATGCTCCAAACTCAACTCACGCTTCTAGTATAGCTTTACCTCTTGATTCCACCACCAATCCGCTCGAATCTAGTCATAAGTTACTTAATCACATTAATAATTACTAAATGAATCATCCCCAATGCATGAAAATAGATTTTTCAAGGTTTTTCCCAAAAAGGTCAAAAATACCCCCGGACCCACGTGGTCGAAACTCGAGGTTCGGACCAAAACCCGGTTACCCATTCCCCCATGAATCCCAATATATGATTTGTTTTTAAATCGGACCCCAAATTAAGGTCCAACTTCTCAATTTGTAGAAAACCTAGGTTTTACCCAAAACACCCAATTTTTCCCATGAAAATCTTTGATTTGAAGTTGAAATTATGTTAAAAGATGTTAAGGAATAAAGAAATTAAGTTAGAAATCACTTACCAATCGTTTTGGAGAAAAAAGGTTGTTTGGAAAATCGCCTCTTAGGTTTTGGGTTTTTGAAAAGTGAAAAAATGACTGAGATTTTCCGAACTTGTATACCTTTCTGAGGACCTGGCGCGGACCGCACAAAAATGTGTTGCGGCCGCGCCGAGTGGGAGAAAAATTGGGGCTTCTCTGAACCCTTCCAGCGCAGACCGCACTGTTTTGGTACACGGCCGCGCTGGTTGACCTGAAACCCTAGTCCTCAGACTCAGCCACGCGGACCGCACAGAAAGGCATCGCGGCCGCGCGGCTCCAGCGCGGAAATGACCGCGGTCGCGCTGGTGTGTGCAACACCTGAACCTGCATTTTCTTAAGTCCAAGACCTCCCGGGCCCCATTCAAAACTCACCCGAGCCCTCGGGGCTCCAAACCAAATATGCACACAACCTTAAAGACATCTTACGGACTTACTCGTGCGATCAAATCGCCAAAATAACATCATATACATAGGATCAAGCCTCAAACACATGATTTTCTTTCTTCAACTTTCATAACTCAAATTCTCCATTTTTAGTCCGAAACACGTCATATGACGTCCGTTTTTAGCCAAACTTTACAGATAGTGCTTAACACATATTTAAGACTTGTACCGGGCGTCGGAACCAAAATACGAGCCCAATACCTATATTTTCTAACCCCTTTTTCATTTTAAATTTTCATATCAAATTTCAGAAAAACAATTTCTTTCAAAAATTCATTTCTCATGCTTGGGACCTCAGAATTTGATTTCGGGCACACGCCCAAGTCCCATATTTTTCTACGGACCCTCCGGGACCGTCGAATCATAAGTCCGAGTCCGTTTACCCAAAATGTTGACCGAAGTCAATATTATGCATATTAATACCAAAATTCATCAAATGTTTCACATAATTCACATATTCTAACATAAAAACTTTCCGGCTACGCGCCCGAACTGCGCACGCCAATCGAGGCAACTAAAAGCGAGATTTTCAATGCCTCGAAAGCGCGGAACAAGGAAGAACTACGGTGATGACCCTTCGGGTCGTCACAACATGTTATACTATATTCCAATAAATAGATATCTGTGTTATGATACAAGTCCAAGTCCACGTTTTCACAACAAAAAAATGGGATTGGGTCCCAGCGGATCGAAACAATCTTATTTTTTGAACATGAAGAAATAAAGAAGCCATTGCAATTGCTGGAAAGACTAGGCCTACTAACGGCACAAAAATAGATGGAAGGTTCAAATTTGTCCTAGAAGGGGTACCTCGATTTACTATTTGTATCTGTTATTATGTTATTATATAAATAAAGATATCTTGTAATAATTATAATTAAATTAAGAATTTGAATTCTAATTACTCATTAGAAATTAGATAATATTTATTATTAATAGAATTTGAAGAATTTGAAATTCTTAGTATAGATCTAAGTATCTATATATCTAAATCTAACTGAGTAGGTATAATAAGTGCAAAGAATGTAGAACTGTAGAACTAAATAAATGGACTTATTCATCTCCTACATGAGAAAGATATGTATCATAATAAACTTTATTATTTTTCTTCATTTCTTTGTCTTTTGTTCTTGTCTTCTAATTTTCTAAAAATAGATAAAGAGTTTCTTACAGATTATCGAAAGATTCGTTCGAATCCGACCCAACATGAATTTTTAGCAAAATGGTTTTTCGGGAGATAGGAAAGATACAAAACTCTATTATCTATATTTGAATTTCAAATTATATACTTAAGACAAGAAGAAGAAATTCGTTTTATTTTCCTAATTTCACGAAAGGAAGAACTCACTCTTGTTGATAAAGGCTTTTTGATTCGTAATCAGGAATATAGGTCAAAAAAAGAGTTATCCTCAACTTCAGTTTTGATTCTTTCTACAATTAGATCTTCTATTACCAAAGAAAGCGCCATTATTATCTTATTTACTTTGATTCCGACAAACTAACTACTTTTTTGCTACAAACACAAATAAAATAATTGAACTTAGTGCTCTACTTGATTTTGCTTGACTTTTGATTCAAAGGAAAAAAGGCGTGGAGCTTAAATAACTCACTCAGAACGCTTTTTAAAAGATTACGTGGTACAATTAGGTCGAATAAACCCTTCTGGAATAAGTATTCAGCTGTTTGTGAACCTTCGGGTACTGTTTTATTTAATGTTTGTTCAATTACTCTTTTACCTGCAAATGCAATGTAGGCATTGGGTTCGGCAATAATGATATCCCCCAACATACCAAAACTAGTTGTCACTCCACCAGTTGTTGGAGATGTAAGGATTGATGCATAAAATAATTTTTTATTTAATTGATAATCATATAAAGCAGACGATATTTTAGCCATTTGCATCAAGCTCAAACTTCCTTCCTGCATGCGCCCCCCCCCCCCCCCCAGAAGCACACACTATAATAAGGGGTAAAATTTGATTGGCAGCGTGTTCAATCAAATGGGTGATTTTCTCTCCGACTACGGATCCCATACTACCCCCCCATAAACTGAAAATCCATAACCCCAATTGCTACGGGAATGCCGTTTAGTTGGCCTATGCCTGTTTGAACAGCCTCAGTTAATCCTGTCTTTCTTTGATAAGAATCAATACGATCTTTATAAGGCTCCTCCTCCGAATGAAATTCAATGGGATCCAGAGAGACCATGTCTTTATCCATAAGATCCCAAGTACCCGGATCGATCAAAAGTTAAATTCTATCTGAACTACTCATTTTCAAATGATATCCACATTGTTCACAAATATTCATTTTTTATTTCAAAAATTTCTTATATTTTAATCCATAACAATTTTCGCATTGAACCCACAAATGCCTGTATTTTTGAGTTACCTCGAGATCATTAGAACTTTCTCTTATAGTTAAATTACTGCCCTTCGTGCGAGTTCGTCTACTGGAACCCTCGTTTTCACTACTATTTCGACTTTCACCACCACAAATGGCCCTATAAATGTAACTGTCACCATAATTCTCACTACCACTTATAATGGAAGTATCTATACAGATTTGAGACTGAAGATAACTATCAATGCAACTATTAATGCGATTATTCCAACTATATTGAGTATCATACATGTAAGAATTATAATAGGGATCTTCGCCCTTAAATCTATTATTCAGATAATTCGAGTTTCGATAACTATAAAAAGAACTTTCTAGTTCACTCAGAAAAGAACGATCGTTGTCAATCTCAAAAATCTAATTTTCAATATCAAAATAGATGGAATAACTATCTCCATTCCTATCACTAGCTAAAAAAGTATCATCAGAGATGAAATTCCGAATGTCTTTAACGCCGAATAAATAATCAACATTACCGCAACTAGAATTGTCACGATTCCTCCAACTATGAATGTTTTTCACTATTCAATTTGGATCTTCATTGGTATTTTCAATAGGACCAAGACTGCCCATTGATTTATTTAGCCCACACCTGCGTTCGAACTCCTTCTTAAACAACATCGAATGAAACCACCATCTTTCCATAGAGTTTTCTTGCCCCCTATTTGCATGAAAATACAATAGATGAATAGTCATTCGCTATAAAATTATTTATTTGAATATCTTATTTCCTATCAGACTAAGCATATAAATCCAATCACTAGGATTATTAACTAATAAGGATTGTGAGTATTGAAAAAAAGTTCTGAATCTGGGGGAACACTTCACTATATATTAATATGTTGGAACCCCCTTTATATTATTAAAAATAATATAATAATATAATTTTTAATAAAGGGCGGCTTCTCCTATGTCGTGTCAAATTCGCATCGAAAAAAAAGAGATTTGTCCTCTCCTATAAAGAAATAAAAAAATAAGTGTTTCGTAAAATCTCGTCTAATACTAATATCTAATCACTAACAAATCTAAAATCTAATAAAAAAATAAGTAATAAATTAAGGTTCTATTTCAACACGGAACAAAGAGGACAATATACAAGATGGGTAGAAAGAGGTGTGATACTTGGCTTGATGCAGGGAAATTACAAACTACAGAATAGAAAAGAATATACCAATCCTAAGGATCCGTAGGATTAATTGTGGATCCAAGACAACAATAGAAAGATTTGAGTCTTAGATTTTGATTTAGTTTTCTAGATTTTGTATTTCAAATCTTGTATATCTAGGTAAGTATATACTTAGTCAAAATATATGCAATAGAATCTTTGTTGTATTCGGCTCAATCCTTTTAGTAAAAGATTGGGCCGAGTTTAATTGCAATTCAATTAAGAGAACGAAGGATAATTACTTGAGTTCTTTCTCCTTATCCTTCTTTATTTCCTGCTAATTTATCTGCTAATGTCTACTGTTTTTACTTATCCAAAACGTCCACTGCTGCAAAATTAAATACGATCTCTTTCCATACTTCACAAGCAGCAGCTAGTTCCGGGCTCCATTTGCAAGCCTCGCGAATAATTTCATTACCTTCCTGAGCAAGATCATGTCCTTCATTACAAGCTTGTACACATGCTTCTAGAGCTACTCGATTAGCTACGGCACCTGGCACATTACCCCAAGGATGTCCTAAAGTTCCTCCACCGAATTGTAGTACGGAATCATCCCCAAAGATCTCGGTCAGAGCAGGCATATGCCAAACGTGAATACCTCCTGAAGCCACGGGTAGAACACCTGGTAAAGAGACCCAATCTTGAGTGAAATAAATATCGTGACTTCGATCTTGTTCAACAAAATCATCACGCAGTAAATCAACAAAGCCCAAAGTTATGTCTCTTTCACCTTCAAGTTTACCTATTACGGTACCAGAGTGAATATGATCTCCACCAGACATACGTAACGCTTTTGCTAATACCCGGAAGTGGATACCATGATTCTTCTGTCTATTAATAACTGCATGCATTGCACGGTGGATCTGAAGAAGTAGACCATTATCTCGGCAATAATGAGCCAAGCTAGTATTTGCGGTGAATCCCCCCGTTAAGTAGTCATGCATTACGATCGGAACGCCCAATTCTCTAGCAAATACATCTCTTTTGATCATTTCTTCGCATGTACCTGCAGTAGCATTCAAGTAATGCCCTTTGATTTCACCTATTTCAGCATGTGCTTTATAAATTGCTTCGGCACAAAATAAGAAACGATCTCTCCAACGCATAAATGATTGTGAGTTCACGTTCTCATCATCTTTGGTAAAATCAAGTCCACCGCAAAGACATTCATAAACAGCTCTACCGTAGTTTTTAGCAGATAACCCCAATTTAGGTTTAATAGTACATCCCAACAGGGGACGACCATACTTGTTCAATTTATCTCTTTCAACTTGGATCCCATGAGGGGAACCTTGGAAAGTTTTAACATAAGCAGGAGGGATTCACAAATCTTCCAGACGTAGAGCGCGCAGGGCTTTGAAACCAAATACGTTACCTACAATAGAAGTAAACATGTTGGTAACAGAACCTTCTTCAAAAAGGTCTAAAGGGTAAGCTGCATAAGCAATATATTGATCTTTTGCTCCAACAACACGCTCGATGCGGTAGCATCGCCCTTTGTAACGATCAAGGCTGGTAAGTCCATCGGTCCATACAGTTATCCACGTACCAGTAGAAGATTCGGCAGCTACCGCGGCCCCTGCTTCTTCAGGTGGAACTCCAGGTTGAGAAGTTACTCGGAATGCTGCCAATATATCAGTATCCTTGGTTTGGTACTCAGGAGTATAATAAGTCAATTTGTACTCTTTAACACCAGCTTTGAATCCAACACTTACTTTAGTCTCTGTTTGTGGTGACACAAACCCCTCCCTATAACTCATGAATTAAGAATTCTCACAACAACAAGGTCTACTCTACACGAATTCCGTGTTAATGAAACTTTTCACAGGAATCTTTCACAAAATTTCCAACTAATACTAATATTATCAACTAATCAAAATGTTTGATTATTAGACCATGGTATTTGATTTGCCAACTACATCATTATTGT
The DNA here is from genome assembly GCF_000715075.1 of Nicotiana tabacum. Classification (NCBI taxonomy): domain Eukaryota; kingdom Viridiplantae; phylum Streptophyta; class Magnoliopsida; order Solanales; family Solanaceae; genus Nicotiana; species Nicotiana tabacum. Next base: position 77,422,133 of record NC_134087.1, read on the forward strand.
ATACTCTTTCATATATATATAGCGCAACACAATTTTTATTTTTTACTTTTTTTTGAAATGGAAATACCTAACTAACCTAAATAATAAGAACTTCCCCATAGTGTCAATTTCGCCAAGCCGCAAAAAATGAGACGCGCCATATGCTCGCTTGAATATGGTCGCTCCAACTCCAAGCCTCTTCGAGCCAATCCGCAAGGATAAGATGTGCCACATGCTCGCTTGTCAAGGATGGAGTACGGTCTCCGCAAGCCTCTTTCTCACCAGCCTCAAGGAGGGAACACTTCATCTAGCCTTCTATGACAAATTGCAAGAAGAGAGTGCTCCGTCACAGTTACTTGGAATGCCATGTACATCTTCGGCCAACTATAAGAAGAGGATGCTCCGTGAATTTATTCCCAAGTTGCAGGAAGTCAGCTATGCCAAGGCTTAATAGATATGAAGTCTTCACGCACCTTTCGCCGGTAAAAAAACAAAAAGATATTGTTGAACATGTTTCACTTTGGAGAGAGCGCAAAGCTGAAGGAGCTTGCATGTCGCATCGCCGAACTTCTAGAAGATATCTGGGAAGATAGACGGTCAATCTGATTGTGATCTTTATATAGTTTGTAGCTCTGGAAGTCTAGTTCCCGACGCCACAAATTGTTCATGTTTTTGACGTTGCTACACCAAGATATGTGTCTTTTTGTGAAGGCGCGCAAAGCTGTAAATTCGAGCACGGCAGCATCCGAAACGAAATTTCAAAATAATACCTGAGAAGCTACAGAAGGAATTTCGCTCCAAATTTTTGATATGTTGAAGTAGTTGAAGTGTAGTGTCAAGAGGATCAGACGGCTTGTGTTTCCGATGTTCCTACGACAACATATGATGGTTTTCTCCACAAATGCCTAAAGATGACTATCCCGGATAGATTCTGCAGCGACAAGGAAAAGATTTTGGAGGTCTCGCTGCCAACAGAACGAAGCTTTTGGTTCTGTCTAGTTGATTAGCGCCAAAGGAACGGGACCTCAACTCAGCAATAGGATTCAGTGGTTCCAATATCGAAGAAAGACTTGCATTGACCATTACTGCTACATCGCCTTTGGTGGTTTCTTCATCATGGGTTAGCAAGCCTGCATTTGTGAAGTCTTTGCTCTGAGGCATATGGTTCTTTGTTAGAAATAGTTACTGGAACATCTAACATCATAACGAAGCGTCAGCATAGGTAGTTCTAATGCCGTAGCAACCTCCGAAGCCACCTCGTCTGAAACTAGTTAAGGCCAGGAAGTTGAGTATGTTCAGCAGCATGGCAACAAGGCTCTCAGAAAAAGAAAAAACCGTTTCATTGTCTAAGAGAAACCAGCACCCAAATATATGAAGTTGGGCAGAATCTGCAAAAGAAAGGAAATTAGATGAGCATAAATAGAATTGGATATCAGATAGAAGAAGAGCCAATAGCTTCAGTTCAAAAACAAAAAAAAACAAAACATGGAGCAATGTGTTCTTTGTCCTAATTAAGCCACCACTTCTACCAGCTAGCAAGACCAAAGACAGAGTGGGGGGAACTTGAAGAGGAACCGTGAAACTTGCGGCAAGTTTTGATACAAAATTGTGGTTGATGCACCACCTTTTATAAGGATTAGATGAAGCAGTAGTTGATATCTACTTGGAAACGAAGAGCTTGAAGAGTAATCCGATTTGTTTTCTTGGAAAAGTGGCATTCAAATAAAGCATGGGAGAACTACGAATCCTTGCGACAAAAAAGAGTCGGTTTCCTTTCCTTAGTCAAACTCTAGTGTTAAATTGGTTTGGCGTTGTTGGAACTACAATATTTTTTTTCTAAAAAAAAACATTATTATAGACGTGCTATGTCTTGATTAAGGCCTCTTGGATATTATCATGTGTTCTTTGAAAAGAAATTGATGCTTATCCAAATAATCAAATGCTTCATTTGATGAAAAGATATGAAGCAATTATTTTCACCGTACTTCAAGCCTCATCTAAGGTACAACAAATCTACACTTCGACAAACCTTGAAGTAGGGGCATTTGTAAGCAATTAAATTTTATCGAATTCAATTATTTTCACCGGTACTTCAAGCCTCATCTAAGGTACAACAAATCTACACCTCGACAAACCTTGAAGTAGGGGCATTTGTAAGCAGTTAAATTTTATCGAATTTAATTCGATAAAATAATGTGGACTATATTTTAAATATATTAGTCCAATAAATATTTTGGGCTAATATAATTGGATTAATTATATAAGTCTAATATTATTGGGCTAGCCCATTTAATTGGGCCACGAAATATAAACACCGTAAAAATAGCACGGTCTAGCCAGTTTTCGGACTGGTCATTCAAAAATAACCAGCGTTTACCAAGTCAATGAAAAATAGCCACTATTTTGCTGCAATAGAGACCGGTCCAGCATAATATACTGGAGTTCGGTGCACCTGTATATGAACTTCCAGCATATTATGCTGGAACTCCAACACACGAAAAGTTCCAGCATAATATACTGGAGATTCAAGCACTTGTGTATGAACTTCCAACATATTATACTGGACCGATATACTTTGTTGGAACTCCAGTATATTATGCTGGAGTTCTAGTGTACTTATGCTAGAACTCCATCATATTATGCCGGAGTTCCAGCATACTTATCCTGGAACTCCAGTATAATATGCTGGAGTTCAAGTATACTTATGCTGGAACTCCAGCATAATATACTAGTGTATTTTCCGGGTTTTGAACAGTGTTTTCGCTCAGATTTATCTTTACATGAAAAGTGGCTAAATTTCGATTACTTTTGAAACTGGACTATTTTTGAACGACCACTTGTAAATCTGGCTATTTTTGAATTTCTCCCGATGAACCCACCTTATTAGGCCAAAGATATCATCTTCCCAGAGGCTAAGTTTGGCGCCACATGTCAAATGATGTGGCACGCCAAGTCAAACAAAAGAGTCAATGGGATTATGCCATGTGTCAAAATGACTATGCATGCCAAGTCAAATTAAAAGGCCAATGAAACTGCGCCACATGTGCAAGTGACATGTTCTAGCCAATCAAATGCGGCCTTGTCACTCTTCAATCTGATTGGTCGGAAAGAGTTTGTTCTTATCATAACTCTTTCCTTCCACAACTATAAATAGAGGTCTTCATAACTCAAAAAAGAGACACCGGAAATTATAACAAGAAGCAAGAAAGAGCTCGTGGATCAAACGCATGCAAATTCTTTCGCAAGTTTCAACCTTCAAGTTCAAGATCATGAAATCAAGTTCAAGCTCAAGAACGAAGAACAAATCAAGGTTCAAGGAGTACGAGTTCAAATCAAAGTTCATGCTTGTTGAATTCAAGATCATCGTTCATGGCAACAAATACATATTCAAGATCAAGCTCGAAGGCCCTTGAATTTATATTGGAAAGTAGAATCAGAGGAATCATAGAGATCGTAACACTCAAATATTTGAAATAAAATACTATGATTGTTGCAATATTTTTTGTCTTAATTTTATTTTCTCGGCGCAATTTATTGTCTACAGTTGCCATTCTTGTCGATTATGTGATCCTTTTTCTCTAGGAACAAATGATCTGCACTTAACAGATAGTGCAATCTTCTATTAGTTAAGCAGTTATGAAGAGATTTCTATCACATTAGCAGAGTAGAAGCAATTCAACCACCAAACAAAAAAGCAAAAGAAAATAAGAAACTAGAAGATAACAAAATTTCGTTGAAAATGACAAAGCTCAGTAGCAAAATTGTTTATACCCCAAAATTGTAGTAAGTACTTTAATTAATTATCGTCACACCTTTAAGGAATAAGTTGAGCTTCCCTCGACTTGTTTATATGAATCTGAAAGCTCATTTGGCTTCTTTTCTTCAAAATTTACACAATACAACTTGACTATTTGTTCAATGCCTCATAAAGTAAATTCGCAATCGCAGTAGTTTAAATAAATTAACATAACCAAGGAATTACTTGGCAACAACACTAAACAAGTTAATGTAATGTTATAACCAATGTATCTTCCACGCTAATCGTAAACAATCTTTGAATAATATTACTTGCGCCAGTCCTCAACCCTACTTTTGGCTAAAGTAATTCGGTCACCTCATAATGAAAATGAATACTGAAAGGATTCTTTTTTATGTTCTTAAAAAAAAAAATCCTTTCCACACAAGTATTCTCCCGCAAAGAGGTGGAACCAACCAAGACTGGACACTAGCCTCATTTTGTAGACGGGTTGGAATCAGCCTTCTATCCCGATGACTAATGTTCCACTAATTAGGCGGGGACATGATTCGAACCTGCAATCTTCAGGTCATGAGCCTGATGAGTTGACCAATTCCTCTACCCCGCTTCTTCCCCTTCTCTTTCGAACTTTGAAAATTAAGGTTCGACTTGCATGTGTTAAGCATATAGTCTGAGTAGCATAATTAGCTCATAATTGAAATTCTTGTTGACGCCCACCGTCACAGTGTGACAGGAAGCCAACTAAATTTAATTAAGCAAGTGGTTACCCATGTAATTGGGTAACTACTAGTTTCATTGTTTACTTTTTTTTAATTACATCATACCTCTTGAAAATACCAGAAGATTTGTTTTTATGGTTGATTTTAAATGTTATTTTAATTATATAATTATTTTTCACATATCAATAAATATTAGTAACTAATAAAGTTATTATCATGTGAGCAGGAGGTCAAGGCATCTGTTGAGATTAAAAGATTGGTGAATGAGAAATAGAGGGAAGAAAGTGGAGGTAAAGTGCGCTCCCTTTTGCTTTGGAAAGAGCAAGTGTCCCTCATTGGTGGTGGAAAGAAAAGTGAATGTGCTTATATTGAGAAAGCACTTCTCTTGGTATTAAATGAATTGGAAAGAAAGCAAGCCTCGCGCCGCCGTCGTCGCTCGGCTTCGGCTTTGGCCGGTCCGTTTCTTTCCTGAAATATTTCAAACGTTCTCACATGTTCCAACAGCCATGGCTGTTATAAATATGACTTGATCCCAGAATCTTTCCTCACGAAATTTTCTGATCTTCTTTTTCTTCTCCTACACAAAATTTTTCAGTGTGTTTTACAACCATTGAATGGTTCGACGTTCATCGGAGTCTTTGGTACCAATACACTGGTAAGTTAAATCGTTTTATCCTGGAAGGATAATAATCCAGCACCTCAGGTACTTGAGGGGAATAATTTCCTTAAGGACACACTGTGCTTCAGTGGGCTCTATTTATTATTATTTTTCAGATATTATTTCGATATTCTGTTGCAGCTAACTTCTGTTTTTGTTTTCTGTTTCAGAAAGTTTACTGTCTCATTATTTTGTCACGACCCAGATTTCCCACCCTCGGGAGTCGTGATGGCGCCTACTAATGAGAGCTAGGCAAGCCAATCCGTAATTGCTTACATCATTAACAATTACTTCTTTTATCAATTATCGGCGATAGCATGAAAGCAACGGAATTAAATAAATACACGGAAGACTTAAATTTAAAGAAAACTGAACAATAATGCGAGAATCAACATATGTCTCTACCCAAAGAACTGGTGTCACATTACACACGAACTTCTAAGAGTGCTAAATACAACCGTTTGAAAGAAAATATAAATTGTTTGTCTCGAATATATGAGATAACAGACGGAAATAAAAGATAGAGGAGATGTCGGGCCTGCGAACGCCTGCAAGGCTACCTCAGTGTCTCACTGGACTGAAGGCTGGCTCCCGCACTACTGCTGCTGTCCAAAACCTGGATCTGTGCAAAAGAGCACAGAGCGTAGTATTAGCACAACCGGCCTCATGTGCTGGTAAGTGTCTGGCCTAACCCCGGCGAGGTAGTGACGAGGCTAGGACCAGACTCCAGATAAACCTGTACAGTTATATAATATATGGCGGAAAAGTAAACAAGTAATAAGCAGTTAAAGCTGGGGAAGGGGAACATGCTTCGGGGATAGCAGTTAAAAGAAATAACAGGGAATAATAAGGAAGCTAGCACTATAACTTCTATCACAAATGAAGAAAATAAAGGCAACTTTCACTTTCAGTTTCCTCTTGTTGCAGGCGTGCAACCCGATCTCATTTCTCATATCTCGTGGTAGGCATACCACCCGCTCCCATTTCATTCTATCTCGTGGTAGGCGTACCACCCGCTCCCATTTCATTATATCTTGTGGTAGGCGTACCACCCGCTCCTATTTCATAATATCTTGTGGTAGGCGTACCACCCGCTCCCATTTCATTCTATCTCGTGGTAGGCGTACCACCCGCTCCCATTTCATCATATCTTGTAGTAGGCGTACCACCCGCTCCCATTTCATAATATCTTGTGGTAGGCGTACCACCCTCTCCCATTTCATCAATCATATGGTAGGCGTACCACCCGCTCCCATTTCAGTTCATCGCACAATTACAAGAAATCCCTGCAAGGGAACATAAGTAATATAATAACTTCCCGGCAAGGGAACAAGGATATCGAAATAGTCATCCCGGCAAGGGAGAATCAGCTATAACCAATCTCACTTTGCTAGTACTCAGTTCAATTAATGGAAATACTTAATCATAGAGGATCATTAATTAAAGTATACAAGGTGTCATTCAAAAACACAACAACTTTCAAGTTAAGACCCACGATCATGCTTGACACCAACATATAGATACTCGTCACCATGCCTATACGTCGTACTCAACAAGAAGCAAGTAGCAAATATGACTCAACTCCTAATCCCTCAAGCTAGGGTTAAACCAAACACTTACATCGATGCCTTGAACACCACTCAAGTCTCAATTATAGCTTTACCTCTTGATTCCACCACCAATCCGCTCGAATCTAGTCATAAGTTACTTAATCACATTAATAAATGCTAAATGAATCAACCCCAATGCATGAAAATGAGTTTTCCAAAGTTTTACCCAAAAGTCAAAATTCACCCCCGGGCCCACGTGGTCACAACCCGAGGTTCGGACCAAAACCTGATTACACATTCCCCCATAATTCAAACATATGGTTTGTTTTGAAATCGGACCTCAAATTGAGGTCCAAATCCCTAATTTTAGAAAAACCTAGGTTCTACCCACATCACCCAATTTCCCCATAAAAATCTTTGATTTGAAGTTGAAATCATGTTAAAAGATATTAAGAAGTGAAGAAAATAAGTTAGAAATCACTTACCAATCGTTTCAGAGAAGAAAAGTTGTTTGGAAAATCGCCGCTTATGTTTTGGGGTTTTGAAAAGTGTAAAATAACTGAAATTCACGTGTATTTATACCCCTCTGAAGTTCCCACCGCGGACCACGCAAGAAGGACCGCGGCCGCGCAGGCTCCCTGAAGACCTGCGGATCATTGCCCCGTGCGGACCGCACCAAGCCGATCGCGACCGCACAGCACCCACCGCGGACCGCTCAAGGCGACCACGGCCACGCTGGCCCCTCCGCGGCCGCACGTGATTGCTTGCGGACCGCACAAGAGGGTTCAGAGACCTGTCAAAATTCCTGAACCTGCAACATCTGATCTTTTAAAGCCTAAGGAATCCCAGAACCTATTAGAAACTCACCCGAGCCCTCAAAACTCTAAACCAAGCATGCACACTACCTCAAAAACACCCTACGAACATATTCTTGTGATCACATCACCAATATAACATCATGAACATCGAATTGAGCCTCAAGATCCATGAAATTTCTCAGATTTCCTTTTAAACATCAATTTTCCCAATTTGGGTCCAGATCACGTCAAACGACGTCCGTTTTTTACCTAACTTTATAGGAGTGATTCAAAACATATATAAGACTCGTACCAGGTGCCGGAACCAAAATACGGGTCTGATACCATTGCTTTCTAATCAGATTTTATTTCCATTTTCTTTAAACATTTTCAGAGAACAATTTCACTTAAAAATTCATAACTCGGGCTGGGGACCTCGGAATTCGATTCCGGGCATACGCCCGAGGCCCATATTTTCCTACGGACCCTCCGAGATCGTCAAATCACGGGTTCGGGTCCGTTTACCTAAAATGTTGACCGAAGTCAAATTTATTCATTTCGAGGTCAAAACTTAGCAATTTTCACAAGATTTCACATTTAAGCTTTCCGGCTACTCACTCGAACTGCACACACAAATCGAGGCGACTCTAAATGAGGTTTTCAGGGCCTTGGAGACACAGATTTCAATTAGAAACAGGTGATGACCCTTTTGGGTCGTCACATATTCATTATAGTAATACAGTTTGGATAATAATCTTAAGGAAATTATTTTTTTATATTATAATCTGTATTATGTTTTTGGAGATTAAAACCCGTGTGATTTTCTACTCCTTCTGAATTTTTCTATTTTGATTTGAAGATATAAAAACTTCATCGGAGTAATAAAATTCAGAAACGATTTGAAGACCATAAAAACTTCATCGTTTTCTGCGAAACAGTATATAAAAACTTCGATTTTTATTTATTAAACATATTGTTTATCATTAATTACAGTACTGTTTACTGTACTATTTTTTGCCATTAATTGAAATCTTCTGTTGTTGATAGTGAGAAATAAAAATTGGTAATGGAAATCCTTCTGTGACTGTTGCGCCAACGACGATAGCCCTGTCAAACCAAACTACTGTTCCACCGGCCGAGAAACCAGAGAAATTTTCTAGAGCTAATTTCAAAGGATGGCAGCAAAGGGTGTTTTTCTGGCTTACCACACTTGGTATGCAGAAGTTCACCAGTGAAGACCCTTCAATGCCTGCCGCCGACATGCCGGATAATGAGAAGTTTATGATTATTGAGGTGTGGAAATAGGCAGATTTTCTTTGCAAAGGCTACATCCTAAGTGCTTTGGAGGATAACTTGTACAATATCTACAATGCTATGAAAACTTCAAAAGAATTATGGGACACACTTGAGAAGAAGTACAAGACTGAAGATGCATGCTTAAAAAAGTTTGTGGTTGCCAAGTTTCTAGACTATAAAATGATAGACAACAAAACTGTTGGAACCCAAGTTCAAGAGCTTCAACTTATTTTTCACGACCTTATTACTGAAGGCGTGGTAGTGAATGAAGTATTTCAAGTGGCTGCAATGATTGAAAAATTGCCTCCTTTATGGAGAGATTTCAAAATTATCTTAAGCACAAGCGCAAAGAAATGAAGTTGGAAGATTTTGTGATTCGACTTAAGATTGAGGAAGACAACAAAATAGCCGATAAAAGTCTCGTGGAAATTCAATAATTATGGGAGCTAATATCGTTGAGGAGACTGCTCTAAAAAGTAAGAAGAAGAAGAAGAAGAAGAGGTCTTCTAGACAGACTAAGGAGTAGAACAAGAAGAAATTTAAGGGCAACTGTTACAATTACGAAAAAACTGGTCACAAAGCCCCTGATTGTGGTCTCCCGAAAAAGGATAAAAAAGGGACATGCCAACATAGTGGAGAAAAATGATGACATTGATGATCTGTGTGCAATACTTTCGGAATGCAACCTAGTTGGAAATCCGAAGGAGTGGTGGATTGACTCTGGAGCCACTCGACATGTTTGTGTTGTCAAAGAAGCATTGTGACTTACTGTACTACTGGTCCCGAAGAAGAGCTTTTCATGAAAAATACTGCAACAGCCAAGATTGAGGGTTATGGGAAGATATTTCTGAAGATGACTTCCGACAAGGTGTTACGCTCAACAACGTTCTTCATGTTCCTATTATTAGGAAGAATTTGGTTTTAACTTCTTTACTTGTTAAGAATGGATTCAAATGTGTATTTGTATCTGACAAAGTTGTTGTAAGCAAGAATGAAATATTTGTTGGAAAGGGCTACCTCATAGAGGGCCTTTTCAAACTCAATGTAATGGTTGTTAACAGTATTAATAAAATTTCAGCTTCTTCTTATTTATTGGAGTCAAATGATTTATGGCATATTCGTTTAGGACATGTCAATTACAAAACCTTACGAAAGTTAATTAATTTAGAAGTATTGCCTAAATTCGAGTGCAATAAATTAAAATGTCAAATATGTGTTGAATCTAAGTTTGTAAAACATCCTTATAAGTCTGTTGAAAGGAATTCAAATCCTTTAGACTTAATTCATACCGACATTTGTGATATGAAGCCGACACTATCTCGAGGTGGAAAAAAATATTTTATAACTTTTATTGGCGATTGTACTCGATATTATTATGTTTATTTGCATAATAGTAAAGATGAAACAATTGAAGTATTTAAGCAATACAAGAATGAAGTGGAGAATCAATTGAATAAAAAGATCAAAATGATTAGAAGTGATCGGGGTGGAGAATATGAATCTCCGTTTGCAGAAATATGTTCGTAATATGAAATTATCCATCAAACTACTTCCCCTACACACCTCAATCCAATAAAATTGCGGAAAGGAAAAAACGGACATTAAAGGAAATGATGAATTCCTTATAATAAGTTCCGGATTACCGCAGGTGAAAGCTATCCTTACAGCTAACTGAATACTCAACGGAGTGCCCCACAACAAAACGCAATCTATTCCATATGAAAAATGGAAAGGAAGAAAACCCAACTTGAAATATTTCAAAGTGTGGGGGTGTATAACAAAAGTACAAGTACCTTTACCCAAAAGGATAAAAATCGGACCAAAAACTGTGGATTGTGTTTTCATTGGATATGCTACAAACAGTAAATCATGTTGGATTTTGGTTCATAAATCTGATAATCCTAAAATTCATGTTAATATGATAATTGAATCAGACAATGTTGAATTCTTTGAAAGCATCTATCCGTATAAAACTGAATGCGAGTCGTTAAGTGAAAGACCTAAACGACCACGGGAAGAACCAAAGAAAAATACTCCAAGTGAAGAAGATCTAAGGCGTAGCAAACGTCAAAGAACATCTACTTCCTTTGGACCAGATTTTGTGACATTCTTGCTTAAAAATGAGCCTCAAACTTTCATAGCAGCTATATCATCTTCTGATTTAGCATTTTGGAAAGAAGTAGTCAATAGTTAGATTCAATTAATTTTGGATAACCATACATGGGCATTGGTCGATCTACCTCCAGGAAATAAGCCTTTAGGTTTGAAATAGATCTTCTAACCAAAAATGAAAGCTGATGGCACTATTGACAAATATAAGTCAAGACTTGTTGTCAAAGGATATAGACAAAAGGAAGGCCTTGATTACTTTGACACTTACTCGCCAGTAACGAGGATAACATCCATTAGGGTGTTAGTGGCACTGGCGGCCGTGTATGGTCTTGAAATCTATCAAATGGATGTTAAAACAACTTTCTTAATTGGACAATTGGAGGAAGATATTTACATGGAACTACCTGAGGGTTTTGTGATTGCGGGTAAAGAAAAAAAGTGTAAACTTGTTAAGTTGCTTTATGGACGTAAACAAGCACCCAAACAATGGCATGCCAAATTTAACCACAATGTTGGAAAGTGGGTTTAAAGTCAACGAGTGATTAAAAACACTCTAGGTCATGAACTCATTGTTTGTTTATATGTTGATGGCATGTTGATAATGAGCAAAAATACGGCAGATATAGATTCTACTAAGCGCATGTTGGCTAGCAAATTCGACATGAAAGACTTAGGAGTTGCTAATGTGATCTTAGGAATCAGAATTCACAAGACTCCACAAGGTCTAGCATTATCACAGTCTCATTGTATTGAAAAAGTACTTGACAAGTTTAAATATTTGGATTTCAAGATTTCCAGGCTCCAATTGACGTAAGTTATGCACTTCAAAAGAATAAGGGTGAAAGTAACTCACAACTGGACTATGCAAGAGTATTGGGAAGTTTGATGTATATCATGAATTATACATGACCAAATATAGCATATGCTATTAGCAAACTGAGTCGGTTTACAAGTAATCCCAGTCAAATACATTGGACGGCAATGAAACGAGTTTTGGGGTATCTGAAACATACCCAAAATTATGCTATGCATTATAACAAATATCCCTCCGTGATCGAGGGATATAGTGATGCAAATTGGATCACCGGATCATCTGAAGTTAAATCCACAAAGGGATATATTTTCACAATTAGGGGTGGAGTAGTGTCTTGGAAATCATCCAAACAAATGTGCATTGCCCGCTCTACAATGGAATCTGAACTCATAGATTTAGATAAGGCCGGTGAAGAAGTTGAATGACTCCAGAATTTCTTGGAAGATATTCCATTTTGATCCAAGCCTTTGCACTTATATGTATACATTGTGATATTCAAACGGCAATAGACAGGGTAGGGAGCGTTATGTATAACAGAAAATCTCGTCACCTACAACGGAGACACAATACCGTTAGAGAACTACTCTCTAGTGGTGTTATCACAATTGACTACGTAAAGTCAAGAGATGATGTGTCAGATCCACTTACAAAAGGCCTATCTAGAGAGGCAGTTGAAAGATCATCGAAGGGAATAGGGTTAAGTCCTAGGACAAGTCATCATGGCAGTTACTCTACCTAGTAGACTGGAAATCCCAAGAGCTAGGTTCAAAGAGATCAAACAAAGGTATGAATGACGGTTCAACATTGCCAAATAACTTAATCAATTCTCGTGATGAAGACAATATTCAGAAACCAGGGTAAAGTATTAAGGCTTTTTGATGAGTCATAAAAGCTTAAAACTTTTTAATGATTTACTAAGCCTGGCAAGAAATGACCAGATAGTGTGTCCATAGGATTACACGTTTAGGAATCACATATGTGAGTGTAAAGTGTAAGTCATTTCAAGGAGAATAAAAGTAAAGGCCCATTCTCTAAGAATTCATGAAACCAGGCGGTGTTCATGGTTGAAACGAATCCAACCGTAAGAACCATAGATGGTTAAGGATTGATTGTGTGACTTATGTTGTGATAACAACATGATAGGGGATTCAAGAATTACTAAATAAAAACAAGAAAATCAAGAAACGTGCGGAAGCTAAAAGAAAATAAAGAAACGAAAAAAGACGGAAAATTAAAGATAGATTGAATTCAAGAAAGGTTTTCTTGAATTCAAGAAGTCTATTCTTGAAATTGAATCCTAACAACAACAATTAGCTAACAAAGAACTAATCGCCTTTGGTAGAGAATTAAAAAAATAAGAGATAGATTGTGAAACCCAACCCTTTAGAATAACAAGAACAATAATAAGCCTAAACTTATCATCTTTCTTGAATACCTAGAAGTGATCTAAGATTTCGAAAGAGTTTAATCTTACCACCTTAAGTTGAGTCTTAAAGGTTGAAGAATAAATCCAAGAGTAGCCACACACAAGAGTGCAAGAAAAATCTCACAATTTTTGTTGATAATAATCTGAATAATCTGAATCTAAAATAAAGAAGATACCCCTTATATAGAGAGGGGTCACGAAATTCTACCAAAAAAACAAGCAAATAAAGTCCTAAACTACTTTAGACAACAAGTCCAACTACCTTAGGAAAAGAAAAATACTAGGAAGCAAAAATCAAGTCATTCTTGGAAAGTAATTCCAAAAATCTTAGTAAAAGAAAAACATACCTTAACTAACTAGGAAAGCAATAAATATAATCCCATAATATATGGAAATAAGTCCCAAACAAATCTTGGACCGAAACTTGAAAATCTTGGAAATCTTGAAGGAAATTTGCAAGCAACTTGGCACCAACTTGCACTCAACATCTAGCACGACTATTGTATCATTCTTGAACATCAAGTAAGTCCTTTTTATGCTATAAAACGTGGCTTTATGTAGGACTTCATGGGCTGCAAGTTTGGACATATTTTAGGTGCCAAATTGGCCCAATAGTGGCCTGATTTGGACCTTCTTCAGAAGATGTTTCTTGGGATCTAATCCACCTCTTCTTGGACATGAATTTGGGCCATAAAATAATTATAACACCTAGATAACTCATATCCTTTATCCTTAAGCTTTTTCTCCCAACTAATAACTTCTTTGATCGTTCCTGAAGTCCAATGACCTTGTTTTGCAACTTTTAAGCTTGAGATCTTGTTAAAGGCCCTCTTTGAGATTTCAAAGTTTCATCCTTGTCCTTGAATCGATTTGAGCTTCCTATTGTCTAGGTATACAACAAAGCTGGACGGTTCAAAGATATCAAATCTACAGATTGACCAAGTAAATCTGATATAAGTTCACTATGGAAAGTTCAAAGGGAAACCTACTTATCCAGATACAATTAATCCTTACATGTAAATCACACACTCGTTCGTGCATTCCTTTGTCTTATAGCCATTCCCCATTCATGTGGGGACTGTTGGGATTAAAAGATTGATGAATGGGAAATGGGGGGAAGAAAGTGGAGGTAAAGTGAGTTCCCTTTTGCTTTGGAAAGAGAAAGTGTCCCTCATTGGTGGTGGAAAGAAAAGGAAATGTGCTTATATTGAGAAAGCAGTTCTCTTGGTGTTAAATAGGTTGGAATGAAAGCAAGCCTCACGCCGTCGTCATCGCTCGCTCGGCTTCGGATTTGGTCAAAGATCACTTGATTGATTAATCTTTTCGGATAAATTTTTTTAATTATTTAATTAATTAACCAAAAATTCAACCCGGAATAATCCAGGATCCACGACCTGGTCCGTTTCTTTCTCGGATTATTTTAAATCTTTTTTTCCGTAATATTTCAAACGGGAAATGTTCCCACATGTTCTAACAGCCATGGCTGTTTCTGAAAGGTTGCAAACCTTTTCAGAAATAGTGCAAGAAAATGGCTTTAAACATGTCTTGATCCCATAATCTTTCCTTACGAAATTTTCTGATCTTCTTCTTCTTCTTCTACACAAAATTTTTCAGTGTGTTTTACAACTATGGTTTCGAAGTATCACAGTTTTTGGTACCAATACACTGGTGAATTAAGTTGTTCTATCCTGGAAGGATAATATTCCAGCACCTTGGGTACTTGAGGGAAATAATTTCCTTAAGGACACAACTAGTATTAGCACCCGCGCGGATGCGCGGCACTAATCATGTCAAATATTTAAGTTATTTAGATTGTATGTAAATAATCTTAAAGTTTACACTTTTTCAGTAAATATAGATGATCATTGGATATTAACTACATGGAAAAAAAATTAACCATTTCTTCTATTTTTTTTTATACCATTCTTGCCGGTGTCATTGGATCCTAAAAATAGTCACGAAGCAAAATAATAACTCATAATTATGGCAAAACAATCAAATATTGAGACAATGAATGACTCTTTGGATAAGACTTAACTCTTTTACTACATTGAACTTTTATTTGGTGTGTTGATATCTCTTATAAAATATTTCTTTCTGAAAATTTCAGTTTCTGAAATTTATTTTTCAATAATAATTATTTTTATAATAATGTAATTGAAAATATTATTCTTAATTCAAAACTCATTTTAGTTGGCTATCTAAAAATATATTAAAAAGAAATCTTTAGCTAGTGATTTTCTTTTACTCCATTTTGATATTTGACATTAACCATATTAAATATATGAGTCATTTGAATTATATGTAAATAACCTTAACATTTAAACCTTCTAAACAATTATAGATAATTGTCAGATATTAATTAAGAAACACTACATGAAAAAAGACAAACATTTTCTCAATTCTCGTAGTGATAATTTTATTTTTGCATTATTCTCATAGGTATCATTGGAACATAAAAATAGCAACAAAGTAAAATAATAACTCATATATATGGCAAAGCACAAAGGTTGACACGATATAAACGATTCTTTGATTACGATGTGACTCTTATACTACGACTTGAACTCTAATTTGGTATGATATTATCTTTCAAAAAATATTTCTATTTTGAAATTTTAATTTCTAAAACTTTATGTATATTATAATAATGATTATTTTTATAATGATGCAAGTGAAGATATTATTCTTCATTTAAAATTCACTTTAATCGGCTATCTAAAAATTTAAATGATTCTTTGGCCAGATTTATTTCAGTATGACTCCACTTTAAGTTTATCGATATCTCTAGCCCCAGAATTTGAATTTTCAATACCCTATATATACAAAATTTTGTTCTTTGAAACATTAAATGTTTAAATTAGTTGATTATTATTATAAAACATTGCATATATTGTCTTAAAATTGTCAAACAGTTTATTTTTCGACACTATACTTGGCTTAACCTCAATGCAAACTACTCAAGTTGCATTCCAATTCAATTCGAATATCATATCAGTTTGTTAGTAATAGTGATTTTTAAGAACGACACATAATGTAAATTAAAAAAAAAATTCTAAGATATCCGTATCTTATAATCTATGTATTTGAGTTGAAAAAAAAACATTTATGAAATCGATGAGATTAACTTTCAACTTTTTTATACTCAACAAAGATGAAACATAAGAAGAAATTTGTTGTCATCTTTTATTTCTGGTTTTTAGATCTTTCTAACATTTTTTTCAATATTTATTTTCTTTTATCTTATTTTTATGTCATTATTTATTTTGTTACAAAAAATTAATTTATTTCACTATAAAAGGATGAGTTTTTAATAAAAATTGTCTACATATGAACTTTAATTATATTTTTGGCCTTAGGTTGAAATTATTTCATATTTTTCTTTTGGCTTTATCTAATCAGCCTAAATAGGTGCTCACCCGACCACTTAAATTAAAAAATTGAATGACGTGTAATTTATATATAATCCATATATAATATGTGTATAATTGTGCGTTGTCGGTATATCATCTATTTATATTAGCTATAAAAAGTAAACAATAAATATGGCCGGATATTATGTAAATATTCCATAAGATTTTGGTATTTTGAGTTTATCCATTATATAACTTCTATTATAATAATTTTAAAACTCTCTACTAATGTTCAAAAATATCGTATCTTTTTATTATCTTTGAAGTAAAAAAAATAAATAGTTTTTTCGAAATAATTTGTTTACATTTTAAAAAAAAATATTTCACGCCATACCACTTTTTTTTTTATATATTCTTTGTTATACTTAAAAAGTCGCTATGGAAACTATCAATTAGAAACCAATTTCTCTCTTGATGAGTTTGAAAAAAAAACTTTCACATAATCTAATGATTCAAAACTAATATTCTTCAACGGAAAAAATATTATACCCTTGCAATATTGGCTTGACTACAGCTATATGAAGGGTTTCAGCTTATACCCTTCAATTCCTTGAATGTGCTAAATTGAAATTAATGATAGCAATTGTATAGCCAAAGTTTTGTTATTTGCTTGATGTCCATTTATGCAAATTGACTCTTCAAACAAATATTCCTCAAGAAGAAAAAAACAACAACTTTTTTTAATATTGACTGATTTTGTGATGTTTCTTTCTCCAGCGTGTATATTTACTTTATTATATATGTAAGCAAATTTTTATTTGATTTTGTAAACGCTTTTTTGTTATTTGGATAAACATAAACGTGTACGCTATATATTACATTTATTTTAAAAGAAATTCATTTTATTCAAATCTAGTTACAGTGTTTCAAAGAACTATACTTTTAGGGTTTTAAATAGTTTTATAGTTATATGGAGTAGTTTTTTTTTTGCTAGAGGCGAAGTAGTATTTAAATAATTAGAAAAATAACAAAATTTCCTAACATGATTGCATATGATCATTAACCGAATTAAGTATGATAATATGATAAAAAAGATAAATTTTATTTTAATTTAAATTCGAATTTTAAAACTTTATCTATAAATTCAAAATTATATTTTAATTATAATATATATATTATATATATATTATATTTTTATTTAACTAAAATAGTCAAATATAGAATAAAGTTACCATATATTATTGATATTTATTAGCTTGCCACTTAGCATAACCATAATGTCAATTATATATGGTAACTTTCTTGCTTTAATATATACATAGATGTGCTTTCAGTAGGCTCGATTTATTCCGAAATTATTTTTTACATATTATGTCGACATTCTGTTACTGCTAACTTTCTGTTTCTCTTTTATATTTCAGAAAGTTTACTGTTTCATTATTCATTATTGTAATACAGATTAGATAACAGGCTTGAGCCGTGAAAACAGCCTCTTGCAGAAATACATGATAAGGCTGCATATTATAGACCCTTGTGATCCGGTCCTTCCCCACCCTGCGCATAACGGGAGCTTAGTATATCAGGCAGTCTTTTTTTTAATAAAAACTAACACCGGGAGATCACTAAATAAGACACGTGATATAAGGGTGTATTGTGGGCCGGCCCCAGCCCGGGACCGCGTGCCAAACCGGCCGGTCTCTAGTGGTGCAAAAGCCCATAGCGGGCCGATCCTTACCAAAAAGCCCGTGAGCCCGGGACCGGCAAGCGGGCCTGGGCCGGTTCAATCGAGCCAAACGGCTAATTTTTAATTCTTTTTTTAAAAAAAGGGACAACTGTCAGATATTTAAAATTTAGCCGTTGGACTGCATTTTTAGCCGTTTGGCACTTTCAAAAATAGCCATTTGGCTTCCAAACTTTGTTGTAACCCCAAACTTTTTATAATTACACTTTTTCCCTATTCTCAACTATAAATACCCCCTCATTCTTTCATTTTTACTCACAAATTCTTCAATCTCTCTCATTTCTCAAACTCAAATTGAAGTATTCAAGTCTTCAAGTCTTCACTCATCTCTCATTTCTCAAACTCCAATTCTTAATTCAAGTTAAATCATGCCCGGTGATTCTAGATTGCACCCATTTATTTTGGAACACTTTAATGTGGTAGAAGAAAATGAAGAAGTTTACATAATAAAGTGCAAGAACTGTGGTCTAGTCTACACTCGTCGTCGAAAAGAGGGCACAAGCTCTTTAAGGAGGCATATAAAGAGTTGTCTTGCGCGTTCTCCAGACATTCGTATTTAAGATTTTAAGTTGATTTGAGATAATTTGTGTTATTTTAAAATTATTAGACGTATTATGCTTAATGTTCTAGTTTGTTAGATTAATTTGAAATATTATATTGAAGGTATTGAAATTTAATTTGAAGTATTAAATGTAAACTTTAATTTGAACTATATCTATAGCTTATATATTATATAAGGCAATATATAATTATATATACATATAGCTATATATAAGCAATTTATATTAGTATATACATATATAGTTTACAAGAAATTGTCTTAGATAAAAAAAATAGCTCGGAACGAAAAGCCCGTTTAAGCCTGCGGGTCCGGCCATTTAGCCCGGGACCATGTGGGCTTAGGACTGCAGTGGGTTGGTTCTACTAATTTGGCCCGTTTGGCCCGGGACCACCAAAGCCCATGCCCGTTTGGCCCGTTTAGGCCCGGGCCCGGACCACAATACGGCCTTAACGTGATATGATGATATCTCTGTAGTGTCATTAGAATTTTTAATCTTTAAGGGAGTATTCGCAGAAGAAGGATTTCTTCTGTGGTGTTTCTAGTATTTTCAGAACTTTCGAGGACATAAAGCTAAATTTCTAATTCTCGAATTTTGCCTTTTATAAGTAGGCTAGCTCCTTCGATTCACTGCTTTTTTAGTAGGTGATCTTGTCTGAAAGATGTCAGGAGAAGAAGAAGAAAATGCTGCTGAGCTCAAAATCGGTGATGGTAAATAATCAGCTTCTTCTAACGCACTTTATAAATCGGTATCATTGTAGTATGAACAGCTTAATTATCTGCAAAATTGAGTTTTAATACTTATATCGTTCTTTTGTTTTCTAGTTGAATTTAGAGTTGAAGTTTTATGTTTTCTGTTTCGAAAATTTATTTCTTCTATTTAAATTTGTACATTATGCAATACTCACTTCTGGTTTTAGGTAGCTTACACTGTATTTTGATAGCTTATTGTCGATTTCTTGATGCAGCCCAAAAAGGTTGTTTTTCCCCCCCCCCCTCAAATTCTACTCATAAAAACAGAATGTTTTTCCAATTTTAATCATAAATGCAAAGGGGAATCGAGTCTTATCAGCAAGCTATTTTTTTCCCCTTAATATGGATTATATAGCATTTTAAATGATTCCCCCCCCCCCCCCCCCACTTTGTTTGGTGTTGCGTCTAGGATCTTTTCTAGTATAATGCAGGATGGAGTACAGTTATTTGGCTGAGGTTACTATATGGTGCATGTGATTCTTAATATTGGTTTAAATGTTCATGAGAAAATACTTGATATTACAATTTGTTTTTATTTGGCAAAAGAAACAGGCTGCTTTTTTTTTACATAGATGCTGATCATTAATGCTAGCTTCACTATATGCCTCATTTAAACTTTTTAGCATCCATATTCTGATGAGCCTCTTAAAAGCATTACCTACTTGTTAGTTACTCTCTGAAATTGTTTTCTATAAGTTTGGTGATGAAATTATCTGTTCGGGGAATAGAGCCTATTTTTGAGGCATGAAGTGGAGGAAATTATATTAGTACTGCATTCGTCTTTTTCTCTGAGAAATGTGAAATTTAGGAGGAATACAAGATCGAGAGGAGGGGAGGCACTCCTTTAGGTGGATTAGCCAGTCTTTTACGTTAGTCTTTCTATACCAGTATACTGAATCCCACCCAGACAGTGTGAGGCAGTACGGTTCTGAAGGAGGTCAGTTTTTCTAATTTGACAGCTACTAGGAGTGCCATATTTACGGATGAGAATTTTAGGAAGCGAAGAGGAATGCTTGTCAGTTGGTGTGTCTTGTGCAAAGAAATGGGAGAGGATGTTGAAGATTCTCATCCGTGGTGAACGGAACTTGTGCTGAATCCTTTTGGCCATTGCTAGGTAATGCCAAATTCTGTGGAGGCATTATTTGGGCCCTGAAAGCAGAAGAGGAGTGAGGAGGAGAACTTGGGAAATCACTCCTTGAGCAGTTGTGTGGACCACGTGAACATAAAGAGTTTGAGTTGACATGAAGATACTCTGCTAAGTATGAAGATAATTTTTCTGAATCCATTTCAATATTAAATCCTAAAGTTATAAGCTAAAGAACAAATTCTCCGTTCACATTTTCATTCTGCGAAGCCGGATGGAAGTGGTTAATTGTGTGCCCCCACCCTTTGTTAGCCAATCACTGAGAAGAATATTGGCCCTTCACCCCCCACCCCACCCCACATCCCTCCAGCTTTACTCCAGCTATTCATGGTAGAAATCGTTTAAACTCTGTAGTCTTTCTCCTGCTTGTAAGCATACAAACAGCATATCTGTTGATGAAGTTCAATAAAAAAATTTGTTACTTTGGTTTCAGAATTTTTGAAGGCGAAATGTCTAATGAATTGTGAAGTCGCGTTGATTCTTGAACACAAGTACGAGCAGCTTCAACAGATGTCTGAAGATCCAACGAATCAGATTTCACAGTATGTGTATAAATCTAGATGCCCAGGATATGTCAGTAAATGCTCAGACTTTGCCATGCTTCAGTAGATTCTTTAAAATGCAAACTGGATTATCTGATATGAAATAGTTGGTATTCTGTGCTTGGCTGAGATTCCTATAGAATCATTTTTTGGTGTAGGTTCTTTACTCTTTTGGTATACCTCTTGTATCGTTTTCCCCCACACATCAGTAAAAGTATTAGTATTTCATAAGAGAATGGGTAATCTGCTCCTTTCACAATGTGTCTGTGATAAGTTGTAAATGTCCTCCTTCATATCACCGTTAACAACCACTTTGTGGAATTTTCATGTTCATATTTAAGGCAAAATGCAATGAGATTTTCTTAAGGGAAACTATGCTGCCCTGATATTGAAATATGCTCTCTCTCTGTCTCTCCCTCTCCCCCGCTTAGAAAGGAAGCAGGAGTCTAACGAAGTGGTTTACGTTTTCGACATCTAAATATGTGTGGAGAGATAATATGTGCTTAGCTATTACGTTCTCAAGTTTGGTTAATTGGTTACCCTTGTCGTCTAGGGTATTTGAAAAGTCACTGCAATATGTGAAGCGTTTCAGTCGGTACAAGAACCCTGATGCTGTTAGACAAGCTCGAGAGTATCCTCCTACCTGTGGCTTATAGTGAAAAACTTCAGTATATCTCTTTTTGACATTCATGCATATGTGAAAATACAAGAACCAGTCCTTTCATAGAATGTAAACCTTAACCTCAATTCAGAATCCTTAGTAGGTATCCACTTGCTGAATTCGAGGTAAGTATCTGTCCTTTTTAATTTTTTTAAATTACTTTATCCTTGTATTTCTGTTTTTATCTTCATTGAAACTGTAGTTTATAATTTTGATATTGTGCAGCTCTGTGTTCTGGGGAATCTTTGCCCCGAGACTGTTGAGGAAGGTATCGCCATGGTCCCATCCATCAAGGTACTCACGTGTCATTCTATTCAACGTTAGTAGATTTTTGGTCAATCTATCAAGCAAGATAAAACAATACTCTTTCTCTCTGTGCCTCCACTGCCTGGTTTTGTTACCCAATCTATTTCTGAACTATTGCCTTTAGCTTTTACTGAAGAGTGAAGACCAGGATCATTGTTTAAAACTCAATCAACATGGCCAAGCATGACAGATAATTGAGCTAGAAATAATGACCAGCTGATTCAAATTTGTCATCATGTTTATTTAAGCCAGACAGCTTGTCCATATAATGTGTTTTTGGATAAGTAACTAGTTTATATATATATTATTTGACATGAGAGAAAGTCTGCATAAAGGTGTATATGCACCTCTTATACATTGTTATACAGTGTATTTTATGCTACCTTATGTGTTCATTATACAATATATAAGTATTGTATAAAGGTGTACAAGCAATGTGTGTGTGTGTGTGTGTGTGTATATATATATATATATATAAATTAGTATTTGACATGAGATGTGTGAAGTTTAAGAAAAAAGGATCACGACAAGGACTTGGAGGTGTTATTAAGCCATGTCAAATCACTACAAATCTCCGTTTGTTGTCTTAAACATTTTGGGAGTGGTTTCCATGGTGTATTTCATTGCCTAGCTTTCAGCTGCATGCACTTCTGACTTGTGTGAAAATAATGTCTGGTTTCTCACCACATTTGGTGTTGTTCTGTAGTAATTCATCTGATAGAAAACT
This sequence comes from Nicotiana tabacum, assembly GCF_000715075.1. Classification (NCBI taxonomy): domain Eukaryota; kingdom Viridiplantae; phylum Streptophyta; class Magnoliopsida; order Solanales; family Solanaceae; genus Nicotiana; species Nicotiana tabacum. Next base: position 77,445,027 of record NC_134087.1, read on the forward strand.
CCAGATTCTAAAATAAGAATTATAGGATTGCAGATATCTAGAGTTGTAGTAATTTCAGAATTTTATCAACTTAAAGAACACAACCAAAGTGCTTGATATGGACTTAAACATTTTCTGCACCAATAAGGTGGCTTTTGATTGTCTTACTAAGGGATTTAACGTTCAAGAGTTTTTACATTTCGTGGCTGGTTTTGAAATTCTGATCTGTTAGTTTCACTGTGTATTATTTGGTGTTTGATTTGTTTTGAGGCATAGCATCAACCTTATTTAGAGCTGCTTGTACGTCCTGTGTGCGGTCCTAATATTGGTTCACCAGAAGGCTGAAGGATCTTTAGAAAAATGAGCTTTTGTTCGGAGTCAAATCCTAAATGTTTTCATTTTCCTTAACTGTTATCCAGCAGTAAATCTTCTTATTTCTCTTTATCAAACTCGGGCTAAGTGACATCCTGTGTTTACAGAATAGGGGACGCGCACTTGATGAGGAAGCAATCGAGAAAATGCTAACTGACCTCTCTCTAATTAAGAAATTCGAGTAGTCTCATTATTCAGATTGTCTTGCTATCCTGATGCAGTCTGCTTCCAGTATGTAGCTTCTCTGTCTCTGTACTTTTGGTGACCAGCTGTGTAATGCAAATGGTGCTGTGGCATTCTTAGCTGATTGACAGAGAGAAGACCAGACGACTCTGTCCTCTCTGGACATTTTATTCTTTTGGAAGCTGGTTTTAGAACAATCCTCTGGTTTCAGAGACCAACCCGTTGTTATTTGCACTAAACTATACAAGGTTCGCTGTTTTTGCTTTTGTGTGAGACAAATTAAAGCGTGCTTCTAAAATTCTCTCCTTTCTAAAGTTGTGTTAGGAAACTCCCTAGAATGAAGCCCCACCCCCTCTTTTTCTCCTTTTAACGGAGGCCTCGCCTCGCTTCCTATTTATTTGGTGAAAATAATTATGTTGGAATTCCGACACATTATAAAATTCCAATACATTATGCTGGAAGCTCATATGTAAAAAAATCCAAACTCCATCATATTATGTTAGAATATTTTCGAATTTTGAGGATGTTTTTTTTCCCAGATTTTACCTTTACATGAAAAAGTTGCAAAATTTCGATTAACTTTTAAAACTGTGATTATTTTTCAATTACCAGTTGTAAATCTGGCTATTTTTTTTTTATTTTTTTCCCCATTTATTTGCGAGTCTGGATCGAAGCTTTTTCATTTTTCAATCCATAGCCCCAGTGACTCACACAGCCTCTTTCTCGTCCTAATAAATAAAATGGGATGAAACAAAATCAATGAGTTTTTGATTGATCCACAGCGCAATCAAGCCGCCTTGATTGGAAAATAGAGACCTTGGAAGCCGTCGAGAACAAGTTGCATAAGTCAAACTCAATCAAGCAACTGTGTATGGGAAAAACACAGGAGTATATAATTATGTACATCTTGCCCTTCAAAATAACAATAGAAAAAGTAAAGAGTAAACACCACTTGATTTGCCACCCGTCTCATCTGCCTTTTTGTGTAATCACTTGCAAGCCAATACACAAAACTCTAGATAAAAAACTTAGCAAGAAAAAAGAATGAAATCACAAAAAGCTTTTACAAGATAAAGCTCTAGTGCGTACAAAGATAGGAAGGCTCCTTATGCGATCACAAGTCATACATCTAAACATTACAGAAGTAAAGGCACCTTGAAAATGATTAATCAATATACATATTCAACGTTTACTCAAAACTGTGTTAAAAGTGAACATGCAGTGCTACTGGATCCAAAAAAGATTTGGTCAAGTAACTGTCCAACAATTTCTAAAGAAGATTACAAAGGAGGGTTCATGTAAGATTAAAGAAAACAGTTGTATTCATCAGCACTATCTAGAATGGGCCGATTTACATCTATATTATCATACATATGTACGGCTTGGACCAAATGATAACATCCATCCCTCCTATTTTATTGAAGCAGGCTACCTTCAGTGTTGCACTTCAACGTATTAGGGTTTACCACATATCCAATAAGATGCAAACCATATATCATTGGTGTTGGCAGGAAGTTCACCTGCAGCAGGGAAAAATTCATTGTAATAGACAGATAACGTTGTTTATCCACACAAAATAAAAAAACAAAAATTATGTTAGCATGTAAGGAACTGCAAGAAAAATGCAGATAATATAAGCTTCCTTCAGCTAGCTGATTAGAAGAATTCAGGTTTGTACTGTATAGTGCTAAAAGGAAGTCATAGGAAGACACCAAAAACTTCTGTCTTTGGTGTTAGTAAGACCACTTCAAAAGGGCTTGATATTGGTCAGAAAATAATAACCGTATAGATGGACAAGTTCTTCATGATGGTGAAACTAACCAAGCTTTGGAAACTGTGATCAAAAGATTTTAGCTTTAGCATTTATCAGTGCCTTATCAACTTATCCAAGAACTGTCTGGTCACAACAATTCACTACGAAAGTAAGAACTTTCAAAGAAAACCATCAGGAGCAATTCTGCAAACTACTTCTATTCCTAGCATATAAGCGACATAGTTTAGCCAAAGCTTCTTAGAAGTTCAAAATATCCATGATATAAAAATGGAATCTTCCACAAAGTTATTAGGCAGTGCACTGCAGAACCTACGGACAAGGGAAGAGCAGTAATTCAAAGTCTGAAAGGATGTCCGTAGATAAACGAATTCAAGACACATAGTAAAGTTGTCACAAGGGCAAAGATCACAGATTTGTTTAAGGGGGCACAGAGCAAGAGGAGGATCGCTAAATTCCCCCATAAGATTGTAACTGCGTGTTAGGTTGAAAAGCATATAAATCAATCTAGAGGAAGCAGTATTATGCATCGAACATGCAAATTGCTACCAAACAACTCATTAAGAAACCTTTCCTGCCCCGCCTTCTTTTTTCTTTTCTTTTTTAAATTTACTATACTCATGATATAATATACAAGCTCAATTTTCTAAATGCCCTAGGCCATTCGGGGAAAAAAGGCCAAAGAGAACCCCACTACTGCTGAAGAACAGTAATCACATCATTGGGTTCTCTACTTATTTATCACCCAGCAGCAACTTTGAAGTCCTTTAACAGGAAAAAATGTATATAAAGAAAACCATTCTAGACCATACTCGTAAAAGCAGAAGGGCTTTTCTCAAGAGGCTACATCCACAACAAGGTTCTCAGGGTTCATAGAGGGCACAGTCAGATTTGATCCCTAAACAACTGCTGAAGGATGAGGGCTCACACCATGTAAGCTACTTCAAAACCCATACTCCTCCATTGATAGTCCGGTCATGCCATCACCACCATAGATAAAAAACTCAAAACATAATAAAGAAAAATATAAAGGGAAAAAACGGCTCCTGGAAAGCAAAAAAACATTTAGCTAAAGCAACTGTACTACATAAACCAACTTTTTTTCTTTTTCTTTTTCAAAACATTTTTGGGGTGGGACCACTAGCCTACTACTCATATCCCCATATAAATCAACTCAATTGTAAGGTTTCACACTGGTACTAGATTGATTATAATATCATCTACCATCCTCTTCAGACACCATACATCAAATTCTTGTTAATTGAAGGTCTCTTCTCTCCATATTTTTTATTGCTAGAATAATATTTATTAATTTCGTAGCACCAACAAGGTAATAACATGCTACAAAGTGATTGGGAATTCTAAGGCTTCACAATTTACATATGAGAGTCCAAGAACTCTAGCATGTGTTCCAAGCCTCCCAATGCACTTTTATATACCAAAAATACAAGTTTTGGTGGTGCATCTGAAATTTACAAAGATAAGGATAAAGTTTATCCTCAAAATAGCAATGGTTTCTTTATACCGACACTGACCAAAATATACATCTCATAATAGAGATACCTTCTAGTCATGTCGATCACGTAACAATTAAGGTCAGTCAATTTACTCAATGCTATACTGCTATACCAACTTGCTCGACACAACAACGCTTTTCTGTGTCAATCAGTATACACTTGACATACAATAGGCAGCTCCTATCATCAAATCTAGCAGCACTAGGTGCTAAGAGCCCTGAAGTCATTGGGGACTACAAAGCCATCAGCATATAATATTCATGGAGAAAACTTCTCTTTTTGTCTAAATTTCTTTCTACCCTTGTTATAGGTTTCTCTTTTCTTTCTTTTAATTTATTTGGGTTTTTTTTTTTTTTTTTGGGGGGGGGGGGGGGGTTGGGGGGACTAAAATGAATTGGAACTTTTAGAGAAGACAAGTTACCTTTAAGAGAAAATGCTCTGATTCATTCAAAACTTAGTTTGAACCAGAACTTGCAGCACATGGGGCTTGCCTATTATCCTCATTTAAAGAATGGGTATCATCAATCTCAGGTATATGCTGCTCAGCACGTCCAGCAGGTAAAGTCTCCTCCAATATATTTGATTCAGCAGAACTGGCTCTGCTATCTGTGGTTTCCAGATGCTCCATCAGGTGTGATACAGTGGCAACAGCTGCACTGACTTCATTCCTAGATTCCAGACCATGGTCTGATGTCGAACTGTTGCGAGAGAAAAATTTCTCCTTCCAACCCCTTGAACTCTTCGTTAAAGATTCTTTGTATCTAAAAAACGACGATAAAAACAAGTAAATAGGGCTTACAAACAAATAACATTTTCTGATGTTTCAGAAGTTACCTGAACAATTATAAGAGATGATATTAGAGTTTCCAGATACCTCATTGACATTGCACTAAGTCGAGACTTTATAGATTCTGAAAAAGACTGAAAATCTGATGGTCCGGCTCTGTCTTGATGGTTAGGAGAAGATTGAAAAAGAGTCCTCCTACAATACCAAAACTCAATAATAAGTAAAATAAGAGAATATATCGGCCGTATTTGTCTTTTGTTCTTTGGCCTTAACCCCCCCCCCCCCCCCACCTAAAATTCAAGATTTAAGATATGTTTTGCATCTTGTTCACCAACTCTTCATGATCGGGAATTAAGAAAAATGATATAGCTATCAAAAAGGGAAAAATCCACGAGAAGGCCTTTTTGTTGTGCCCCTATCTAGAAAGGGTGAGGGTGCCAGCTTTCTTTTGGTAATTATTGCAAACCCATTTTATTTTTGGAGGATCCATTCCCATGACTGTAATTATGTAACCCACATAGAGCAAAAGAAAAGAGGAACCATCAAAACTCTCAACCAAGCTTGACAAATAAACACACCTATCATTTGACGAAGTCCCAAGTTGATTAACAGCAGCATTTGATCCTGACCCAGAGGCAGAAACCTGATCAGCTTGAAAAGAAGATGGTTGAGTGACTAGTTGTCCAGAACCTTCTCCGACAGCAACAATTGGAGAATCCTGACCAGAAACCAAGACTGCAGGAGTGGGTCCACCCCCACTCCTTTGAGTAGAAGATGAAGCAGCAGCAGCAGCAGGAGGAGCATTTGGATGAGTTGAAAACACCAGAAAGTGGGGACGACCTTGACCTGATGACCTACCTCGCTGACCTTCCCTTCTGGCAAGGTGGCGTGTCCTTCCCATGGCAGCGGCAGCAGCTAAGTGCTGAAAGATACGCTCTTCAAGTTCAGAATCAGTTGCACTTACAGGTAACTGTGAAAGAAACATACAAGATTATGTCACAAAATGGATCATCAACAGCTTATAAGAAGAAAAAACTTTCGCGGACTTCAGAAATGCTAACATGCTGTAATTCAAAATCTCCTAGAGTTGGATGGTGAAAGATTGTGGTGTTTCTAGGAGGATTCATCCTGATGTTTCTCTCGTGCTCTACTGCATCCAACAATTCCTGGCTGAAAGAGAAGCACATGTATCAACAGCATTGAAGGAGGACTAAGAAAGATCATAAACTGATAAACAACTAAACAAGTGGCTGATTTGAGAATAAGACCGAACTTGTTAGGGTCTTTCAAGCTGAGAGCCTGCCAACACATGGGGCACTGGGAGCTTCGCTGACACCTACAGCACATACATTAAAATTATTCAAGATATTAGTGCTTTCAAATTAAGCTCTATTCGTGCCTTTAGTCTCAGTATTTGCAGCATATACAGCCAAAGATCCAAAAATTCATAATCTATCAACTGATAATCTTCCATGACAAATACAAATTTGAAGGAATAAAACTTTGTTCCAACAATTTAAATTTTTAAAAAAAAAAAAAAAAAAAGAGAAAATCAAATGCGCCAATTTTACCTTTTTTCTAATTTTAATATCAGAAATAGCGGATACAATCATGAATTGATCAATGCCACTTAAGTTTAACCTTCCAAATGAAATTTGGTCGAAACAATGTTAAATAGGAGATATTTGGTGCATCAAGAAGTCATTTGTCATTATTTTGCTCACTCTTTTATCGTCCTAAACAGACACAAGAAGGAAACGGTAATAACAAACCCCCTCCTGCTCTTTGGGCCTCCTTTGCAGGAAGTTGGGTATAAAAGCTTAATAGATAAGATGAAATGCCAAAAATCATGGATAAAAACTATGGATGTTACACCCTTTTCACGGTCATCAATTGTGATTACATTCTACATCATCTATACAATCAGTGAGCAACATCAAGCATCGTTTATTTATGGGTATCTTATTAATCAGAACGAATCACAATGCTGAAATCATAATGACCGCCTTTCTCTTACATCTTCAAGTGAACTGCTCAAGTAGGAGCACATAATCCTCCAAGAAAACCATGGAACCCAAAAGTTGGGTAACAAAGGAATATATCAGAAGAAAAGACAAACTCCAAAAGCCTCATGTCATTTTTTTAATTGAGAAGCCCAATGACATTCTTAATTGCAGTATTTGGATCTTTAACATTGTCAAAATACTCTACATCTAGTTTGTGTGTTCCCACCAGAGGCACTTCATAGAGCATTCTAATTTTCCGCAAGAAAGCCTACAACTCATCTTTATAACATTAGAGGAACAATAAAGGCCCTTAGGCAGCCATCAATGTCCACAAAATGTCACCTTTTTGGGAAGTCATTACCAAGCACTATGCATCCTAGAGATGAGTGAAAGAACAATTTAGACATGAGATATCTAATTAATAGGGAATATTTAGATCACCATTCAAGAATACATTGAAGATGGAACTCATGCTTGCAACCAGTCACCTGCAAGTTGAAAAATTATATTACTCCATTATAAAGCCAATTCTGTTCACAGTAACACGGGATAATGTGAACTATGTACCGTAGAAGGATCACTGTCACAAAATGCTTCAAGACATATGCTGCAGGCATCATCGCAGGCATCCTGAATTCCACCTTCAACAAATGCCGCAGCTGAAGTCAAAATATCCTCAGACATCTTGCCGTCCTCCATCTGTCAAAAGACAAAACCTTAAACATTACTCCACTTTAACAAAGCAAGCAAAAAAGCAACAAGCATTCTGACTTACTAATCTCATATGCAACAACAACAACAACAACAACAACAACCCAGTATAATCCCACTAGTGGGGTCTGGGGAGGGTAGTGTGTACGCAGACCTTACCCCTACCCTGGGTAGAGAGGCTGTTTCCAAATAGACCATCGGCATCCTTCCCTTCAAGAACTCCCCACCTTGCTCTTGGGGTGACTCGAACTCACAACCTCTTGGTTGGAACTGGAGAAAAACCTAAAGAAAGCCCTTAACACCAAATGATCACCTTACCTGCTTTGACTTACACTGCTGAGAATCAAATGCTACATAGAGATTAGAGACAATACTGTTGAACTTTAAGCCATTGGGCTTTAAAAGAGAAGAAGTGTGAATTGGAAATGGAGGGAAATAAAATGGAGGGAAAATGAAAATTTGAAGAAGTGAACTTTTGTCTTGCACTTTGTCCCTCATTGGTGAGGGACAATCACATTTATGTGCTTATATATAGATTCACTTCTTAAAGCTCTTAAAAGGAGTTGAAGAGAATGAACCCTCGCGCCGTCGTCGTCGCTCGCTCGGCTCGGGCTTTTGGATTTGGAATTGGAATTGGAATTGGAATTGGATTTGGAATTGGATTTGGATTTGGATTTGGATTTGGAATTGGAATTGGAATTGGAATTGGAAAATGATCGATCGATAAGATTATTTTTGGACAAAATTTATTTAATTATTTAATAATTAATTAAATGCCAAATCACTTGGTAAGTGTGTTTTTGCTCCGTTCTTTGAGTTCGTTGGTATGCTGCAGTTTGTATTGCCACTGTTGCAGGAAGGTTTATTCCGTTTTATCCTGGGAGGATTTAATCCATTACCTTGGCAACGTGTGAGGTGGTTAAAATTCCTTAAGGACGCACAAGAAAATTGTGGACTCGGAATATTTCTGATTCTTTACTATTTTATATATTTCTTTATTCTTCTAACATTTTTCTGATTTTTGTTTCAACTCAGTGACGATCACAAATACAATGTCTCGCTCGTTTGGTTTAGTATGGCATCGATACCAATATCTGTTTTTCCAGCTTTCCACTTGGCTAGTCCCCGATTATAATTTCATACTAATTGATTAATAAACTTTCAACAGCAGCTCAGAGACAAAGAGGGGACTAAACCCCAAAATTTCCACCTTTGTTAAACAAATTTGAGAATAACATCTCAAACCCAACACTGAAAAGAGCTTCCTTCCCCTAATCCCACCACAATCTATCACCATGTTCAATATAAAAAATAATAACCATATTACAAATTCAAAAATTTCACTTAATTATCCTTTATTCCCGAAACCACTCTATAACCAACCAAATAGTAAAAAATAACTAGCCAGTCCTCCAAATAGTAAAAGAAGCTCAATTTCCGATACCCAGTAATTAAAATTGAACGAATTAACAAAACCATGCGAGTAATAATAAATTACCTCAAAGCAGCTTCAGTTAAATAAGGCACAGATCAAAGCATAAGTTGATAAGAGGACTTTGGGGTTTTGAGAGATAACCACAGAAAGGAAAAGAGTGAAGGGCAAGGAAGAAGAAGACTTTGAACTTTCCCTATGAATTATGATTATTTATTTATTTATTTTTACTTTTTTTGGCGTGATGACTGAGCCCACAATAGCTTTCCAAGAAGGTAACATTGCAAGCGAGTGAAATTTTTTTTCTTACCTCAATGGGATGAGCAACAAATGAGCACGTTCAAATACGCACGTGGCATATTATGGTTCTATGGTCCAAAGCATAATTTCTTAGGTGCGTGAATAATCCGTTAGTGTCCTTATCACGCTCGCTATGTTTCACACAATCCAATATCATTTGATTTCCTCATTTCACACTCTTGGCCCAAGAGTCTTGGGCCAAATAATACTCTCATATTTTAAAATTTATATAGTGACATTTTGTATTTTAAGTTTTTGATGCTATTTTACTAATAATATTATTTAGTAACTCTAGCTTGGCTCAACGACGGCGATGCCAATACTAAGTTTTTTCATGTGTCAACAATTCAATGACGCCGGAAAAATAGGATAACTGCTCTAAAGGACACGGTAGGTAACTAGTGTTTCAACCCAGCGAAGATCCATCAACAAATTTTGGATTATTACCAAAAATTGTTTACTACTAAACACACACAATCTTCCAATGACATTTGTCAGGTGCATTCAAATACAATCAGCCCTAATGATTTTCATTTATTGGAGGTACCTCTTAATGACGTTGAAATAACTCGTGCAACCTTACAAAGCTCCTGGCCCGGATGGCCTACATCCTTATTTCTACCAAAAATACTGAAACGAAGTAGGCCCTAAGGTGAAGCAATTTTGTCACCAAATTTTCCTTGATAAGGCAGTTCCTTCAGACCTTAATTATACTTACATTTGCCTAATTCCCAAAGTCAAGCACGCGAATACAATCCAACAATATAGGCCTATAAGTTTGTGCAACACTGTTTACAAGATAATCACAAAAATTCTTATTAATAGACTAAAACCTGTGATTTCAACAATTATCGGTCCAACACAGACTAGCTTCCAGCAGGGAAAGAGGGCTTCAGACAATGCCATAATAGTTCAGGAAATTATAATCATTTTAAAAAGATAAAAGGAAAAACTAGTTACATGCTTCTAAAGTTAGACCTCGAAAAGACTTTTGGTCGCCTAGAGTGGTCTTTTATCAGAAATATTCTTCTTTATTTTAACATCCCTAACTCAATAATCCAATTAATCATGTCTTGTATTACTACTACAACTACATCAATACTGATTAATGGAACCCGTACTTCCTACTTCAGTCCATCGAGAGGCATTCGTCAAGGGGATATTTTGTCTCCCTACATATTTATAATATGTATGGAAATGTTCTCCTGTATGATAGAACAGTCAATAGATTACCTACACTGGCATTCTATCCGTATTTCAAAAAAGGGTCCAGATATCTCTCATCTTTTCTTCGCCGATGACATCATACTTCTTTCTAAAAGCAATACACGAAGTTGTCATGCTATTATTGATGTTATCAATCATTTTAATCAAAACTCGGGCCAAAAAATCAACTTCCAAAAATCTAAGATCTTTTTCTCAAAAAATTGCTCCGATTCAACTAAAAATTTTGTGCTGCAATCATTTGCAATGAAGGAAGGCCAGTCTTTTGGCAAATATTTAGGCTTTCCCATATTTCACAATGGACCACGTAAGACTGATTTTCAATTCATACTTGACAACTTTAAAGGTCGTCTAGCTGGATGGAAGACCAAATTCTTGACTATGGCGGGAAGAACTACTTTAATAAAATCTGCACTCAATTCCCTCCCCAATCATGTCATGCAATACATCGATATTCCCACAAACATAATTAACAAATGGAGAGTTACCAAAGAAACTTTTTGTGGGGTACTACTAATACACGGAAAAAGTTACATCTTATCAAATGGGAGTACATTACCACTCCTGCAGTAAAGGGGGGATTAAATATCCAAAATCTAAGAACTAAGAATAATGCTTTGTTAGCAAGCCTAGCTTGGAAGATCTTTCAGAAACCACAAGCTCTTTGGATAAATATCTCCCACTAAAATCATTAGCTAATTTCTCATTAACTTGGCGTAATATTTTAAAAGGTTGAAATCGCTGTCAATTGGGTATCCAGTGGAGAGTGGGGACATGGAACCATATCAAGTTGTGGACTGATCCATGGCTTAAATCAGGAACACCTTTGCGATCCATGTTCATAGGACCATTGCCACAGTTTCATGACAAAGTTCCACTGTCTCACGTACTCACTCATCAGGGATGGAACTGGGCAAATTTCCCGTTTGAAATTACTGCGGACATAAAAATCGTTGTCAATAAATAATACCTCTCTAACTATACACAACAACAAGATCAATTCTTTTGGGCACTTACAAACAATGGACAATTCACTGTGCAAACTATGTATAAGGAGCTAGCTAATAATAAAACCCAACTCCCTATCACAACAAACGATTTCAAATGGATTTGGGCACTGCCAATCCAGCCAAAAATCAAAACATTCATTTGGCTATTACAACATAATAGGCTTCCCACGCGCCACTACCTCCATTATATAGGCATATCTGCAATACCATCTTGTCCTATCTGTCCAGACACACCAGAAACTATAACTCATATATTCCTCACCTGCTCTAATGCTCAACAATATTGAATTTCGATAGGGCTGAGTGATTACATTTGTAAACTCCCGCACATAGGCCCCACAAGCCAATAGTTACATAAAATAATTCACTCCAACCTTCTCCAACTTCCCCATAAAGTTAACATAGACATTTTTTGTCACTAAGCCTTTGGAATATCTGGACTACTAGAAATAAGATTCTATATGAACACACTTCGCTAAAACCAAGTCCACATCTAGTTTTAAATCAAACTATTGAGTTCGCCTATATGGAAGCATCACAACATACGCATCATAAAAAAGTTCCTCTGAACCTTAAATGGATACCTCCGTAGCCTAACTATTACAAATTAAACACAGACGGGGCAACATCTTCCGAAACAGATACTGATGGAATTGGAGGAGTAGTTAGGAACCACTTAGGCGCTTGGATGGTGGGCTTTGCTGTTCAGGTCCCACATGTACATTGTATCACTGTAGAGCTGCATGCATGCATAAAGGGGCTAAGTCTCGCTTTGCAAATGCAACTAATTCCGTTGGAAGTTGAAACAGATGCGCATGAGGTAATCACACTTTTAGATACAGATAATTCTAAGTACACAAATCTAATTTGTGACTGCAAGCATCTCCTCAGGATGCTACATGATCCACCAGTTCGACATGTGTACAGAGAACAAAATGGACTAGCAGACCTACTTGCAAAACTAGGAAGTAGGATGCAAGATCAGGTTATGCTGCAAATTTTTGTTAAACCACCGCTTATTGTATCAGCTCAACTGTAGGCATATCAAATGGGAACAACTACTCAACGTCTAGTATCTATACAAGATGCACAACAAGTTGCTTCTCACGATAGGAAAACATGTTTTGTTAGTAACCGTGTAGCTAATGAGGTTGTTGCCAATACTGTTTTGGCAATAGATAGGATAGCAGCAGCCTCTATCAGTGATAATGTATTTAGTGCTAGTATAAGTACTATGGTGCATGAGCATCAATCCCCTGTAAGCAACTTTTAATTTATGCAAGTCATCTTTTATACCAAAAAAAAAACTCTACATAAATTTTACTATACTTTCTAAATTTTTATTGTTTCTTTTACTACCCCAACTCCCAAAAATGATTAACAGTGGTTGTTTACTCTTTTTCCTCATCATCGACCAAACTCATTATCAGAGTAATTGAAAATGCAACAAAAAAACGGAACTTACCCTGATTCTTTAAGCTATTAATAAACGAAATTCATATTTAACAAGCTATTTTATAATTTTCTTAAGCAACTTATACGCGCAGGGAAAAAAATGATGTACTAGAGCAAAATAAGATATGTCTAGTTATGATCAATGAAACATATACTATATCAAATATGTCATTAAAAATACTATTTGCAGAGGTTCATTTGCATTTTCATGTCTCTAGCTGTGGCAATATTTTAAAGTCTTTTGTTGACAAATGTCTTAATCAAAACCATGTGGCAACCCTTCTAGAAGCTATGAGATAAATGGCAAAATGCTTTTGAAAAGTGGCAATTGCATTTGCACGGTCTTTTCCCTCACCATGCTGGATCCATGTACATGTGCATATAAATAGACTCTCAATTAGACAAGAAAATCATCATTAGCTAGACCAAAAAATCCTTCATACTTCTTTCTTTCTAATTTCGGTCTTCATCGACTTTACTTTGTTGTCTTTCTTTTTATTTTAGTAGTTTAATTTCTTTTGTTCCCCTCTTTTAAATTGCTGGATTTGTAATCTTAATATTTTTTTGATTCTTGTATCCTCTAAATAAATAACGCTTGTTTAATCCTAGGAAAATATTTCACTTTGTTGAAATAGTTTCTTAGGACAGTGCCTAGTCCGACTCAAGCCAATTCATGTATCTGCTTATAAATAATATTATAGTTGTGTTATTGTTATATTTTCGTATTATTTTCCTACAATCTAAGAAACTATGACAAAATAATACTACTACGGAAATTTTAGATGATGCTTTTAGTGCTTTTATTTCTCATAAAGCTGAGGTTAAAAATCAACTTAATAGAAAAATTAAGAGAATTAGATCCGATAGAGGTGGAGAATATTTATCTTTAAATGATTTTTGTGAAAAGAATGAAGTAATTCATGAAGTAACTCCGCCTTATTCACCTGAGTCAAATGGAGTAGCTAAAAAGAAATATAGAACATTGAAAGAGATGATAAACTCTATGTTAGTTAGTCCTAATGCTCGTGATAATTTGTGTGGTAAAGCTATATTATCTGTTTGTCACTTACAAAATAGAATACCACATAGAAGAACTGGTAAAACTTCATATGAATTTTGGAAGGGTTATAAACCTAACTTGAAATGTGATGACCCAAAAGGTCATCACTTGTTTTAGAAATAAATTATGTGTTCCGGTACCTTAAAAACCTCTTCCTGTCTCACTTCAATTTACGTGCACAGTCCGGGCGTGTATCCGGAAAGCCATTATGTATAAATCTGTGAAAAATGGTGAATTTTGCTTTTAAAATGAATTTAGGTTGACTTTAGTCAATATTTTGGGTAAACGGATCCGGACCCGTAATTTAACGGTCCCAGAGGGTCCGTAGAAAAATATGGGACTTGGGCGTATGTCCAGAATCGAATTCCGAGGTCCCAAGCCCGAGAAATAAATTTTTTAAAGAAAATTATTTTCTGGAATATATATGAGTTTTTTTGGAAATAAAATATGTTTGAAATTGATGGTATCGAGCCCGTATTTTGATTTCGGAGCCCGATACAAGTTTAAAATAATAATTAGGTTGAATTTGTAAAATTTGGTAAAGATCAGTATTGGTTTGGTATAAAACGGACTTAAAGTTGAGAAACTGGAAATTTGGTGTTCTTGAATGATTTCATGAATTTGGGGCTTAATTCATAGTTGTTGATATTATTTTGATGATTTGATTGCACGAGCAAGTCCGTATGATATTTTTAGGTTAGTGTGCATGTTTGGTTTGGAGTCCCTAGGGCTCGGGTGAGTTTTGGATACGCCACGGAGTGGAATTGAACTTAGAAAGTTGCATGTTTTAGCTGGTATGTGTTGCAGGCTCTGGTCTCGCAATTGCGAGGTCAGGTGTCGCAATTGTGAGCCTACCAGGCTTGGGGATTGCGAGGGGCACTTTGCAATTGCGAAGTATGCCCTGGCCAGCATTGCTCGCAATTGCGAAAAAATCCCAGAAATCCCCATTGTCGCAAATGTGACTATCCCATCGCAAATGCGAGTTCTCAATTGCAAACATTTATCGCAAATTCAAGATTAGCAGGTTCTGAAGGGTTCGCAATTGCGAACCCTGGTCGCAATTGCGAACCCTGGTCGCAATTGCGACATCTGCGACCTGCAAATTCATGACTTAGCCGAAAATCTTTCATTTTTCAAACTCTTTCAAAACATAAACTCTCTTGGGTTATTTTTTAAAGAAAAGTTCCTCTCCAAATCGATTGTAAGTCATTTATAACTCGTTTTCTTCAATCTTTAACATCTTTTCACATGATTTCAACTCAAAATCAAGGGTTTTCATGGGAGAAATTGGGTGTTTTGGGTAGAACCTAAGTTTTTCAAATTTTGGGGATTTGGACCTCGATTTGAGGTCCGATTTCAAAATAAATTATATATTTGGGTTCGTGGGTGAATGGGTAATCGAGTTTTGGTTCGAACCTCGGTTTTGACCATGTGGGCACGGGGTCAATTTTTGACTTTTTGGGAAAAACTTTAGAAAACCTATTTTCATGCATGTGAATTGATTCATTTAGCATTTATTGATATAGTTAAGTAACTTGTGGCTAGATACGAGCAAATTGGTGGTGGAATCAAGATGTAAAAAGGTAGTTGAGACTTGAATTGTATTCGTGGCATCGAGGTAAGTGCTTGGTCTAACCTTAGCTTGAGGGATTATGAGTCGTGTCCTATTTGCTACGTGTTAATTGTTGAGCACGACGTATAGGCATGGTGATAAGTATCTATACATTGGTGTCAAACATGCCCGTGAGTCTTATATTATGATTAATGTGACTCTGTTTGTATTGTTCATGATTTATGTGATGGTTTCTATTGTTGAGCAAGGCTTGTGGAAGTGATATTTGTATTTGAATATTGAAAAGCATTGGCTCAAGTTGTAAAGTGATTTGTGGAAGTATAATTGGAAATTAAACCTTATAGAGCATTGGCTCAAATTGTGAATTCAGTTGTGACGTAAATGTGAAAAAGAAAAGAGGATTATGAAATTGTCTCCCTTGCCGGGATGCTATTGTTGATATTGTTTCCCTTGCCCTTATTGCTTTGTGATTGTTATTTGGGTGAGGAAGAGTGTTAAAGCACGAAGGGTGATGCCGTGTATTATTTTGGTGAGAGAGTGTTAAAGCACGAAGGGTGATGCCGTGTATGATTTTGTGAGGAAGAGTGTAAAAGCATGAAGGGTGATGTTGTCACGACCCCGGTTCGCCCTCCGTGAACCATCGTGACGGCACCTAGTCTTTACGACTAGATAAGCCTAAATTGCGGAAGATAAACCAAATTGCGGAAATTAAATGATTTTAAAATAGAATTAGAGTAATAAAATAGTGTTTAAAAGTGCCGCTCGGCATACATAATATTTAACTCTCAAATCCAATATATATATCTCCCAAAACTTGGAAACCCATGAATCACAAGCTAAGGGTATTAAATAGTGCTCTAACTCTAGAATAGTCTAAAACAAGTAAATATAGAAGGGCTGTAACTACAAGAGAGAATAGAGAGAGACTCCTCGGTCTGCGGACGCGGTAGATATACCTCGAAGTCTCTGAAGGGTCGCCTCGCCTCAAGGATGGTAAGTCTGAGTCAAGTTACGTGGATCTGCACATGAAAAACATGTGCAGAAGAGGCATGAGTACACCACAATGGTACTCAGTAAGTGCCAAGCCTAACCTCGGTCGGGTAGTGATGGGGAAGGTCAGTGCCTTAGTGAGATAAAAAAATATAAGATATGACAGCATAAGATAAGCAGTACAGTTGAAAACTAACACTAAGAATTTAATGCAAGAAAACAAGGAATTCAATAGCTGAAACAAAGGCAAAAACAATCAAAAGGAAATAACCGGGGATATCTCAGTATCCCGATGATCTCTTAGTACCCTCAATATATACCAGGGATCTCTTGGTATCCCGAAGATCTCTCGGTATCCTCAATACATGCTAGGGATCTCTTGGTATCCCGAGGATCTCTTGGTATCTTCAATATACGTGCTAGGGATCTCTCGGTATCCCGAGGATCTCTTGGTATCCTCAATATATGTGCCAGGGATCTCTCGGTGTCCCGCATCTCAGTCCAATTCATAAATACGTATAGGGGATCTCCCGGGATGTCGTCCCGTAGTCCCAAAATAAAACACACAGCAACAACACAAGAATACTCAATTAAGCTCAATTTCGTATCAAGTAAACATGTAATCCTAATCTAACATGCTTCACATAATTCAATTAAGGCAGTTTAAGCAAGCAAACAGTTAAGTCAACTAAACATGCTTTTTCTAAGCTAACAGCGGGTTTAAATTGCAAGTAAAATGAAACAGGAAAAGGAACACAATTGAAATTTACTTAAATAAAACCGGATTTTCAATAATTAGCTCAAGTACGCACTTCTCACCTTATGTACAAGGCATTTCAAACACCAAATATACCAAATCCTAAGGGGAAGGTCCCCCACACAAGGTTAGACAAGCCACTTACCTCGAACCGGCTCAAAATCAACCCGAAACCACGTCTTTGCCACGAGTACTCGACTCCAAATGGCCCAAATCTATTCAATTCAATTGCATAATGTAAATAACACTTCAAGTAACTGATTCTACAATTAAATTCTAAGCTAATATGCGAAATTAGGTAAATGACCAAAACGCACCTCGGGCCCATGTCTCAGAATCGGGTAAAATTTATTTTTTCAGAATCCTCATACTCTCACGAGTTCATGCATACTAAAATTATCCAAATCTAAGGTCAAATTCCTAATCAAAAGTCGAATTCTAGGTCTAAGAACTTTCTTCCAACTTTTCCCCAATTTCCATGTCCAATCCGAAATTAAATGATGAAACTAACTATAGATTGATAGAATATAACTAGAAAGGGTTAAAGAAGTGTTACCCAATGATCTCCTCTTCAATTTCCTCCCAAAATCGCCCTTTCCCGAGCTCCAAATTGAATTTTCAACTTTTAAAACTAAACCCTCGAAATTTCATATTTCTGCCCAGCTGTTACCGCATCTGTGGTCCTGGGACCGCTTTTGCAGTCCCGCTTTTGCAGAACACGGGTCGCATCTGCGACTTCTCACTTAAAACCAATCTTCCACATATGCGACTCCCCATCCGCAGATGCGGTACCACTCCTACGAAAATCCTACCGCTTCTGTGGTCCCTGCCAAACTTCCCCATTTCCGCTTCTGTGATAGATCCGCCGCTTCTACGGCTCTGCACCTGCGGTCCCACACTCGTAGGTGCGGTTATGACAGAAGAACAGCTGAAGCTACAACTCCAAAATTCCAAAAATCTTTCCGTCAACCATCCGAAATCATCCTGAGGCCCCCGAGACCTCAACCAAACCTACCAACATGTCCCATAACTTCATTCAAACTTGTTCCAACCTTCAGAACGTCCAAAACAACATCAAAACACCTATTTTTCATCGGATTCAAGCCTATGAATTCCAAAAACTCTAAAAATACGCTTTCGATCAAAAAGTCTATCAAACCTCGCCCGAATGACCTGAAATTTTGCACACACGTCACATTCAACACTACGGAGCTACTCCAACTTCCGGAATTCCATTCCGACCCTCGGATCAAAATCTCACTATCGAACCGGAAACTTCAAAATTCAACCTTTCGGCATTTCAAGCCTAAGTTAGCTACGGACCTCCAAAACACAATCCGAACATGCCCCTAAGCCCGAAATCACCCAACGAAGCTAACAGAACCATCAAATTTCCATTTTGAGGCCATCTTTACAATGTTCTAACTACGGTTAACTTTTCAACACTTAAGCTCTCATTTAGGGACTAAATGTCCCAAAACTCCCCGAAACTCACAACCGAACATCCCGACAAATAAAAATAGCAGAAATAAATATGGGGAAAGCAGTTAATAGGGGATCGGGGCATAAATTCTTAAGACGACCGGACAGGTCATCACATCCTCCTATACTTAAACATTCGTTCGTCCTCGAACGAGCATAGAGACATACCTGATGTAGTGAAAAGATCAGGGTAACGGCTGCGCATATCGTGCTCGGTCTCCTAGGTCGCCTCCTCGACCGGCTGACCTCGCCACCAAACCTTTACCAATGCAATGTTCTTTGACCTCATCTTTCTAACCTGCCTGTCCAATATTGCCACTGGCTCCTCAACATAAGATAGATCCTTGTCCAACTGGACCGAACTGAAATCCAACACGTACGATGGATCGCCGTGATACCTTTGGAGCATTGAGACATGAAATACCGGATGAACTCCTGCCAAGCTGGAAGGTAAGGCAAGCTCATAAGCAACCTTCCCAACACGCCTCAATATCTCAAAAGGCCCAATAAACCTTGGACTCAACTTTCCCTTCTTCCCAAATCTCATAACGCCCTTCATAGGCGAAACTCGAAGCAGAACCGGCTCTCCAACCATATAGGAAATATCACGAATCTTCCAGTCCGCATAACTCTTCTGTTTGGACTGGGCTGTACGGAATCTATCCTGAATCACCTTGACCTTCTCCAAAGCATCCTAAACCAAGTCGATGCCCAATAATCTGGCCTCACCCGGCTCAAACCAACCCACCGGGGATCTACACCGTCTACCATATAAAGCCTCATACGATGCCATCTGAATGCTGGACTAATAGCTATTGTTGTAAGCAAACTCTGCCACTGGCAAGAACTGATCCCAAGACCCTCCAAACTTGATCACACATGCACGGAACATATCCTCAAGAATCTGAATAGTGCACTCGGAGTGTCCATCCGTCTGAGGGTGAAATGTTGTACTCAACTCTACCCGAGTACCCAACTCATGTTGAACAACTCTCCAGAACCATGATGTGAATTGAGTACCCCTATCTGAAATGATGGACACTGGAATACCATGCAGACGTACAATCTCCCAGATGTAAATCTCTGTGAACCGCTCCATAGAATAAGTAGTACACACAGGAATAAAGTAAGAGGACTTGGTCAGCCGATCCACAATCACCCAAATAGCATCGAACTTTCTCAAAGTTCGTGGGAGCCCAACTACAAAGTCCATGGTGATCCGCTCCCACTTCCACTCCGGAATCTCTATCTGCTGAAGCAATCCACCCGGTCTCTGGTACTCATACTTCACCTGTTGACAGTTGAGGCACCGAGCTACAAATCCAACTATATCCTTCTTCATCCGCCTCCACCAGTACTGCTACCTCAAATCCTGATACATCTTTGCGGCACCTGGATGAATGGAATACCGCGAGCTATGGGCCTCCTCTAGAATTAACTCCCGAAACCCATCAATATTGGGTACATAAATCCGACCCTGCATCCTCAATATACCGTCATCGCCAATAGTCACATCTCTGGCATTACCGTGCTGAACCTTGTCCTTGAGGACAAGCAAATGAGGGTCATCATACTAATGTTCCCTGATATGATCAAATAAGGAAGATCGAGTAACCAAGCAAGCTAGAACCCGACTGGTCTCTGAAAGATCCAATCTCACAAACTGACTGGCTAAGGCCTGAACATCCATCGCCATAGGTTTCTCCTATGCTGGTAAATAAGCCAAACGCCCCAAACTCTCTGCCCGACGACTCAAAGCATTGGCCACCATATTGGCCTTGCCCGGGTGATACAAAATAGTGATATCATAGTCCTTCAGCAACTCTAACCACCTCCTCTAGCACAAATTTAGATCCTTTTTCTTGAACAGGTGCTGCAAGCTCCGATGATCAGTATAAATCTCACAAGGAATACCGTATAAATAATGGTGCCAGATCTTCATGGCGTGAACAATAGCAACTATAGACATGTAATTTTTGACTCTCCCCGAAATTTTATATATTTTAGTGCTTTGATGTTGATTTTAGGCCTAATATCGCTATTTTGATTATTTTAAAACTTTTTGCTTTATTTTTTCTTAAAAATAAAAACTATAAAAAATATTTTCAATTATTTTAACTAATTGGTTTTTTTACTATCAACTTTTAATTTTTCTTACTTTTCATAATATTGAAAGATACAAAAATAGTCTTGGCATTTTATTTTACAAAAAAAGAAAAGAAGAAACCAACAAAACAAAATCAGAAGGAAAAGAACAGGAAGAAGCAAAATGCAAAGGAACAAAATGATAATGTAGACCCCACCCACATCTTGCACAATTGCACGTTCTTCTTCATTTTGTTTTCAAGAAGGATGCATACTTTATTTTGCTTTCTATATTTTCTATATATTTTATATATTTTCTTATTTTTGTCTTGGATAATAAAGAGACTATATTTTGAAAACCCTACCATAAAAAGCTTTCACCTCCTCATTACACTTAGATAATGGGGAAAGCACTTAGATAATGAGAAGAGTACTTAGATAATGGGGAGAGCACTTAGATAATGGTAGGATCACTTTGATAATGGAGAGGTTACTTTGAGAGGTAGGGAGGATTTTCGGAAAAGGAGGAAGCAACGAAAGGTTCTAAGATTTTTGGCTTTTGCTTTTGGATTTCCTCTTCTAGTTATTTCAGATATAAAAATGGAAAGCTTCTTCAGGGGGGGGGGTGTTTGGATCTCTACACTTCTTTTGACTTTGGTTCTAGTTGTTTTTTATATAAAAAAAAGAAAAAATCAATGCTTCTTGGCTTGAAATCTGACTCTCAGTTCGAAAAATACAAAAAGAATTATTATTGTTTTCAGTTTTGTTTTGATTCCCTTTCATGGAGTTCCGCAGAGGCCTCATGGGGTTGAAGTTGTAGTTCGAGATTTTTGCCGAGGTGGTTTCGAATTCGTTCGTTGACTGCCGATCGAGGTTTTTGTCTCGGGGCTCTTGGTTTCTTTTGTTGTGTTGTTGTTCATTCTAAAATCTCGTTGTCGAACCCGTTTGTATTTGTTCTTAAGGATTAATCAAAATTCTCGCCACACCAGGTTCACTTCTTCTACATTTCTCTATTACTTGTGATTTTGTGTCATACGTTGTGATGAATATTGTGATATAGGCTTACTGCTTTTTCTCGAAATTTCTTTGTTTGTCATAATGCTTTTCTTAAAACTTCTTTGTTTAAAATTGTTGGAATTGCCATGAGAAAACTATGTAGATTCCTTTAGATTTTATTAAGTTGTGGATTCCGGTTTTCTTCTCTAAATCCCGTTGCTTGGTTTAAAGCCGCATAGTCATTTGTCTTCAAGTCTTAAGTATTTTACTGTATCAGCTTTTAGTAAGTTGTAGTGATTTTCTAGAAGTCATAATCAAATAGTTCATAATGCAGATTTTTTATCTAAAGAATCATTTTAAAATATCTTAAATAATGCATGTTAGGCTTGGTTTGTCAGTTTTCAAATTATGTTTCATCATAAAGTATTTATTGGACATGTTATTTTCCTTGTCTCACAATAGTTATTGACCTTGGTATCATTTGACATTTATATATCTAAATTTAGTCACATGTTCGATGGAAATACTTGAAAAGAATACAAAATTGCATTATTTTTCCTTAGTAAATTAGTTAGTATGTTTAATTTGTGAAACTTTGGCATCTAGGAAATTCCTTTTGAGTTTTAACGGATCAAATTCATTTATTGATTCAGAACCTCTTTCATTGACCTTCATTTAGAATTATCACTTGTTAAAATATTTTGGATAATTTATTTTTATTTTTCTTAAATCCCATTAAAGTTTATAGGTTCAAGTTTAGTTTCTGAATTTTTAGGTCTTGTTTCTGTTGATGCTAAGTGTTCGGATGGTAATTTTTCATCTCTTATGTGCTATCATCAATGTAGTAATTTGGTCTAGTACTTTCAGTGATTGGTTTCATTTAGTTGCATTGAATTGATTTAAGGATTTGTCTCCATGTTTTAGATATCGAGCTCGGTCTAATAAAAATGAAAAGCTAAAAAGGGAATGAGCATGAAATTAGTTTTATTTCTTCAGTTTTATTTGTTTTGCTTGTATTACATTGTCCGCTAGGAACATGCCTAGGCCGACCACATTTGGATAGGCAAACCTTTAGGACGTTCGTGCTTAAGTTTCTTTTGAGGTGAGAGGTCGCCTCCTTTAATTAAATTTATCCGGGGAATGCCCCAAAGAATTTATATATATTTTATTTCGGGGTATTCCCCGAAGTATTTGTATTTGGAGATCGATAATAGAATTCGTAGTATTTTGTTTCATTTTTCTTTTATTAGATGGGACGACCTCGAGCCTCTTTTTGATTGTTTATTTTTTATGTGTGCTTTTACCTCAATTAGAATATCCTTAAAAGCCAACTAGATCGAGTATGCAATCATACTAGTTACGGGACATGGAAAGTGCCTAACACCTTCTTCCCGAGTCAAATGAACCCCCTTCTCGAATCTCTAGTGCGGACTTGGTTCTAGAGTCTAAAATGTTTTAAAAGGAAAAAATCATTTTTTAAAAAAAAACGGTGACCTGACACACCAAAATCAAAGTCAGGTGGCGGCTCTGAGTTATTTCCTTTTGAACACAATTTTGTCATTTTTCAATTGAAAACCATTTTCGAGATTTACAAATCTTTTTATTTATTTAAGAGGATTAGTGAAGTTGGGTTAAAAAAATGGGTGTGACAGCTCTGGCGACTCTGCTGGGGAATTTGCATGTTCGAGCTGATACTGTGATCTTGTTGTCTTTTTAGAATATTTGGTTGAGGTTTTTATTTATTTATTAGTATTTGTTGTATTTGATTTTTTGTTTTTGTGTTGTTTTATTATTTACTAGTTGTTTGTGTGTTTACAGTTTTTTCTTTATGTGTTAC
Source organism: Nicotiana tabacum (assembly GCF_000715075.1). Taxonomy (NCBI): domain Eukaryota; kingdom Viridiplantae; phylum Streptophyta; class Magnoliopsida; order Solanales; family Solanaceae; genus Nicotiana; species Nicotiana tabacum. Next base: position 77,468,554 of record NC_134087.1, read on the forward strand.
TACTTTATAACTGTCATCATTTACATAACCTCGAGTCAATTCTTTCTGCAACAAGTATCGGAGTACGCATCGCGTACACGAACTCTTTGTTGAGTCACCCTTATTTTAGGAGGGTGGGCCGTCGGACGTATGGAGTGGGTGGAAAGCTTGAGCAACCACCATCGACCATACGCTCCCCCGAATTGCCTTGTTAATGAATTCCAAACGTAGGTCAGCCTTTAGATCATGCTTATTTGCATCATGTCATTTGCCTAGCAGGGCTCGATCCCAGGCACCATGTCCCTTTATAGGAGGCCTATCCAAATTATGCTAAAACTGGCCCATGGCCCAAAAGGACATTCAGTCATCCCTATGTGATATATGTTACATCTTTGAGGGTAGAAAGTTCATTTGGCGGACTGATATTTGGGAAAGAAGGCGAGGTATAAAATGAAGCAAGTAGGACACAATTATTTTTCTTCTTATACAACTTATTTTTAAGAAAAAAAAGCCAAAAATACGAAAAATGAAAAATCCAAAAAGATTTTGCACTTTTCCATCATTTTCCAAAAATAAAAAAAAGGAAAAAATAATCCAAAAAGATTTTACATTTTTCATCATTTTTTCAAAAAAAAGACAAAAATATAGTTTTTCCAAATTAGTTGTATTTTTTTAAAAGTTTTCTCCCCTATCCCATCTTCCCGAACTACGCATACCTGATTCTCATCTTTTGAGGCGCGATACGCAGTCAACCCACATAGGGTCCGGTCTTCCTAGTGAGTCTTAGGTTCTTGGCTTCGGGGGTCGTAGCCAAATCTTGCATGTCTAGCCACTTTGGCCACGTAGGCCATTCTTGCAAAATGGGGTCATTTCCGTGAAAGTGGTTCAGTGATCCATGTCTTAGAATTTTAGTATACAACTAGGTGTCCCATTCCTTTAAGGCTCGTCCTTGTCGTGTTTGCGTCCCTAGCCACATTTGGCCATATCGATCGCTTTTGCAAAATGGGTCATTTCTGCAAAGTAATTTTTAAGGCCATGATTGTTGGGATTTTGAAGTTGTGTAAGCCATAAATGGGGTATTTTTCATGCATTAGGGGGTCCACTTTGTCAAGTTTGCACTAATGGCCACTTTTAGCCACTTAGGCTATTTTGTAAAATATAGCCAAATCGTGTCTCGCATCTGTCCACTAGGAAATGTTGTGGTGTCACATAGTGTCCCGAGTCGCTAACCATGTTCTCTTCATTCAGGTATGGACCCGCTGAGTCGATCCAAAGTGCTGATGGTAGTAAAGATTCCTAGGAAGTTGATCAAGTGGTGGAATATGTTTCCATTGTTAGAGCAACATAAGTTAATGCAGAAATTGGGCACCCTCACTTCCCTTCTTGATATCACACCTTGCCCAGACTTAGTGGAGGCGATGCTGACCTATTGGGATCCGCAAAATTTGATTTTTAGATTTGGAGAGTGTGAGATGACTCCTACCTTGGCAGAAATGTATGGTCTCACTCATTTAAGCTATATAGGCAAGGACATGATACTTCCCCGAGACCACTCTAGGACAAGGTTCCTCAACGACCTGGGCATAAAAGACAACAAGCATTTAAGATGCCTCGAGCAGTCCTAGATATCCTTGGATTATTTGTTTGCTAGATTTGAACCATAGGATAGTTTTGACGTCTTTTGGGATGAGTTTTGCACAACCAAGGCAAAGTGGAAAAGACGCCGCCTCAAAGATTTCAGCCTTTCTTTGTTGGGATTATTGGTTGTTCCATTGGATGAGAGGCATATTAGCACCCGTCTACAGTCAGTGGTAATGGCACTATTTCATGAGAAGCAACGCAAAATTGTTACCGTTGTGCCGATGATCTTAGCAGAGATGTATCGGGCCTTGAGTGAGGTTGGGGGAGGTGTCAGGTATTTTGAAGGAAGTAACCTTCTGTTGCAATTGTGGATGATGGAGCATTTACATACCACTTCCTTACTTTGTCCCATCGACCGTGCCTTGAGGGATCGGGTGGTATGCATCGAGCGTAGGATTAAATCTCCTAAGTTTACATACCCAGGAGGCGTCGCAGCTTGGATTGAGTACCTTGGGTTGAGGACAAATTGTAATGTTTTGTGGGCTTACCTTTGGCTACCTTTAGATGAGATCTTGGTAGGATTTCGCTTGCAGCCTTTCTTGGTATTGATAGGACTTAAATGTGTCAGGTCATACACTCCCATTAGGGTGATGCGACAGTTGGGCAGGCGACAAGAGGAGCCTCCAACTTTGAATCTTTGGAGGTACATCATGAATTTTAGTAGAAAGGCGGCTGGCGAAATCAAGTACGTGCAATACTGGAACAATGCAAAGAGGATGAAGAAAAATACATTAGTAGAGGACGTTGGCAGGCCCGAGTGTACTTAGGAGTACTTGATCTGGTTGCAGTCTATCACACCAGGGGTCAGCACCCCACTGCCAGCACAGCTTAGGGGTCGGGCAGTTCAGACAAATGATTTTGAGGAGGCATCGAACCAAGATCCTTGGGGTAAGCTTGAGGTGATAAGCTCTCAGTTAGCGGGATTAGCAGCAAACGTGGAGCATCATAGCCAGTATTTGTTTAGGGTCGACCTTCAGGAGGCGGGGGCATACGCCAGGGTTTTTATTCCTAGCATCAGTGTATCTTTACAAGGCATGTTGCAGAGTTTGAGCATGACGGACAACCCAGTACCATCGCAAGCGGGGGCGTCATATCCAGGAGCTACTTGAGGATTCTTTTTATATGTTTTGAGTTTGCTTATGTTGTCGTTATTTTCTAGTCTGGTAGTACTGAGTCATGTAGATAGTGTCAAAGTCCGTCGTAGTGTAGTCAAGTCTATTAGTCTTATATTATCGTACTTCCCATTTTATATTTTGAAAACCGAATTTTTTTTAATGAAAATTCCAAAAAGATTTTTATTTTGTTTACCTTTTCACCAATTTTCCAGAACTACGCTTCTTCTGATTCATGAGGGACATGATACGTAGGCAAAATACATCAGGTTCGACCGAATTATTTTTTAAAAAAAAAACAAGAGAAAAGAAAAGAAAAGAGTGGAAAAAAAGAAGAAGAGAGAAAGAATGGGAAGAAAATGATAAGAGGTGCTAGAAAAGAAAGAGAAGGAAGGATAGAAATGAGCAAATTGGGATGATGCCATATGACCCTGCGACCCTTAAAGCCATTGTAGAACCGCTAATTGTTGCTAGATGCATTGCACATAATGTGATATTATTTGATAAATGCCCTAACGCTAACATGGTGGTTTTGTGTTGTTGTCCTCTGTTATCTTTATTTAACTACAGGAAGGTGGTTAGTTTGTTGGCACTCTGGCAAGTCATCCATACAACACTAGGTCAAAGAGCAAGACAGTCATGACTAGCAAAGAATTGGATACAAGTGTTGTTGATCCATCAAGAGAGATTGTGGAATCAGAATCTGAGTTGAATGAAGAGGTTCAAAGGTTGAAACAGCAGATATCAGATATGTATCAAGCTTGGATCAGTGGGCATCCTCCACCCTCATTTCCCACTAACTACACTGAAAACCCTATTACCATTCCACCACTATCACAAGGACAGATTCCCACCACTGCTGATTTTTCCCCACAATATGCTCCAGGTTTTACCCCTTATCACAACTACCCTGGCACCTCTTCCCAACCTCTCCCTGCTCCACCAGCCAAAACAACCTCATATCCCACTCCAAAATCCACTCCTGTTCTTGTAGCCCCTCCACAAGTTGCTATCCATCGATCTTCTAGTGAACCCACATTCAAAATCCCTGATGCCCAATCCTATGCCCCTGAACCAACTTTCAAGGTCTCGGATCCCTATAGCTATACCCATCACTTTGAGCCTCCTGTTGAAATTGAGAATCCCACTAAGAATGTGGAGAAAGATGACATATTCAGGAAGGTGAAGAGTTTAGAGCAATCTTTAAGGAACATGCAAGGGATAGGAAACCAAGTAAGTGTGTCTTACAAGGATTTGTGCTTGTTCCTTGATGTCCAACTGCCTGCCGGGTACAAGATGCCAAAATTTGATTTGTATGATGGACATGGAGATCCCGTGGCCTATTTGAGAAGTTATTGCAGTAAAATGAGAGGTGCCGGTTGGAAGGACAAGCTTTTAATGGCCTATTTCAGTCAGAGTTTGAATGGGGCAGCCCTCGAATGGTATACACGTCAAGATGCTAGCAGGTGGTATACATGAGACAATATTGCTCAGGCCTTTCCTCGACATTTTCAGTATAATATCAATAGTGTCCCGGATCGCCTATCTTTGACCAAGATAGAAAAGAAGCTTAATGAAAGCTTTAGGGAATACAGACTCAGATGGAGAGAAAAAGCTGCCCGGGTCAATCCTCCGATGGAAGAAGACGAAATGGTCAAGTACTTTCTTCAAGCACAAGAGCCTACTTACTTTGGCCACTTGATATCAGCCATGGGCAAGCCTTTTAATGATGTGGTGAATATGGGAGAGATGGTGGAAGAAGGACTAAAGTCAAGCAAGATCATGAGCTATTCCGCCATAAAAGCAACTACACAGGCAATCCAGAATGGCACAGGAAGTTTGTCGGGGAAGAAGAAAAAGGATGATGTCGCTATGGTTGAATTTGAACCATGGCGTGGACCAAGGGTTTCACCTCACCAGTACACTCAGCCTCGATCCCCACCTCGAGCCTACACTCAAGCTCCATATAATCTACCTCAACATTATTTCTCACCACAAGAACCTCAATACTCAATCAGACTATACCAATATCATGTCCACCATGCGCAGTCATATGCTCAACCCCCTCTTTATCCGCAATGGCATGCTCCAACTCCACAAAATCCTTATCCACCCTCACAACCATACCAAAACCCTACTGGTCCAAGCTTTCGGCCAAGGCCGGATTATAGAAGAGAAAGGCAGCAATAGAAACTAACTTTCACCCCGCTTAGAGAGTCCTATACCAGTTTGTTTCAAAGGTTGAGGCAGTTGGACATCTTGAGGCCGATTGAGTCAAAGATACCAAATCCCCCTCCAAAGAACCTTGATTATTCACTCAGATGCGCATACTGTTCTGATGCCCCGGGGCATGACACAGAGAAGTGTTGGCATTTAAAGAGAGCAGTCCAAGAGCTTATTGATACAAATCAAATTGTAGTCCAGAGCCCGGAAGCACCAAATATCAACCAAAATCCTTTGCCAGCCCATGCAGAAACACATATGATCGAAATAGTTCGTAAAGATGGAGAACCCAAGAATTCTTCTAAGTCCGTCATGATGATTCATGCTAGTGAAAGTAATCCAGTTAAGGCTCCAGATTCTACAAAAGTGACTCCCTTGATAGTTGAAGGGGTGACGGAGAAGCTAAGAACGCTCAACATGAAGCCACCTGTGTTGGTAGTGAAAGGGCTTCCGAATGATATGGGAACAAGTCAAGAAAAGCTGAAGGTGGTCATGCCAAGGATCCCAAAACTCGTGGAAGGGGCCCGTATTACCCCTATTGTTATTAAACCAGTGACCCAGTTGCCAATGGTTGATACAAAGGCTATCCCAAGGAATTACAAACGGGTGATAGTGACCTATAAAGGGAAAGAAGCAGGGGAAGAAGTCAATGAAACTGAAGGACTGACTCATTCTGGGAGGTGGCCAAGCCGTTCAAGGATAGCCAAATGCCAGTGAAGAAGCCGGTCACCGAAGAAGAGGTTGAAGAGTTCCTAAAAAAGATGAAGGTGCAAGATTATTCCATTGTGGAGCAATTAAGGAAAACACCGGCGAGATATCACTTTTGTCTTTATTGATACATTCAAATGACCACTTCAAAGCCCTAATGAAGATTTTGAATGAGGCACATGTTCCTGATAAGATCATAGTGAATCACTTGGAAAAGATTGCTAACAAGATCTTCGAAGCAAATAGGATCACCTTCTCAGATGATGAGCTTCCTATGGAGGGTACAAAACACAATCGAGCTCTTTATCTCAAGGTGAAGTGCGAGGAGTCAGTTGTCTCGAGGGTACTGGTTGATAACGGTTCTAGTGCAAATATTTTTCCTTTGTCTACTTTATAGAAGTTAAAAATCGGTACTGAAAGAATCCGCAAGAACAGTGTATGTGTTCGAGGCTTTGATGGAGGAGGAAAAGATTCTGTCGGTGATATAATGATCGAATTGTCGATAGGGCCAGTCAAGTTCACTATGGAATTTCAAGTGTTAGATGTGGTTGTCTCCTACAATTTATTGTTGGGTAGACCTTGGATACACACGGCTAAGGCAGTCCCGTATTCTCTGCATCAAATGGTAAAGTTCGAATGGGACGGGCAAGAAATAGTAGTGCATGGTGACGAGGACATATCTGCTTATAATGATCTGTCTATTCCCTTTATTGAAGCTGAAGATGATAAAGGACCTTGGGCCTACCAACATTTCGAAACAATGTCTATTGAGAAGAATGTTGAGGGTGAATGCATTCCAAGTCCAGGGCTATCCTCAGCATCCGTCATGGTTGCAAATGAAATGTTGAAGAATGGTTTTATGTCGGGTAAAGGTTTAGGTTCATCTCTACAAGGTATTGTGCATCCAGTGTGCCCACGTGAAAATTTTGGCACATTTGGTTTGGGATTCACGCCTAAGGAGAGGGACGTGAAAATGGCTAAAAAACATAAACAAAAGGTATGGTCACTACCCAAACCTATTCCACACATCTCCAAGTCTTTTGTCAAGCCAGGGGCCGCAAAACATCCAATATCATCAGTTCCAAAACCTATAGTCGATGTTGATGAAGAGATGATCAAGAGGTTCCAGAGTCTGTTTGATGAGGTTAATATGGTAGAAATTGGGGAAATTTCTAGTAATGTAGATGTGCAGCTCGTTGGGCCAAATGTGAAGCTTGGCAATTGGGAAGCTACTCTTCTCCTCACCCGGAAGGAGTTTTGGTAGTTTGTTTTGTTTTCCTTTATGTTATTTGGGTTATTCCAGGGTTGAAATCCAAATTTTTATTTTTCGCTTGTTTTGATGTTCAAACCTTTCTATCCTTTTATTTTCAATGAAAAACAACTTCCTGTTTTCCGTTATTCCTAATAGGGTTTCATTTTGTTTTGTACAGTTCTTTTTAAGCTGGTTCTAACGACATGACATGCACGAGTAATTTTCAGCCAAGTCTTAAAAGCCAATCTAATTCTGAAATAGTAATCCAAGAAGTGGAGTATGATGATGAAACAGAATATGATAAAGAAGCAGCATTTGAGGAAATCAGCAAAGAGCTAAAACAATTTGAAGAAAAACCAAAGCCTAATTTGAATGAAACTGAAGCAATCAATTTAGGAGACCAGGATAATTTTAGGGAAACCAAGATAAGTGTGCATCTGGAACCACAAGTTAAGGAAGAAATAATCAAAACATTGTTTAAGTATAAAGATGTCTTTGCATGGTCGTATGACGATATGCCGGGTTTGGGCACTGATTTGGTAGTTCATAAGTTGCCAACTAATCTAGCATTCCCTCATGTCAAGCAAAAGTTAAGAAAGTTCAAGACTGACATGAGTGTGAAGATCAAAGAAGAAATCACAAAACAGCTTGATGCAAAGGTCATTCGGGTCACTCGATATCCCACTTGGTTAGCTAATGTTGTGCCAGTATCAAAGAAGGATGGTAAGACCAGGATATGTGCCGATTACCGTGATCTTAACAAATTGAGCCCAAAGGATAATTTTCCATTGCCGAACATTTACATTCTGATCGATAATTGTGCCAAGCATAAGATTGGGTCTTTTGTGGATTGCTATGCGGGATATCACCAGATCTTGATGGATGAGGAAGATACAGAAAAGACAGCGTTCATCGCACCATGAGGAAACTATTGCTACCGGGTAATGCCATTTGGTTTGAAGAATGCTGGGGCAACTTACATGAGGACGATGACTACCATATTTCATGATATGATACATAAAGAGATTGAGGTTTATGTAGATGATGTGATCATAAAGTCAAAGAAGCAGTCTGACCATGTCAAGGGCTTGAGGAAGTTTTTCCAAAGGCTCCGCAGATACAACCTCAAGCTCAATCCAACGAAATGTGCATTTGGTGTCCCCTCTGGGAAACTGCTGGGATTCATGGTTAGTAGACGCAATATTGAGCTGGATCCGTTAAAGATCAAATCCATCCGAGAGTTACCGCCGCCAAAGAACAAAACTAAAGTGATGAGTTTGCTTGGAAGGTTAAATTAATCAGCATGTTTATTGCTCAGATCACGACAACCTGTGAGCCCATCTTTAAGCTGCTGAAGAAGAATGTTGCAGTCAAGTGGAGTGACGAGTGTCAAGAAGCATTTGATAAGATTAAGAGGTACCTGTCAAACCCACATGTGTTGGTACCACCAGAGCCTGAAAGACCTTTAATTCTCTATTTGACAGTCTTGGATAATTCCTTTGGTTGTGTATTGGGTCAACATGACATCACGGGAAAGAAGGAGCAAACAATCTATTATCTCAGTAAGAAGTTCACTCCCTATGAGGTTAAGTACACTCTGCTTGAGAGAACATGTTGCGCCCTGACTTGGGTGGCACAAAAGTTGAAGCATTATCTGTCGTCCTACACTACTTACCTCATTTCTCGTATGGATCCTCTAAAGTATATCTTTCAGAAGCCTATGCCCACCGGAAGACTTGCAAAATGGCAGATTTTACTCACAGAGTTTGACATCATTTATATGACTTGGACGCGATCAAAGCCCAAGCCTTGGCCGACCATTTGGCTGAGAATCCGGTGGATGAAGAATATGAGCCACTGAAGACTTATTTTCCTGATGAAGAAGTCATGTGTGTTGATGAGGTTGACCGTGATGAAAAGCCAGGTTAGAAACTCTTCTTTGATGGAGCTACTAACATGAAAGGTGTCGGAATAAGGGTTGTACTCATATCTGAAATAGGGCAACACTACCCTGTAACAGCCTAGCTTCGATTTTATTACACCAACAATATGGCTGAGTACGAAACATGTATTCTGGTTTTGAGGTTAGCTATAGACATGGGAGTCCAAGAAATACTTGTTTTGGGAGATTCAGATTTGTTGGTTCACCAGATTCAAGGAGAGCGGGAGACTCGGGACTTAAAGCTCATACCGTACTGACAGTGTCTTCATGATCTTTGTCAATGATTCAGGTTGGTAGAATTTAAACATATTCCCAGGATTCACAATGAGATTGCAGATGCTTTGGCTACTCTGTCATCGATGTTACATCATCCGGACAAGGCTTATGTCGACCCCATGCATATCCATGTTCGTGATCAACATGCTTAATGTAATGTGGTTGAAGAGGAAATCGATGGTGAACCTTGGTTCCATGATATCAAGGGATACATAAAGTCAGGGGCATATCCAGTACATGCCACAAGTGATCAAAAGAGAACCATCCGGCGTCTGGCTAGTGGATTTTTCTTGAGTGGGGGAATCTTGTACAAGAGGACTCCAGATTTAGGACTGCTGAGGTGCATAGATGCTAAATGAGCTTCAACTATTATGGCCGAAGTACATTCTGGAGTTTGCGGGCCGCATATGAATGGGTATGTCTTGGCAAAGAAGATACTTCAAGCAGGTTATTATTGGCTCACCATGGAACGGGATTGTATCAATTTTGTTCGCAAATGTCATCAATGCCAAGTACACGGTGATTTGATACATTATCCCCTATCTGAGTTACACACAATGTCCGCACCTTAGCCATTTGTTGCTTGGGGCATGGATGTCATTGGACCAATTGAGCCAGGAGCATCGAACGAGCATAGGTTTATTCTGGTGGCCATTGATTACTTTACCAAGTGGGTCGAAGCTGTAACTTTCAAGTCTGTGACCATGAAGGCAGTGGTGGATTTTGTTCATTCAAATATTATTTGTCGGTTCGGAATTCCCAGGTTGATCATCACAGACAATGTTGCCAACCTCAATTGTCATTTGATGAAAGAGGTATACCAACAGTTCAAGATTATGCATCGAAATTCCACTCCGTACCATCCCAAGACGAATGGAGCTATTGAGGCTGCTAACAAGAACATAAAAAAGATACTTCGTAAAATGGTGCAAGGTTCTAGGAAATGGCATGAAAAGTTGCCTTTTGCCTTACTGGGGTTATCGCACTACTGTTCGCACTTCAGTGGGTGCAACTCCTTATTTGCTGGTCTATGGAACTGAGGCAGTTATACCTGCAGAAGTTGAGATTCCATCCCTTCGGATCATTGCAGAAGCTAAAATTGATGATGATGAGTGGGTCAAAACCCGGCTAGAGCAGTTGAGTTTGATTGATGAGAAAAGGTTGGCTGCAGTATGTCATGGTTAATTGTATCAGAAGAGAAAGACAAGAGCATACAACAAGAAGGTGCGTCCTCGGAAATTCGAAGTGGGTCAGTTGGTATTAAAACACATCCTTCCTCATCAGGCTGAAGCTAAAGGCAAGTTTGCCCCAAACTGGCAGGGGCCATTCATGGTGACAAGAGTGTTGCCCAATGGTGCTTTGTATTTAACAGATATAGAAGACAAATGTGTAGATATGACTATCAATTGTGATGCAGTCAAGAGGTACTATGTATGAGTTCTTTGCTTATTTTCATTCGCATTTTTGTACTTGGCATGTTCAAAGTTGAAATGACTAAGGCATTTTGTTCCGCTACGCAAACACTTTTATCCTTTGTTATCCCTTTTGAGCCTTATTTATTTTCTTTTATACCCCTCTTTCGGAATCAGGAGTAGAATTAAAAAAAATAAAAAAAAGAAATAAAGAAAAAAAATAAAAGAAAAGAAAAGCAATAAAAACAAAAAACTTTTGTTTGAACTACGTTCGACCTGATTCCTTTCAAGGATACGTAGGCAACCTTACACGGTTCGGTCCCCTCAAAACAAAAATCTAAAATTCCCCGGACCCAAATAAACTGGGGCAGAAGTTTTGGTTTTGGAAAAGATCTGATTCCGAAAGTTGTAATTTTGAACCCTTTTCATCTTAAATTATTTTGAGCCCTCGTGTCACTCTTTCATTTTAACTTTGTCCAAAAGTCTACATTACGGTCCAAAGAAAGACCTTCCGATCAATCTTTGAGGATGCCAAGTCAAGCGAGATAGAAGTATGATTTACATCATGGGTAACACTTTGTTCATGGGCATAGAGAGAAAATATAAAATGAGAGAGTCTTAATGGTGAAAACCCCCACGGGCACTGTAAGGCGATAGTGAGCCGAGAAAAAATTTAAAATGAGAGTCTTATTGGTGAAAACCCTCGAGGGCACCGTAAGACGATGGTGAGTTGAGAGATGAACAAATGAGAGAGGCTTGTTGGTGAAAACCCTTCGGGGCACTACAAGTCGAATGAGGTTCATGGCTTTACAGAGAAGTTAGATCATTGAAATCCCGATTTTTGAGGTATCAAGACACGACATGAACTGAAAATATGATTGGTTGGACAGATTAGGCTGATCAATCCGAAATGCATGTCATGATCGTTGGAGCTATCCGCCTCACACAGATAAGTCTTTTTCTCCCATTCTTCTTCACACAATCATCTTTGTTCAAAATTTTCCTTCGTTCATTTTGTCAAAAATCACTTCACTGTGCTTTTTGAGTCTGTTTTTATGAGTCTCTTTTGAGTCCGCCCTTGTTGAACAAGCAGTAAAGGATCCCAAAGCCTACTACCAGCTTTTAAATTGCACAAAGCGGAGTTTGGCCAAGCACATCACAAGTGACATGATTTAAAATGAGCAGTATGGTGATAATTGAAGTTCAGGCGGTACGGTGATTCTAGAATTTTGAGAAAATACAAAAGTTTAGCAACTTTCAGAATGAAAACACAATGCAACAAGAGAGTGTAAGAGATTTAGGCCATTCAGAGATTTTGTGGTCCAGTTTCAATCAAAAGGTTAAAAAACTCCTTGTTGGCCCGAATCAGCTAATCAGAATGAAGCATGGCAGTGGCTGAAGCAGACACTCAGCAATGATGTCACAAACTAACCACCACATTTTCAAACTAACAAGATTTTATTTGTCTAGAATAGGGGCAAGAAAATTTGTTCAGTTTGCATGGACCCTCCATGAGGAAAACATAGTTCAGGGGCAAGGAATTTTGTTCTTTCTGCAGAGATCCTCCGGGAAGAGAGCATGGCTCAGGTAAGTTCATTCTCGGTTGTTCAGGACCCTCCTGGATAATGGGATTTAGTTTGAGTCTCAGGACCCTCCTAGATAATGGGATTTGATTTACGTTTTCACGACCTTATTGGAAAATGGGGTTTAACTAACACTCACTAATGTTCCTGGTCCAAACTGGGGCAGAAAAATTTCTTTGTTTTGTCTGTTTTGTTTTAATTGTAGGTGCCCACCTGGAGAATCAGGAAATTCATTTCAGTTTTAAGTCACCCGCAAGTGCCCAACTGGAGAATGCGGGAATTTATTTCAGTTTTAAATTAGCGGCAGGTGCCCACCTGGAAAACGAGGGAATTCTTTTCAGAGTTATTTTTAATTATCAAATTCAAGAAGCATCAGAAGCCCGCCTGAAGAATAGGATCAACTTTTAATTTTCAAGTTTAAGTCAGAGAAACATCAGGCGCCCACCTGGAGAACGAGGGAATTCATTTCAAAGTTTTATGTCAGTAGCAGGCGCCCACCTAGAAAATGAGGGAATTCATTGTAGGTTTCAAGTCGGTCAGGGCCCACCTGGAGAATGAGGGAATTCATTTTAAGTTTTAAACAAGTTGCAGGCACCCACCTGGAGAATGAGGGAATTCATTTCAAGTTTTAAACAAGTTGCAGGCGCCCACCTGGAGAATGAGGGAATTCATTTCAGTTTTAAGTCAGCCGCGGACACTGATAAGTTAGGATTTTAAAGTGTTTATGTCCCTACTTGCCTATGCTTTGAGTATAAATTGATACAAAAACAGTCCCAAAATGCTCACAAGTTGTGCTTGATTGCAGGGTTGATTGACAAAGTGACGAGATGTCAAAAATAGGCTCAAAAAGGAGTGAAACCTGCTCAAGTATCAAAGACCAAGAGAAGTGAAGAAAAAGGGGGCCTAGTGCGGATCGCGTAACAATGACCGCAGCCGCACTAGGAGGTTCAGAGACTGGACATTTTTCGAGCCTAAGGTCACGGGGCCGCGATAGGATTCACGCGGCCCGCGGAGAAGCTTCACGGCCGCACTCCTTCTCTGTGCGGTCCGCGTTCATAAGGTTTAGCAAAGGGGCATTTGTCCTCATGTGGTCCGCGGTCACGTCTGCGTGGACAACGCCAGTTGCCTTCGCGGCCGCGGTACACTCCCACGCGGTCCGCATCCCCCAGTTCAAGTCATCAAACAACTGAAACCCAAGAGCCAGTGCGGCCGTGGTCCGTTTTCTGCGGCCCGCACTGACCCCACAAGGGTATTTTTGTCCAGTTTTTCCAGCCTAGTATAAATAGAACATTTTACTATTTTTTTAGGGGGAGGTCAGATCTGAGAACAGGAGAATAGCTACGTTTGGTGTTGTAGCCATTTTTGGCATATTTGCTCCCCATTAACAATAGATTATTGTAGTTTCTTCTTAGTAATTAATTAATATGTGTAGTTCTTCATCTATTTCTTCAGTTTCTTCTTTAATTATGTGTAGCTAAACCCATTAGCTAGGGTTGTGGCTCAACCCTAGTGTGGGTAATTGATGGGTGTTGCCATCTAGGGTTAGATTGACTATGGGTGTTTGTTATTTGGGTTGATTTTATGATTTAATTTAGAATTGGTGGTTGCAAACACTGATTCAAGCTTTGTGGGTTTAACTCTTCTTGAGAAAGAGAGTTTATGACCTCAAAATTGACCCAACAAGGAATTAGGATGGACTCATGAGAAATGATAGTCCCAATTAACGGGTTAAATCTCGAGAGAGTAATCACCCTACTTGAACCCTAGTTGCTTGGTCTAATTTTCCAACCCAATTGGTCTCGAAAGAGTCAATTGGGTAAAATCATTCTCTCTACCGAGAGGTGTGAGAGTGGGTAAAATTTGTGCAAGGGTTATAACATAACTCCCAAACAAGTCAATCAAACCTAACTAACATCTACCTGTCAATTAGCCACCAAGGTAATGCCACAACCCTAGTGCTCTTCCTTCCCATTAATTACAACTTAGCAATATTCTCCTAGCATAATCTAGCTTTAATACGTAGTTTTATAATATTAGTTATAAATACAAAAACTCAAAAGATGATTGAAGTGACATTAGAAGCACAACCACAATTCTAGGCTAGACAAAAAATACAACTCCACTACTAGCTCCTTGTGGAAATTCGATCCCGGATCTCTATTCGGGTAAAAGCTATTGCGATCCGCTCTTCCTACCATAGTATAGTGTCGAGTCAGCAGCAATTAACCTTTTGGCGCCGTTGCCGGGGAGCTTACGGTGTTGATTATCTGTTTAGTTAGTTTTGTGTTGTACTTCTCTTTCCTTCTTGTTTACTAATTTCATTTGTGTCGATCAATCAGGTACAATGGCTCTTAATGCAAATGACCCTCTCGGCAATATGATAGCGGGGGAGGAGGTAGAGGATCTATAACCAGATGAGGTCTTACCTCAACTTCCACGGAGAGGACGACATGTCAATGTAAATGCAAATGAGAACAACAATATTCCAGACCCTCCTCCGCCACCACCGAGAGTGGCTCCCAGAGTTTTACCAAATCAAGGATACGCCAGTGCTATTGTTATTCCCTGAATCCGGGCGGGGAACTTCCAAATCACAAATGTTATGCTGACCTTGCTCGAGCAAAGAGGGTATTTCACGGGTGCCTCCGATCAAAATGCCTACAAGCACTTGAAGGGGTTCGTGGATACATGCTGGGGTAGCAAGCAGACCAACGTGTCCGAGGATGCATTGAGGTTGAGGCTTTTCCCGTCCTCTCTTCGGGGTAAAGCATTGGATTGGTTAGAAAGGCTCCCCAATCATTCTATTACAACATGGGATGAATTGGCGAACAAATTTATTTCCAAGTTCTTTTGTCCAAGTCATATGGTAGCTCTTCGGGATGAAATTCTAGCTTTCAAGCAAGAGCCAACGGAACCTTTGCACGAGATATGGGAAAGATATAAAACAATGGTGAAAGAGTGCCCTAATAACGACATGACCGAGTCTATGATTCAACAAACCTTTTATCGGGGCATCAACACCACGAATCAATGCATTGTGAACCAATTGGCTGAAGGGAACTTTATGAAACTTTCTTACCAAGAGGCATGTGATGTACTTGATGAAATAGCCGACACCTCTTCGGCATGGCAAAGCCGAGCAAATGTGCCCCAAGGTGACCCCACGGTCATCCATTTGCACAAGGAATTTCCCGATCATGGCCAAGCCATCGCCGAGCTTACAACAGCTATGAATAAATTAGCAAAGGCGCAATTGCAACAAGTCCAAAACCCGCGCCAAGTCAATGCAATGGAAGGTGTTTCTATGTTGAAAAGGAGACAAAGAGGACAACAACCTCAAGGTAATTGTGAACAATATGACAACAACAATGATGGTGGTGGTTATTCAAATGAGTGCTATGATGATCAAAGCGAAGAGGTCCAATATGTCAACAACTACCAAGGGAATAGAGGTAACTCGTCCAACCAACAATGGTGTCCTCAAGGAAATTGGGGCTATCAACAACAAGGCGGAGGTAATTGGAATAACAACAACCAAAACAACAATTGGGGTAATCAAAGTAACCAAGGAAATTGGAATGGGAGTAACAATAATTGGGGCAACAACAACAATCAAGGAGGGTGGAACAATAGCGGGAACCAAGGCAACCGGGGGCAAGGCTTTCAAAGGCCCCCATGTACCAACAACCGAACAATCCACCTCCCTTTCCTTCTCAAGGTCCGAGTTCATCCGGAAGTGATATGGGGAGAATTGAAAGCATGTTCGAGCAAATAATGAAAAAGAACCAAGATTCCGAGGTCCAATTAGCTTTGCATAACACATCCATCCGGAACTTGGAGGTGCAATTAGGCCAAATCTCTCAAGCATTGAATACTTGTCCTAAGGGTGCGCTACCAAGTGACACGGTGGTGAATCCGAAGGGTGGGAATAATAATCATGTGATGGCGGTTACAACAAGAAGTGGGAGAGGTGGTGATGCGAATGCCTCAATGCAAAAGCAAGTTATGGATGACGATGTTGAGTTGCGGGATGATGATGTACCTTTGATTGTTGATGATGTGGTTAATCAAAATGCAAACAATGATGTGCGGACTGATATTAATGATGAGGCCAAGGTAGATACTCAAGATGCCGTGAACCCGTCTAGGGAACACATGATTGACATGCCCGAGCCGGTTGTACAAAAAGCCAAGGCACCTTTGCCTAGGCCACCTCCACCTTATCCTCAACGGTTAGCAAAGAAAAAGAGTGACAATCAATTCAAAAAATTCATTGATATGATGAAGAGCCTCACAATCAATGTCCCTTTGGTTGAGGCACTTGAGCAAATGCTGGGGTATGCGAAGTTCATGAAAGATTTGGTTACAAAGAAGAGGTCGATGGAGTGTGAAACAATTAAGATGACTCATCAAGTGAGTGCCATAGTGCATTCAATGGTACCCAAGCTTGAGGATCCCGGAGCTTTTACTATCCCTTTTACCATCGGAAGTGCGGATTTTGCAAAGGCCCTTTGTGACTTGGGGGCTAGTATAAATTTGATGCCATACTCGGTCTTCAAAACTTTGGGAATTGGGCAACCTAGACCTACCTCAATGAGACTTCAAATGGCGGATCGATCGATGAAGCGACCTTTGGGCATAATCGATGATGTTCTTGTCCGTGTTGATAAATTCATATTGCCGGCCGACTTTGTCATATTAGATTGTGAGGTGGATTTTGAAGTGCCGATTATTCTTGGAAGACCTTTACTAGCTACGGGTAAGGCATTAGTTGTTGTTGAAGCGGGTGAGTTGACATTCCGAGTGGGAGATGAGAAGGTGGTATTCCATGTTTGCAAATCAATGAGACAACCAAATAGCACGGAGGTGTGTTCTTTTGTGGACATTGTCACAGCCGTGATAGTGGATGACATAAGTTCCATGATCAATGTTGAAGAGCCTCTTGAGGCCGTGGTTCTTAACATGGATGTCAATGATGATGCTAGTAGAGTGGAGTGCGTGAATGCATTGCATGGTATGGGTTCATATTCTTATGAGCCTAGAAGGCTATCTTTGGATCTTGAAAACCGCAAAACTCCACCAACGAAGCCATCGATTGAGGAGCCACCAGTGTTGGAGTTGAAGCCACTTCCTCCACACCTCAGGTATGAATTCTTGGGTTCAAATTCTACTTTACCTGCCATTCTTTCTTCTTGCCTTACTAACATGCAGGTTAAGGCCACCTTGCAATTCTTCAAAGGCGAAAGAGGGAATTCAGATGGACTCTAGCTGATATTTAGAGTATAAGCCCTGCCTTTTGTATGCATAAAATCATATTGGAGGAGGATGCGAGGCCTTCACTTGAGCATCAAAGAAGACTAAATGAGGCTATGCAAGAAGTAGTAAAGAAAGAGGTTATCAAGTGGCTTGACACAGGTGTGGTTTATCCCATTTCTAATAGTTCATGGACTTCTCCGGTGCAATGTGTACCAAAAAAAGGTGGAATGACTATGGTGACCAACGACAACAACGAGCTTATTCCGACTCGGACAGTGACGGGTTGGAGAGTTTGCATGGATTACCGGAAGCTGAACAAGGTGACTAGAAAAGATCATCTCCCATTGCCTTTTCTTGACCAAATGCTTGATCGTCTTGCGGGCTGGGCTTTCTATTGTTTTTTGGATGGTTACTCGGGGTACAATCAAATTCTCATTGCCCCGGAGGACCAAGAGAAGACGACTTTCACATGTCCTTATGGCACATTCGCTTTCTCCAGAATTCCATTTGGATTATGTAATGCTCCGGCGACCTTCCAACGTTGCATGATGGCTATTTTCACCGACATGGTGGAGGATATCTTGGAGATCTTCATGGATGATTTTAGCGTGGCTGGGGATTCTTTTGAGGAGTGCTTGGTAAACTTGGATAGAGTGTTGGCCCGGTGTGAAGATACCAACCTTGTTCTAAACTGGGAAAAGTGCCATTTTATGGTAACAGAGGGTATAGTGTTGGGTCACAAGTTCTCGAAGCGAGGAATTGAAGTTGATAAGGCCAAGATCGAGGTTATTTCAAGGCTTCCTCCCCCTACTTCTGTCAAAGGAGTGAGGAGTCTTCTTGGGCACGCGGGTTTCTACCGGAGGTTCATCAAAGATTTTTCTAAGGTAGTTAACCCGTTGTGTAAATTGCTAGAGAAAGATGCCAAGTTTGTTTTTGATGAGAAATGCATGGAGGCTTTTGAGCTCCTTAAACAAAAGTTGACCACTACCCCCATCATCACCGCACCAAATTGGAGCTTACCATTCGAGCTCATGTGCGACGCGAGTGACATTGCGGTGGGGGCAGTTTTAGGCCAAATGATCAACAAGATATTCCACCTGGTGTACTACTCAAGCAAGACCATGAATGAGTCTCAAAGGAACTACACAGTCACCGAAAAGGAGTTGTTGGCTATTGTTTTTGCTATGGAAAAGTTTCGTCCTTACCTTATGGGGGATAAAGTTATTGTGCACACTGACCATGCCGCCCTTAGGTATTTGATGACCAAGAAAGATTCAAAGGCAAGATTGATGAGATGGGTTCTTCTCCTTCAAGAGTTTGATTTTGGAAATTGTTGACCGGAAGGATAGCGAGAATCAAGTGGCGGACCACCTGTCCCGTTTGGAGGAGGAGGGGAGGCCTTGTGACGGCCTTGAGATCAATGATACATTTCCTGACGAGCAACTCCTTGCGGTGTCAATGAGTGGAATACCGTGGTTCGCCGATATTGCAAACTATCTTGTTACCGGAATCATCCCGTGTGAGCTCTCTTCTAACCAAAGGAAGAAGCTCAAACGGGATAGCTTGGATTATTATTGGGACGAGCCCTATTTGTTTAAGATTTGCACCGATGGTGTGATTCGACGATGTGTCCCGGAAGAGGAGCAATTGGGTATTTTGGAAGCTTGCCATTCCTCACCCTATGGTGGCCATCATGGCGGGGCGAGAACGGCTTCTAAAGTGCTTAGTTGCGGATTTTATTGGCCCACTTTGTTTAAATATGCCGGTGATGTGGTCAAAAGATGTGATGAATGCCAACGCGCTGGTGGAATTTCAAAAAGGGATGAAATGCCCCTCAATACAATTCTCGAGGTAGGCATTTTTGATATTTGGGGCATCGACTTCATGGGTCCTTTCGTGAGCTCTTGTGGAGACACTTACATTCTGATGGCGGTAGATTATGTCTCCAAGTGGGTTTAAGCCGTGGGTTTTCCCAACAATGAAGCCCGGAGTGTTGTGGCATTTCTTAAAAAGAGTATCTTCACGAGGTTTGGCACTCCCCGTGCTATCATTAGTGACGGGGGATCTCACTTTTGCAACAAAGCTTTTGATTCATTGCTAGCCAAGTATGGAGTTAATCACAAAGTAACCACCCCCTATCATCCTCAAGCTAGCGGTCAAGTGGAAGTCTCCAACCGAGAAATTAAGAGTATCTTGTCTAAAACTTTAAATGCAAATAGGACTGATTGGTCGAAAAAATTGGATGATGCTCTTTGGGCTTATCGGACAGCTTACAAGACTCCGATTGGTATGTCCCCATACCGGTTGGTGTTTGGGAAAGCTTGCCATCTTCTGGTGGAATTGGAGCACAAGGCTAGGTAGGCCTTGAGGAAGTTGAACTTAGAATGGGTTCTTGTTGCAAATCTGAGGGTTGAACAACTTAATGAGCTCGATGAGTTTAGATTCTATGCATACTCCAGATCGTCCTTGTATAAGGACAAAATGAAGTACCTTCACGACAAATATGCTCGGGGCAAGGAGTTCAAAGTTGGGGATATGGTTCTCTTATTTAATTCCCGGTTACGTCTGTTTCCGGGTAAGCTCAATTCAAAGTGGAGTGGGCCATTTGAAGTTGTGTTCGTGACCCCATTTGGTGCTCTTGATCTTAAAAACAAAAATGTTGAAGTCTTCAGAGTCAATGGTCACCGGGTCAAGCATTATCTCGAAAAGTTCGATGGCAGCCACGTAGTGGCGCTTCTTCATCTAAAGTGATGTGGTGGTAACATGCGTCGTGCCACGACATTAAATCAGGCGCTTCTTGGGAGGCAACCCATGTGTAGCTTAGGATGTTTGAGCTAACTGTTTATGAGATGTTGTAGGGATTGTGTTGAAATAGTGCAAAACAAAGTTGGAAAATGGCATAGTCTCTAAAGATTGCCAGCGCGACCGCGGTGCATTTTGTGCGGTCCGCGCTGGCATGAGTCAAAAGGGGACTCTCTGAAGTTCTTCACCGCGGCCACGGTCAAGTTAGTGCGGTCCGCGGTGGACTGACGCGGCCGCGGTACATATCTGTGCGGTCCGCGTAGGCTTCATCACGAGGGGTCACATAAATAAACCCAGCGCGGTCCGCGGTCACTTTTGTGCGGCCACGCTGGTAGGTGAGTACAGGTCCTATTAGGGCTCTATAAATAGAGACCAAGGGTCTCATTTTACCCTTTTTGCAAATTGGAAACCCAGAACCCTAATTCTACTGTTCATCCCCGTCCAAAACTGAGATTCTTGCTTGTGTGGATATATTGCATTCATTCTTCATAATCCTGGTAACATTTCATGCATTTTTGATTATTGCTCTTTTATTTTAATTGCTTGCCAGTAGTCTGTAACTTCTTTGCCTTTACAGTTGTCTTCGAATTGTTAGTCTAGGGTAGCTTCCATGTTAGTTTGAATTAACTAAGGATTGGGTACATGAGTAGGGACAAGTATGGGTAAAAAGTTGAACAAAAATATAACAAAAGCATGCAATCCCTAGGTTACTCACTGAACCTAACCCAGTGCGGCCCGCGGTCGCCTTAGCGCGGTCCGCGGTGCCCTAACGCAGCCTGCATTACGCTTCCACGCAGTCCGCAATGCTTGAATGATTGAGGAACAACTTGTGTCCAGCGCGGCCACGATAACGTTTGTGCGGTCCGCGCTGGCCCACCACGGCCGCGACCCCATTTTGTGCGGACCGCGGTGTGAGATTCAGAGAAGACCCTTCCTAGGGTTTTGATCAGTGCGGCCCGTGGTCGCCTTAGCGCGATCCGCGGTGCCTCCAACGCGGCCGCATTCCTAATGGTGCGGTCCGCGGTGCCTGGTTCTGCAACAGTGTCTGCAACTTTCATTTTGCTTCTGCAATTTTAATTCAGTCACATGTTTCACTGCCTGTGCTTCAACTAACAATGTTAGATGTGTTTGTTTGCAGACAATGGTAAAACAACGAGGAAGAGGTGCTAAACAACCCGGTCGAGGTGACTCCTCCCGGGGAGGAAAAGGGAAACAAGTTAAACTCACTTCCTGACATAAACTGAAAACAAGGAAACAAATTGCTATAGACGACCAATCGGGGAGTAAGTACGTACCATCCCAGGACCTGTCTTCTGATTCAGGGCCAACTACTGCACTCCTGGCTTCACATACTGCCCAAGCCCCACAACATATACATTCTGAGTCGTCTGATGGCTCAGCAGCAGGCAGTGGTGAATACTCCACCTCCCCCACAGCTTCAGTATCTAGGGAGAGTGCAAAAGGCAGGACTAATACTGATAATGAGGTACCGAGCAGTGGGGTGCCCCAGGTTGGGGGTGTTGAGAGAACTAAAAAACCTGAAGTTTGGGAAGATCGGTTTGTCAGCCAGGTGGCGTTCCACAAATTTAGAGAATGGTGGCCGGCACGGAAGTTGATACTTGAGCGGAGCTTTATTGACAAAGACCTTCTCCCCCTAAACCCCAATGTGCATAGACAGTTCCAGGCTCGAGCGGGTTGGGAGTTCTTTAAAGACAATTGTTTGAAGGCAAATGAGCATATGGTCAAGGAGTTTTACAGCAATGTGGCCCATATCATGAAAGGCACTAAAGTGATGAAAGTGAGAAACAAAAATGTGGTTTTCACCGGGAAGGCGTTGAATGAGTATTTGGGGTTCATTGACGAAGATGAGTCCCTGTACAATGAAAAGTTAGCAATGGGTGAGGAGGTTCGTCTGTGGTTAGCTTCGTACCTGACAATCCCGGGTACGGTTCCAGAATGGCTACAAGCAGGGACCAAAATACTTCGGAGAACTTTCAACTTCGAGGCTAGAGGGTGGTTGACCTTTGTATGCAGTTGGCTCAACCCGACCACTCATGATCAGACTATTCCACTTGCCCGGGCAGTTCTTATTGCTTCTATTATGGCAGGTTACCCTATCAATGTGGGAAATGTGATGTCCCGCACCATTTCTGCAGTCGGGGTTGAGCATGACCGAAACTACCCTTTTCCCAACACCCTTACTATATATTTCCGGGACTTGGAGGTGGAGAAGAGACCATTTGACGTCAAGGTAAAACATCTGGCTCCATTTTCCTGGTACAGTTTGAAGGGGCCAGACAACCCCAAAGACAAAGGTTACAAGCCACCTTCCTCCACTCCAGCTGGCCAGTCTGAGGAGCCAGTGGCGGTAGTGTCTTCGGTTGAGCCCCCCACAGAGCCTTCCACCATGCCTACAGTCACCACTGATGATGATTTTCCTCCATGACCCTCCTCCTTTGTTGGCCCCAGTACTTCAGTTGACACGGGGGTCCCTTCTTCCCGGACTCATCCTTTTACGGCCCAGCAGTTGAGCCGGACACTAGCCAGTTTGAACAACTGGATGTCAGCTGCGACATCCAAGTTGTCTACATTGTCTGCTACAGTTGAGGCCCATTCAGCACCGTCCACTACTCAGTTTCCTCAGTCCATTGAGGACACACTGCAGAAGTTCCTGGAAAATTAGGAGAAGATTATGAGGACTCAGGATGCCTTGACTATAGCGGTGGATTCACATGGCAAGGCTTTGAGGGAGCTTGCCAAGGAGTACAAGAAGATGAGGAAGTCAAAGGCTTCCAAGGAGTCGGTGAGAGTGCTACGGACTGATGTGGACAGGCTATTGGCAGACCAAATGCCTTTAGACTTGTTATTCGGGGATCCAGCCCCAGCAGCAGCACCAGTGCCACAGCCACGACAGGAGCAGGAGCAGGCACCCAGGCCCCCAAGGAAGAAGAGAAAGCTCCCCAGTTCAGTTAGTGCAGTTATTGAGCTACCAGACACACAGGAGACCCTCTCCAGTGATGCACCTATCAGTCAACCGGTTCAGGAGCAGGCCCCAGTCCCAGCAGCTGAGCAGCAGGAGATCGGGAACCAATATGAGGTTCCCATACATACAGAGAACTTGGGGACCACTGATGATCCCATACAGACGGACCAGGACTAGGGAGATCCTATATCCTTTTTGTTGTTTTGATATTTATTTGATAGGTGGCATTGGGACAATGCCAGCTTTTACTCGTGGGGGTGCGTCCTACTTTTTCTGGATGACTGTATATATATAGATTCTTAGTATATTTTTATTGATTTTGTGTTTTTTTACTTTGGGCTGTATATAACTTTACATTTCTGTATATATTCATCCCCCGTTGTATATTCTACTCCCCTATTGTACATATTCATTCTATTTTCGCTAAATTTTCATTTTTAACTTTGTAGTTAGGCTCGTAGCCGCTTGTTTTGATTTTGGTGTTTATAATAAGCCCTTGGTTTTCTTAATGCCACGGTTCTTTCCAAGGGTAGAGTATTGTGCGAACCGGGTGGCTCTTCCCAATGATAGATGGCGTGACAACCTTCTTAAGGGTTTGAGTCCGTTTCTTTGATTTTTCTTTTGTTTTTGATAAGCGTAGTTAAAAGCACCTCAAGCAAGGTTTCACTTGGGCCTAACACATTTGCCTTTGATCCTATGGTCAAAGACATAATGTTGTGTTCAGGATGGTGAAAGTCGTGGCTTTGAGACTCTTGCGTTGACCAAACGATCATCGTGTGGTCTTTTTGGACCATTGTGTGTTTAAATCATAACTAAGGTCGTTGTGGGCCCTCGACTCGATGTCTTTAGCAAATCCCTAGCGTGTGTGGTGAGGAATTGAAATTTGAGTCCAAGTCCCGAGCCAATGGTCTAGAACTTGCCCTGAATGTCTGTTGAGGCGAAATCCTAGGTGAAATTTGACTTGAGAAATGATTATAGGCTCTCCTTGATCCAAATGCTAAGTTGAACAATTTCATAGCCTTCCAATGAAATAATCCCTAGTTAACCCTTTTGAGCCTTAAACCTGTTTCTTTCAAGAACCAATGCTATAAGCCTATACCCGTTCTAAACGATTACCCTCTCTTGGCACCCAAATCTTCCCTTGAGTAATGACAAAAATCTAAGTTTGGAGGGGAGAGACAAGAAAGGAAGCAAAGCAGTAAGGTACAATAGAAAGAAAAAAAGGCAATAAAAAAGCAAGAAAAGAAAAGGACAAAAAGAAAGTCCCATGTGAACAAGAATAAAAAGGGATTCAAGGAAAACAAAAGTGAAAAAAAGAAGAGAGGAGTGGAGAAAGTAGAAAAAGGAGAAATGTTTTGAATTGTATAAGAAAGAGTAACAATGTGTCTCTCTAACCCATTATGAAGAAGTGAAATCCTCAAAAAGAGCCAAGAAAGTTGTGCCGAAATGAATCAAAAGAAGTGCTTAAGGGAAGATTGAACCCACGTGAATAAAAATATGTCCTACCCTTGCCTAAAAGCCTTCAAAATGACTCCACAAAAGCCCTATTTGATCTCAAGTTGAAGGGAGCCTACATTAGTGGATACTTACATAAGGGGCAAGCATATGGTACTTAGAGCCGGACTTATGACCTTCCTTTTTGAGAGAGATGAGTGAAATTTCATTTGCTTCGATTTGTGTGTCAATATTTAAAAGGTGAGGTTCGCTTAGGGAGAGTTGAGGATGTGAGAGTTTGGGTTCCACAATGACCAAAGAAAGTGAGAAAAGCTATTTGATGAAATGTGTCAACTCTTGATGCTCTTGTGTCACACTTAATCCATAGTTTTCAAAATTTTAAATGTGTTAATGATGCATTCGTATTGAGGGCAATTGTTAGTCCCAATTGATGCTTGCTGAGGTTATTTTAGGATAGCTGGAATCACTGGGATGTTCCTTAAAGGGGAATGTCTTGTTTTGTTTGCTTGAGGACAAGCAAAGGTTTAAGTTTGGGGAAGTTGATAAGTTAGGATTTAAAGTGTTTATGTCCCTACTTGCCTATGCTTTGAGTATAAATTGATACAAAAACAGTCCCAAAATGCTCACAAGTTGTGCTTGATTGCAGGGTTGATTGACAAAGTGACGAGATGTCAAAAATCGGCTCAAAAATAAGTGAAACCTGCTCAAGTATCAAAAGCCAAGAGAAGTGAAGAAAAAGGGGGCCTAGTGCAAACCGCGTAACAATGACCGCGGCCGCACTAGGAGGTTTAGAGACTGGACATTTTTTGAGCCTAAGGTCACGCGGTCGCGGTAGGATTCACGCGGCCCGCGGAGAAGCTTCGCGGCCGCACTCCTTCTCTGTGCGGTCCGCGTTCATAAGGTTTAGCAAAAAGGAATTTGTCCTCATGCGGTCCGCGGTCACGTCTGCGCGGACCGCGCCAGTTGCCTTCGCGGCCACGGTACACTCCCACGCGGTCTACATCTCCCAGTTCAAGTCATCAAACAACTGAAACCCAAGAGCCAGTGCGGTCGCGGTCCATTTTGTGCAGCCCGCACTGACCCCACAAGGGTATTTTTGTCCAGTTTTTCCAGCCTAGTATAAATAGAACATTTTACTATTTTTTTAAGGGGAGGTCAGATATGAGAACAGGAGAATAGCTACGTTTGGTGTTGTAGCCATTTTTGGCATATTTGCTCCCCATTAACAATAGATTATTGTAGTTTCTTCTTAGTAATTAATTAATATGTGTAGTTCTTCATCTATTTCTTCAGTTTCTTCTTTAATTATATGTAGCTAAACCCATTAGCTAGGGTTGTGGCTCAACCCTAGTGTGGGTAATTGATGGGTGTTGCCATCTAGGGTTAGATTGACTATGGGTGTTTGTTATTTGGGTTGATTTTATGATTTAATTTAGAATTGGTGGTTGCAAACACTGATTCAAGCTTTGTGGGTTTAACTCTTCTTGAGAAAGAGAGTTTATGATCTCAAAATTGACCCAACAAGGAATTGGGATGGACTCATGAGAAATGATAGTCCCAATTAACGGGTTAAATCTCGAGAGAGTAATCACCCTATTTGAACCCTAGTTGCTTGGTCTAATTTGCCAACCCAATTGGTCTCGAGTGAGTCAATTGGGTAAAATCATTCTCTCTACTGAGAGGTGTGAGAGTGGGTAAAATTTGTGCAATGGTTATAACATAACTCCCAAACAAGTCAATCGAACCTAACTAACATCTACCTGTCAATTAGCCACCAAGGTAATGCCACAACCCTAGTGCTCTTCCTTCCCATTAATTACAACTTAGCAATATTCTCCTAGCATAATCTAGCTTTAATCCGTAGTTTTATAATATTAGTTATAAATACAAAAACTCAAAAGATGATTGAAGTGACATTAGAAGCACAACCACAACTCTAGGCTAGACAGAAAATACAACTCCACTACTAGTTCCTTGTGGAAATTCGATCCCGGACCTCTATTCGGGTAAAAGCTATTGCGATCCGCTTTTCCTACCATAGTGTAGTGTCAAGTCGGCAGCGACCAGACACCCACCTGGAGAACGAGGGAATTCATTTCAGAGTTACTTTCAATTCTCAAATACAAGAGGCATCAGGAGCCCGCCTGAAGAACAGGGTCAACTTCCAGTTTTCTTCGTATTCAAGTCAGCAGGATGCCCACCTGAAGAATAGGGTGAATTTTCAATATCATGTTTAAGGATCAAATGGGGATTCAAGAAAGATTCGAGACAAGAAGTTGATAGGACCTTGTATTTTTCTTTTATTTTGCTGTAATATTTCCTTTTTATTCTTGATGTAATGGCAGGAACCGTGGACCAGAACCTCGACGACACTTCAATCGGCTCTCCACCTCGGTAAACTCCGTCACTCTTCCTGCTTCCGAACTACACGGGGCCTGATTCCTTTATAGCCAAGGATGTGTAGGCAGCTCAAATACCATGGCTCGGTCACATTCCCCTTTCTTTTAGTTTTTGGTCTCTCCAAATAAGGGCAAGGTCATAAACCTGTCTTGTCGTTCTTTTTCTGAAATCTCTTCGTGTTTTCAGTCAAAGAGGGGCAGCTGTAGATATGTAATTTTTGACTCTCCCCGAAATTTTATACATTTTAGTGCTTTGATGTTGGTTTTAGGCCTAATATCGTTAATCTTGATTATTTTAAAACTTTTTGCTTTATTTTATCTTAAAAAATAAAAACTACAAAAAATATTTTCAATTATTTTAGCTAATTGGTTTTTTACTATCAACTTTTAATTTTTCTTACTTTCATAAAATTGAAAGATACAAAAATAGTCTTGGTATTTTATTTTACAAAAAAAAAGAAAGAAAAAGAAACCAACGAAACAAAATCAGAAGGAAAAGAACAGGAAGAAGCAAAATGCAAAGGAACAAAAATGAAAATGTAGACCCCACCCACATCTTGCACACTTGCACGTTCTTCTTCATTCTGTTTCCAAGAACAGTGCATACTTTATTTTGCTTTCTATATTTTCTATATATTTTCTTATTTTTGTCTTGGATAATAAAGAGATTACATTTTGAAAACCCTACTATAAAAAGCTCTCACCTCCTCACTACACTTAGATAATGGGGAGAGCACTTTAGATAATGGGGAGAGCACTTAGATAATGGGAGGATCACTTTGATAATGGAGAGGTTACTTTGAGAGGTAGGGAGGACTTTCTGAAAAGGAGGAAGCAACGAAAGGTTCTAAGATTTTTTGGCTTTTGATTTTGGATTTCCTCTTCTAGTTATTTCAGATATAAAAATGGAAAGCTTCTTCAGAGGGGGGGGGTGGATCTCTACACTTCTTTTGATTTTGGTTCTAGTTATTTTTTATATAAAAAAAAATCAATTCTTCTTGGCTTGGAATCTGACTCCCAGTTCGAAAAATACAAAAAGATTATTATTGTTTTCAGTTTTATTTTGATTCCCTTTCATGGAGTTCCGTGGAGGCCTCATGGGGTTGACGTTGTAGTTCGAGATTTTGTCGAGGTTGTTTCGAAATCGTTCGTTGACTGCCGATCGAGGTTTCTGTCCAGGGCTCTTGGTTTCTTTTGCTGTGTTGTTGTTCATTCTAAAATCTCATTGTCGAACCCATTTGTGTTTGTTCTTCAGGATTAATCAAAATTCTCGCCACACCAGGTTCACTTCTTCTTCCTTTCTCTATTACTTGTGATTTTGTGTCATACGTTGTGATGAATATTGTGATATAGGCTTACTGCTTTTTTTCGAAATTTCTTGGTTTGTCATACTACTTTTCTTAAAACTTCTTTGTTTAAAATTGCTAGAATTGCCATGAGAAAACTATGTAGATTCCTTTTGATTTTATTAAGTTGTGGATTCCGGTTTTCCCCTCTAAATCCCGTTGCTTTGTTTAAAGCCGCATTGTCACTTGTCTTCAATTCTTAAGTATTTTACTGTATCAGCTTTTAGTAAGTTGTAGTGATTTTATAGAAGTCATAATCAAATAGTTAACAACATAGATTTTTTATCTAAAGAATCATTTTAAAATATCTTAAATAATGCATGTTAGACTTGGTTTGTCAGTTTTCAAATTATGTTTCATCATAAAGTATTCATTGGACATGTTATTTTCCTTGTCTCACAATAGTTATTGACCTTAGTGTCATTTGACATTTATATAACTAAATTAGTCACATGTTCGATGGAAATACTTGAAAAGAATACAAAATTGCATAATTTTTCCTTAGTAAATTAGTTAGTATGTTTAATTTGTGAAACTTTGGCGTCTAGGAAATTCCTTTTGAGTTTTAACGGATCAAATTCATTTCTTGATTCAGAACCTCTTTCATTGACCCTCATTTAGAATTATCACTTGTTAAAATATTTTGGATAATTTATTTTTATTTTCTTAGATCCCATTAAAGTTTATAGGTTCAAGTTTAGTTTCTGATTTTTTAGGTCTTGTTTCTGTTGATGCTAAGTGTTCGGATGGTAATTTTTCATCTCTTATGTGATATCATCAATGTAGTCATTTGGTCTAGTACTTTTAGTGATTGGTTTCATTTAGTTGCATTGAATTGATTTAAGGATTTGTCTCCTTGTTTTAGGTATCGGGCGCGGTCTAATAAATATGAAAAGTTAAAAAGGGAATGAGCATGAAATTAGTTTTATTTCTTCAGTTTTATTTGTTTTGCTTCTATTACATTGTCCGCTAGGAACATGCCTAGGCCGACCACATTTGGATAGGCAAACCTTTAGGACGTTCGTGCTTAAGTTTCTTTTGAGGTGAGAGGCCGCCTCCTTTAGTTAAATTTATCTGGGGAATTCCCCGAAGGATTTATATATATTTTATTCCGGGGTATGCCCCGAAGTATTTGTATTTGGAGATCGATAATAGAATTTATAGTATTTTATTTTATTTTCCTTTTATTAGGTGGGACGACCTCAAGCCTCTTTGATTATTTATTTTCTTTTGTGTGCTTTTACCTCAATTAGAATATCCTTAAAAGCCAACTAGATCGAGTATGCAATCGTACTAGTTACAGGACTTGGGGAGTGCCTAACATCTTCTCCTCGAGTCAAATGAACCCCCTTACCCGAATCTCTAGTGCGGACTTGGTTCTAGAGTCTAAAATGTTTTAAAAGGAAAAAATTATTTTTTTAAAAACGGTGACCTGGCACACCGAAACCAAAGTCAGGTAGGTGGTGACTCTGAGTTATTTTCTTTTGAACACAATTTTGTCACTTTTCAATTGAAAACCCTTTTCGAGCTTTATAAATGTTTTTACTTATTTAAGAGAATTAGTGAAGTTGGGTTGTGACAGCAGCTAACTCTAGATCATGGACGGGGTAATTCTTCTCATGTTCCTTCAACTGTCTGGACATGTCACCCTACCGCCCTGCATCAACACCGCTCCAAGGCCAATCCTCGAGGCATCACAATAGACCGTATAAGACCCCGAACCTGTAGGCAATATCAATACTGGGGCTGTAGTCAAAGCTGTCTTGATCTTCTGAAAGCTTGCCTCACACTCTTCCATCTACTGGAATGGAGCACCCTTCTGGGTCAGTTTGGCCATAGGGGCTGCAATCGATGAAAACCCCTCCACAAAATAACGGTAGTGTCCAGCCAAACCAAGGAAACTGCGGATCTCTATAGTTTAGGATGGTCTGGGCCAACTCTGCACTGCCTTTACTTTCTTCGGATTCACCTGAATACCCTCACTCGACACCACGTGGCCTAAGAACGCCACGGAATCCAACCAAAACTCACATTTCGAGAACTTAGCATATAACTTCTTTTCTCTCAAGGTCTGAAGCACTGTCCTCAGGTGCTGCTTATGATCTTCCCAACTCCGGGAATACACCAGAATATCATCAATAAAGACAATGACGAACGAGTCAAGATACGGCCGGAACACACCGTTCATCAAATGCATAAAGGCTGTTGTGCATTGGTCAGCCCAAATGACATAACAAGGAACTCGTAATGACCATACCGAGTCTTGAAACTAGTTTTTGGGATATCTGGCTCCTGAATATTCAACTGACGGTAACCTGAGCGCAAGTCAATCTTAGGCATGTGCGCCCTGAAGCTAGTCAAACAGATCATCAATATGAGGCAAATGATAACGGTTCTTCACTGTAACTTTGTTCAACTGGCGATAATCAATACACATACGTATAGAACCATTTTTTTTCTTCACAAACAAAACAGGAGCACCCCAAGGTGATACACTGGGCCGAATAAAGCCCTTATCAAGCAATTCCTGTAACTGATCCTTCAACTCCTTCAACTCAAGAGGAGCCATACGATACAGAGGAATAGAAATGGGCTGAGTGCCCGGCAATAGATCAATGCCAAAATCAATATCTCTATCAGGCGACATGCTTGGAAGATCAGCTAGAAACATATTAGGAGAATCCCGTACTACTGGAACTAAATCAACTGAAGGGGTATCAATACTAACATCTCTCATATAGGCTAAATACGTGTCACACCCCTTCTCAACCATACACTGAGCTTTAAGAAAAGAAATAACTCTACTGGGAGTGTGATCTAAAGTACCCCTCCACTCAACACGCGGTACACATGTCATAGCCAGCGTCACGGTTTTTGCGTGACAGTCAAGAATAGCATAATGGGGTGACAACCAGTCCATGCCCAAGATAATATCAAAATCTACCATGCTGAGCAACAATAAATCGGCTCTAGTCTCAAAACCACTAAGAGCAACCAAACGTGACCGATAAATGCGGTCCACAACAAGAGAATCTCCCACAGGAGTAGAAACATAAACTGGGGAACTCAAAGAATCCCGAGATACACCCAAATGCGGAGCAAAATAAGAAGACACATAAGAGTAAGTGGATCCTGGATCGAATAGAACCGATGCATCTCTGTGACAGACCAATATAATACCTGTGATGACAGAATCGGAGGCAACAACCTTGGTACAGGCAGGAAGGGCATAATATCTAGCCTGGCCTCCCCCTCTAGGTCAACCTCTACCTCCCTGACCTCCACCTTTGGCTGGCTGAGCAGGTGGGGTAGAAACTGGAGCTGTAATTATAGCTTGAGAACTCTGCGGGGCGCGCTGTGGCTAAGAAGTATGTGGAGGCACACTCCACCCAAGTCTAGGGCAATCCCTCACCACATGGTGTATGTCACCACACTCAAAGCAAGCTCTAGGAGGACGTGGTGGTTGTGACTGGTTCGGGCCAAGTCTGCTGGACTAACCTCTAAAAGCACTCCGCGCAGGAGCATGCTAGATACCTGAGGTGCATAATAAGGGTCCTGAGGCCTAGGAAGAGCTGGAATACCGCTGGCTACTGGAAGAGCTTAATGAATAGGGCGACTCATATAATTCCTACCATGATGACCTACAGCTGGGGCACGGGCACCAGAATAATGGCCCGACTCTCGAGACCTCTTGTCCTCCTTCTCCTCTCTCTCCCTATCATGCATACCCTCAATCCTCCTAGCAATATCCATCTCCAATTCACGAGCCATGCTAGTCCTGATACTGGGAATAAGCCCCTCAATAAACCTGCGAACCCTCTTGCGAACAGTAGAAACCAAGGCTGGTGTATGTCTAGCCAAGCTAGTGTAACAGACAACATACTTTGAGACAGTCATAGCACCCTAGCACAAATGCTCAAAATCTACGTGCCATGCGTCGTGATGCTCTGAGGAACAAACTCTCTCAAGAACATATCTGAAAACCAAGTCCAAGTTAGTGAAGCAGCCTCGTCCGTACTATCTAACTCATAGGTGCGCCACCACTCATAGGTGGCTCCTCGAACCTGGAAGGTAGTGAAAGAAACCCCACTCGATCTTGATATACCCATAGTGCGGAGGATGCGGTGACACTCCTCTAGAAATCCCAAGGCATCATCTGATGCTAACCCACTGAACACCGGATGATCATACTTCTTGAACCTCTCAAGTCTCTGTTGCTCATCCTCTGAAGCTGCCCTGTCCTTGGGCTGAACTGGCACTGCAGGCGGTAAAGGAACAATCTCTAGGACTTGGTCAACATGCACTCGCTACTTAGGAGTGTGGGCGGCGGGAGTCTGTGCTCCTCCCCCGTCCTGAGAAGTGGCTCCAGTAAGGGGAAGCAACCCTGCCTGAGCCAAAGTGGTGTACATGCTCATGAACTGCACAAGAGTCTCCTGAAGAGCTGGAGTAGTAGTAGCAGTAGGCGTATCAGGTGCCTGGACTCTGGTTAGGACTGCTGGTGGTACCTCGGTGGCAGCTCGTGCGGGTTCTCTGGCTGCACCACGTGCATATCCTCGGCCCCTACCCCGGCCTCAGCCTCTAAGCGCTGCAGTAGGGGGCATGGGTGCCTGATCATCTCGGGTAGCACATGTCCTTACCATCTGTGAGAGAATAGAAGACAGAAGTTTAGAATTGTGATATCAAAATCTCGCACAACAAGGAAATCAAATGAAGTGGAATCTTTCCTAACAGTTACATAGCCTCTCGTAGATAAGTACAGACATCTCCATACCGATCAGCGAGACTCTAATAAACCGTCTTGTGATTCATGACTCCTATTAACCTAGAGCTCTGATACCAACTTGTCACAACCCCGGTTTGCCCTCCGTGAATCATCGTGATGGCACCTAGTCTCTACGACTAGGTAAGCCTAAATTGCAGAAGATAAACCAAATTGCACAAATTAAACGATTTTAAAACAGAATTAGAGTAATAAAATAGTGTTTAAAAATGCCGCTCGGCATATACAATATTTAACTTTAAAATCCAATATATATATCTCCCAAAACTCGGAAACCCATGAATCACAAGCTAAGGGTATTACATAGTGCTCTAACTCCAGAATAGTCTAAAACAAGTAAATACAGAAGGCCTGTAACTACAAGAGAGAATAGAGAGAGACTCATCGGTGTGCGGACGCGGTAGATATACCTTGAAGTCTTCGACGGGTTGCCTTGCCTCAAGGATGGTAAGCCTGAGTCAAGGTACCTGGATCTGCACATGAAAAACATGCGCAGAAGGGGCATGAGTACACCATAGCGGTACTCAGTAAGTGCCAGGTCTAACCTCAGTCGGGTAGTGGCGAGGAAGGTCAGTGCTCCACTGAGGTAAAATAAAAATATAAGATATGACAGTATAGGATAAGCAGTACAGTTGAAAACTAACACTAAGAATTTAATACAGGAAAACAAGGAATTCAATAACTGAAACAGAGGCAAAAACAATCACAAGGAAATAATCGGGGATCTCTTAGTATCCCGAGGATCTCTCAGTACCCTGAATATATGCCAGGGATCTCTTGGTATCCCGGGGATCTCTCGGTATCCTCAATATATGCTAGGGATCTTTTGGTATCCCGAGGATCTCTTGGTATCCTCAATATACGTGCTAGGGATCTCTCGGTATCCCGAGGATCTCTTGGTACCCTCAATATCGTGCCAGGGATCTCTCGATATCCCGCACTCAGTCCAATTCATAAATACGTATAGAGGATCTCCCGGGATGCCGTCCCGCAGTCCCAAAATAAAACACACAGCAACATAACAAGAATACTGAATTAAGCTCAATTTCGTATCATGTAAACATGTAATCTGAATCTAACATGCTTCACATAATTCAATTAAGGTAGTTTAAGCAAACAAATAGTTAAGTCAACTAAACATGTTTTTTCTAAGCTAACAGCAGCTTTAAATTGCAAGTAAAATGAAACAGGAAAAGGAACACAATTGAAATTTACTTAAAGAAAACCGGATTTTCAACAATTAGCTCAGAATCCTCATACTCTCACGAGTTCATGCATACTAAAATTATCCAAATCTAAGGTCAAATTCCAAATCAAAAGTCAAATTCTAGGTCTAAGAACTTTCTTCCAACTTTTCCCCAATTTTCATCTCCAATCCGAAATTAAATGATAAAACTAACTATAGATTGATAGAATATAACTAGAAAGGGTTAAAGACCCAATGATCTCCTCTTCAATTTCCTCCCAAAAATCGCCTCTCCCGAGCTCCAAATCGAATTTCCAACTTTTGAAACTAAACCCTCAAAATTTCATATTTTTGCCCAGCTGTTACCGCATCTGCGGTCCCGCTTTTGCGGAACACGGGTCTCATCTGTTACTTCTCACTTAAAACCAATCTTCCGCATCTACGACTCCCCATTCGCAGATGCAGTACCGCTCATGCACAAATCCTACCGCTTCTGCGGTCCCTGCCGAACTTACCCATTTCCGCTTCTGCGATAGATCCGTCGCTTTTGCGGCTCCGCACCTACAGTCCCACACTCGCAAGTGCGGTTATGATAGAAGAACAGCTCAAGCTGCAACTCCAAAATTCCAAAAATCTTTCCGTCAACCATCCAAAATCATCTCGAGGCCCCCGATACCTCAACCAAACCTACGAACATATTCCATAACTTCATTCAAACTTGTTCCAGCCTTTGGAACGTCAAAAACAACATCAAAACACCTATATTTTATCGGATTCAAGCCTAAGAATTTCAAAAACACTAAAAATAAGCTTTTGATCAAAACGTTTATCAAACCTCGTCCGAATGACCTGAAATTTTGCACACACGTCATATTCAACACTACGGAGCTACTCCAACTTCCAGAATTCCATTCCGACCCTCGGATGAAAATCTCACTATCAAACCGAAAACTTCAAAATTTGATCTTTCGACATTTCAAGCCTATGTTAGCTACGGACCTCCAAAATACAATCCGAACATGCCCCTAAGCCCGAAATCACCCAACAAAGCTAACAGAACCATCAGATTTCCATTCCGAGGCCGTCTTCACACTGTTCCGACTATGGTCAACTTTCCAACACTTAAACTCTCATTTAGGGACTAAATGTCCCAAAACTTTTCGAACATCCTGGCAAATCAAAATAACAGAAATAAACATGGGGAAAGTAGTTAATAGGGGATCGGGGCATAAATTCTTAAGACGACCGGACAGGTCATCACAGATGTCGTGCCGCACGATGTACAATTCTGTGCCGATTATATTGATTTTTATGGTGAGGATGAGAGTAAAAGCACGAAGGGTGATGCCGTGCAGATTATATTGATTCTTATGGTGAGGACGAGAGTAAAAGCAGGAAGGGTGATGTCGTGCACTTGTTTGATTTCTGATTCTTGTTGATAATTGAGTTATGGTGTTCCTTATATTTACCTGCTGTCCTCCTGTTATCATTTGATGTTTCCCCGCAGCATGTTTCCCCCTCCCATCCTTAACTGTGCTTTCCTGCTTTTATTTTCTACGGTATATAATTTAACTGCACATGTTTATTTGGTAGTCTGGTCCTAGCATCGTCACTACTTCACCGAGGTTAGGCTAGGCACTTACCAACACATGGGGTCGGTTGTGCTGATACTATACTTTGCACTGTATGCAGATCCCGGTGTAGCAGCTTTTGGACCTTAGCTTTGGGGTTGCTTCCTTCAGTCCATTCGGAGATCCGAGGTAGTCCTGCAGGCGTCCGCAGGCCTTGGCGTCTCCTTCTATCCTTTTATTCTGTTTCTTTTATGTATTTTAGAGACAGTGCTGTAATAACTCTTTCTGAACTTTATTTGTAGTATTCCTAAATAGTCTGTGAAATTGTGACACCATTCTTGGGTAGTTTATGTATGGATTGGTATTGGCATCTTTATTAATATATTACATTTCAGTCTTCCACTTTTAAATTTCCGCTGTTTATATAATGTTGGCTCTCAATTGTTAAAGGATTAAAAATGGGAATAAGGTAAATGATTCAAATGGTTGGTTTGCCTAGCTTTGACTAGTAGGCGTCATCAGACTCCCGAGGGTGGGAAATTCGGGCTGTGATATGAAATATTTAAAAGTGCGAGGATGTCTTGCTAAAGTCCTTTTGCGTGAACCTAAAAAGAGAAAAATAGATTCTAAAACTGCCGATTGCATGCTTATTGAATATGCTAAACATAGTGCTACATATAGATTTCTCGTTTTAAAAAGTGATGCGCTTGATTGCAATACTATAATTGAGACAAAGAATGCAGAGTTATTTGAACATATTTTTCCATTGTCTGATAAAATTTCTCATATACATGTTGAAACAAATAATGAAATTACCTCTAACAAGGAATTGAGAATGAGCAAAAGGCCTAGAAACGAATATTTTTCTTATGGGAATAATTTTCAAACTTTTCTTGTTGATAATGAACCGTCGAATTATTTTGAAGCATATATCTTCAGAAGCTAATTCTTGGAAAGAGGCAATAAAAATTAAAATTGATTCTATTATGAAAATAATACATGGATTTAACTAATTTACCTCCTGGTGCAAAACCTATTGGTTGTAAATGGATTTTCAAAAAGAAATTTAATCCTGATGTATCTTTAGATAAATATAAATCTCGGTCAGTAGCTAAAGGATTTTTATCAAAAATAAATATAAATTATTTTGATACATTTGCACTAGTGACTAGAATTTCTTCTATTCGAGTTTTAATTGCCTTATCTTCAATCCGTAAGCTTTTTATCCATCAAATGGATGTTAAAGTAGCTTTTTTAAATGGCGGTTTAGAAGAAGAAATTTATATGGTTCAACCTGAAGGCTGTGTCATTCCTAGACAAGAAAATAAAGTTTATGAATTAGTTGAATCTCTTTATGGCTTTAAACAAGCTCCTAAGCAGTGGTATGAAAAATTTGAACAAGTCTTACTGAGAGACAGTTTTTCTTCAGTGGAGGTGGATAAATGTGTTTATATTAAAGTGGTAGACAATGATTATGTGATAATATGTCTGTATGTTGATGACATGCTTATATTTGGTACAAGTTTAAATATTTTGCAAAGTACTAATTATTTCTGTCTGCTAATTTTGATATGAAAGATATGGGTGAAGTACATATGATATCGTGGAAATCAGCTAAATAGACGATCATTGCTAGATCGACTATGGAAACAGAGTTTGTAGATCTGGAGTTAGCTGGTTCTGAGGTTGAGTGGCTGAGAAACTTCTTAGCTAATATCCCTTTAATAAAGGACGTATTACCTCCTGTGTCTATACATTGTGATTGCCAAACGACAATAGCTATTGCAAAGAATAAATCTTATAATTGTAAAAATAGACACATGAAATTGAGACATGATGTCATAAAGTAGTTGCTGAGAGATAAAATAATTTTCATTGATTATGTGAAGTCAGAAGTAAATTTGGCCGATCCTCTGACTAAACCAGTGGAAGAAAATTAGTTCTTCAAACCTCAAGAGAGATGGGATTAATTTCGATATGTTATCAATAGAGATGGTAACCCAACCTATGTTCTTGGAGATCCCATGAAGCAAATTCATATAGGTAATAACAAGTCGATATCGACACTGAAGCACTAAAAGAGAGTGCTTAACTGCTGCTAATTGAGAGGACGGGTTATAACTCTTAATGAAATCCATAGTCCTTATGGATGGTGTATTTAAAAAGCAGTATACACTTGATGAATTCACCTATATGAGAGTGGAATGGGGCCACTTATATGAGATTTTGGCCTAGTCTCTAGAGCTCTCATGAATAACTAGGCACGCGCATGGCCTATTGGGTGCAAAACTGCGTTGAACAGCAAAATTACTGGGGGTCAAAATGTGATTGATAAAATCTCTGGCTTACAATAAGAATTACTGGTTCATAGAAATATTACATTTCACCAGTAATTCTGTGAGTTAAGTTTTATTGGTCTAACTTTGGTTCATAGTCCAAAAGACACCAAACCTATTATATTTGGACCATACAAATCCAGCAAGTTTATTTTTGAAGGTCCTTAAAATAATGGAGGACTGTGGCAATATTTTAAAGCCTTTTGTTGACAAATGTCTTAACCAAAACCACGTGGCAACCCTTCTAGAACCTATGAGATAAATGGCAAGATGTATTTGAAAAGTGGCAATTGCATTTGCCACATTCTTTTCCCTCATCACGTTGGATCCATGCACATGTGCCTATAAGTAGGCTCTCAATTAGACAAGAAAATCATCATTAGCAAGACAAAGAAATCCCTCTACTTCTTTCCTTCTAATTTCGGTCTTCATCAGCTTTCCTTTGTTGTCTTCTTTTCATTTTAGTAGTTTAATTTTTTGTTTCTCTCTTTTAAATAGCTGGGTTTGTAATCTTAATATTTTGTTGATTCCTGTATCCTCTAAATAAATAGAGGTAGGCTTGTTTAATCCTGGGAAAACATTCACATTGTTGAAATAGCTTCTTAGGATAGTGCCTAACATGACTCAAGCCAATTCATGTATCTGCTTACAAATAATAATATAGTTGTGTTATTATTATTTTCCCATGTTATTTTCGTACACTAACATTTTGTTTATATTTATAACTTTCACTATTCTTTTTCATTATTCATAATTCTCATAGTTTTTTGCGTTAAATCATCACAGCCCCTACAACTTCTAAATGGTTGATGTGTATGTTCGTCACACTCAGAGTCGGTGGCATTTAATTAGATTTTATCACACTTCATCATAAAAAAATTACTTAGCCCTGCTAGTATTTTACGTACTTTTCTCCCTTTAACTGTTTAACGGTACAGTATACCCGTAAAATGGTACAGTTGAATTTATACGTGATTTCTAGACAAGTAAATTAATTTGATCCTGAAATAATAAAAGAATTGAAGAAATATGTAACACTTAGCTTTGAGATGAAGACAAAATAGCAGAAATAGAAATTCTGGGAGCGAGGCTTCCGGGCACAACAATAATGAAATCAAAAAGTAAGAAGATAAAATTGTGTAGAGCTTTAAATAGATTAAAGTGTAAGTTTGCCAGAAAATTTGTGTCCTTTACAATAATAATAGAGCTCACTATTTATAGCTGCACCTAGGGAACAAGGTCCTAGGATCATGCCCTTCTTTAATGTCAATTATAAGGGCCATTGAAGAATGTGTAATGGTGAGCATAAATGATAAATTCTTTGTAATGGGTAGTGTACTAAGTATTATAGAATATTCTCCATTAAATGCTACCGGATGACAAATATTCTCCATTTATTGTATCTTTATGAACATCATTCTTTCCGGTGACAAATGGAACAATTATATCCGGTTTTAACTATCCTCTGCCTTCGACTCCACGTATCACTCTCTTATACAACTATTTAGCATAGAATATTTTATCATATACAGATAGTCCCCTTACTTTAGGATGACATAATTCTGTGTCATTGAGAAGTTGGTAGAAACATTCTTTTTGGTGGAAATATTTCTGACCCCCTCCGAAAAGCTTCTGACAGTTCATTAGACGCACGTCTCTCCGCATTTAATGACCCGTTCGGCATAACTTTTGTCGGTTATCGAGGTAATTATGGCCACGAATTTAGCCGTCTAAACCTTTACTTATACGCATCAACCTCCTTCATTGATACCCCCTTAATTCTCCAAACTCTCTCAAACTCTCTTTATTCAATCTGTACTCTGTTCTTCAGCCTTTCTTTAACTCTCTTCAAATGAGAAAAACCTTTTCTTCTTCCATAGCATAAAATGGCTTCTTCTTCAAAAAATATCAGTTTCTCAAAAAACAAAAACAAAGCCGATGATGCCGCTCCTCCAACAGTGAGCACGATGATCCCTAGAAGTCTTGTCACAACTAAAGACTTCAAAGATAAATTTCCTTCTATTAGCCCTCGACATGGGCCGTTAGCAGATATCTTTCTTCCATCCGTCCTTCCAGCATTCCTGCTATGAAGGAAGATTGTCGTTGCCAGGATTTAGACATTATCACTCCTGATCTGGCAGAGTGGGTAACCTTACCCAAGAAGGGCTTTACGTACATCTATACGTATCCCTTCACTTTGGGGACATTTTCTCTGAGTGGAGAACTTGACTCCGTTATTGAGGAGTTTTTCCTCCGCCTACCAAGTGTGTTTGGCACAGGTGAGTCCCTCCGTGTGGAGGATGATTGTTGCCTTCGGCGCCTCTGCCAGGAAAAGGGGGAGGAGTTATCCCTAGCTCACTTGATGAACCTCTATTCCCCCAAGATTTTCCGTGAGGAGATGATCAACTTCAGCAAGCGAGGCCATCATGCATTGCTATCCAGCATGGATGATGACAATGATCGTGGGTGAATGGAATGGTTTGTTTTAGTTGCTACCAGCGACATCATCTCGGCTTTGACTCTTTTCTTCCCGAAACTATGGAACTGCACTCGTAAGTATACAATTTGTTTCTACTCTTGCTAAATATCCTTCCTCTTCATTATTAAATTTTCTTCCTTTATCTGCTTATTTACTCGGTGGGTTCCCCCAAGGTTGAGGGCCTGGACCAATGGCTTCAAAAAAAATTGTTACTATGCCCGAAACCTGCTCATGGAAAAGGTTGTCCCTGAAATATCGTGGAAGGCCAAAAATCATGGTAAATTGAACTCATCTCATCCTTACCTTTTCTTATGAGAAAGTTATCTAATTCTTCTCCCCTTTTGAACATAGGTCTACCTCAGGGCTCATTTGTCATCCCCGAGGAGGACGTTTTGGCTGATCCTGCTGATGCGGCGAGGCTGCTGTAGAAAGCTTTTTCACAGACAGGCATCTCTAGGCTTACTTCTTGTGCAAGTGCTTCTTCTCGGAGTCCCCAGCCGGAGAACAAGCAACCAAAAATAAGGCATTTCTCCGCGGTCGGGGTAAATAATAAGAGGGCAAAAAATGTTGCCCCCGAGTTATCTCTAGATGTTATGGTGACGAGCCCTCTGCCTGGGCCGACCATAGATACCGTGATGATCGACGATGATGGAGAAGCTAGTGAGGAGGGAGCTTTTCTACATAGAAGATGACGGCCTTCCTCAACTCAACAGACCGCTCAATCTATTGAGTTAGTTATACCAACCGAGAACGATGTATCGGCACTCTGGGGGGAGTATGTAATGGTAGAAAATGCCAACTCCTATTTCCGGATCCTATTCGATGTGGGTGGTATTGTGGGGTTGTGTATCGGGTTCCTTTCATCTTCGATTGATGAGAACCCAACAACCAGTGCTGCGTTTGTCGCAGTTGCTTCTTATCTTTCAACACCATCTACTTTATCTCCTTCTTCACCAACTCCTCCACCAGCAACTACTACATCATCTCAATCGAACGCATCTGTCTAAGAAGAGGAGGTCCCTTTCCCTAGTCCCCAGTCCATGGGACTTTTGGGGCAAAATTATGATGCCCTCTCAGAAGATCCGCAAAGGAGGAGGAGCGTTATTCTCTTGGCCTCCACCAGATGCAATTTGCTATCCCGACTGATGGAACTTGCTAAGTATCTGAAGCCTTTTGCTTCAGAAAAAGATTGGTGGAAAATACAGGCTCTTTCAGGAGAATGCCTGTTGAAGAATGCCACTAGCTCGAGCTTTTTTCTAGTAGACTTTGTTACATCCTTCTCTTCTGATACCTAGAAGTATCTTGGAACCTGATAAGATTCCGATGCTTCTCTCCTTGGTCAACCTCACCTAATTCGGGAGCAGGCACTGGTTCCTGTAATTATTATGCCGCATGCTCATTCCCTTTGCTATTGAGACCAAAATCGCATTCATCTCCCTTACCGTTGGTTGGTCTCCTTTTATCTGTTTAATCCCTTTGGAAGTTAGGAATTTCAGCAACTGATGATATATTGAAGGTACGACTCTCATCTCGTGCAACTACAGTCTTCCCAAAATAATGTTATAACCCATTTCACCTTCCACAACTTTGAAAAGGGTCTTCTTCATCACTTTTTCGGCATTTGTGGGCAGCAGGATCTCTCCTCGGTTGTCACACTAGCAAGTTGAATCCAGCGAGGAGTTTTGTGGCCGGATGATGCTTCCGGTAAGTTTGGCTTGCTCCAATACCCTATATTGTATGATATTGGCCGAACTTCCTAGATCCACCAGAACACGTTTGATTTTAAAATCTAATACATTCACAGAAATTACCGATGCATCGTTGTGCGGTAGCAACAGTCCATCTGCGTCCTCCTCCGTGAAAGTGATGTCGTCTTCAGCGACTTCCTGGAGTCTCTTGCTATGGGTTATTGATACCTTCGTCTTCTTTGTTCCCAAGAAGGTAACCCCGTTGATCTCGTTTTCCCTGAAAATCATGTTGATCGTCTGGCGCGAGGGATCTTCTCCCGTTTTGAGGGCTTCGTATTATCACGGTGCGACCGTAATTGGTCTTGGCCCAGTCACTTAATGATTCCTTGAGATGGCCATTTTTAGTAGTGTCGCCACCTGTTCACGCAGATGTCGACAGTCTCCAGTCCGGTAGCCATTCGTCTCATGGTATTTGTACCCCAAATTAGGGTACCTCTGGCTGGGATCGGACCTCATCGGCTTTGGGAACCGTTTTTCTTTAATCTTCCTTATAGCTGAAACCAAATCTACTATACTAACGTTGAAGTAGTACTTTGATAGCCTGAGATAGGAAGGATCCTGAGAACCTGATGTTTCCTTATCCTGCAATGATATGTTGTTCCGACCGCGATCAGCTCTTCTGTCGGTAGCGAACCTGTCCGCCAACCGAAAACCTCTATCGCATCCTTTGATCCATTAGTAGGGCAAAAATCAATCCCTCGTGTCACACTTCTTTTTTACCCGAGGGGGATATAAGGAAATTTTTCCAATTAAAGTGACATTATCGAAATGGAATTATTTATTTAATTTTAGAGTCACCACTTAGAATAATTTATGGTGTCCCAAGTCACTGGTTTATTTTAAATCCCAAGTCGAGGAAATAACCTGATGACTTTCCAACGTAGGATCCCACTCCCTAGTTGATGTCAGCATAACCTGATGACTTTCCAACATAGGGTCCCACTCCCTAGTTGATGCCAGCATAACCTGATGACTTTCCAACATAGGGTCCCACTCCCTAGTTAATACCAACATAACCTTGTAATTTTCCAAACATAGGGTTTCCAATCCCTAGTTGATTTACTTTTCTAACATAGGGTCCCACCCCATAGTTGATGCCAGCATAACCTGATGACTTTCCAACATAGGGTCTCACTCCCTAGTTGATGCCAGCATAACTGATGATTTTTTCAACATAGGGTCCCACTCCCTAGTTGATGCCAGCATAACCTGGTGACTTTCCACCATAGGGTCTCACTCCCTAGTTGATACCAGCATAACCTGATGACTTTCCAACATAGGGTCCACTCTCTAGTCGATGCCAGCATAACCTGATGACTTTTCAATATAGGGTCCCACTCCCCAGTTAATACCAGCATAACCTGGCGATTTTCAAAATATAGGGTTTTCAATCCCTAGTTGATTTTACTTTTAGACATAAGGTTTCCACTCCCTAATCTCTTTTTTCCAAGGATACACAGTCCTGACTTTTATTGCTTTCAATAATGAAATAATATAGAATATTGGTTACATATAACTCACGAAAT
This sequence comes from Nicotiana tabacum, assembly GCF_000715075.1. Lineage (NCBI taxonomy): Eukaryota > Viridiplantae > Streptophyta > Magnoliopsida > Solanales > Solanaceae > Nicotiana > Nicotiana tabacum. The sequence continues at coordinate 77,512,549 of NC_134087.1, forward strand.
TTTCCTAGTGAAAACCGGGATAGAAAAATTTTGTTCGTTTCATTTGTTTTGATTTCTGAACAGGTTGTACCTTAAAGTACTGGGTTCGAGACGACCAAAAGAAGAAGGCTCAATCCAGAATAAAAGAAAAGAAGAAAAAGGAAAGTTAAACCCAAAGTACAAAAGCGGGAAAGATATGGACTACTCAAGACAAGATTGAAGTCACCAGTTTGCATGTCCCGTCTTGATCCGAAAATATGAAGATGATTGAACCAGCACTTGCAGCTAATAAGCATCAAGATCCAGATCAGAGTCTACATAAAGAACCAACCAAGACTCAAGACCAAGCTTCGAAAATTTACTGATAGGAATCTTGTAACTCATAGCTGATAGGTTTAGTTAGTTTTCTTCATTTTTACTTTGGAGTAATAAGGAGTTCACCAGCAATAACAGCAGTAAACGCAGTGAAATCGCAGCTTTCCGGTAATCCCAGCTACCAAAACTTCTAGAACTACACTGACCCGATTCCTTTATAGCCAAAGATATGTAGGCAACTTTTAAAGCTGTCACGGCCCAATTCCCGAACCCGGTCGCGATGACGCCTCTCGTGAAGACAAGGCCAGCCAAACCAAAACGGAACACCTCTTTAAGCAGTTAGTTATCATAAATAGTAATAACACATGATATAATATCCATAAATTGCGGAATTTAACGATAACAACAGTAGGAACCACCCCGACACAGCCCAAACTGGGGTGTCACAAGTCATGAGCAACTAAGAAATCCGGATACAAGTCTACTGAACACTAAATCTGATACAATAGTTCTAAGAACATGAAAATGATAAGATAAGGGAGGCACGGGACTGTGGACGCCAACAGCTACCTCGTAGTCTCCGAATCACTGCCTGAACTGGGAGGATCAACACTTAGGAGCGAACTCTGCGATGCCTGAATCTGCACACATGGTGCAAGGAGTAATGTGAGTACTCCGACTCAGTGAGTAATAATTATAAATAATGGCTGAAAGTATGAAAACATGGAAAGGCATACAACAATTCCATATCAAATAGTAAAATCACTTAAGGCAGTAAATTAGTGAAGAAATCGAATGAAATCCCTTTTAAAACAAGTCAAACAGGTAATTTAACAGGTAAATAACAAGTAGAAATCCGCCCCTCGGCACAATATCAATCACTCAGAACAGTATCAGCCACTCGGGCTCTCTCTCATTACAGTATCAGCCCCTCGGGCTCACTCTCAGTACAGTATCAGCCCCTCGGGCTCACTCTCAGATCATAATGGGTACCCGCGCTCACTGTGGGGGTGCAAACTCCGGAGGGTCCCCTTACGGCCCAAGCGCAATATCAAGCCATCTCGTGGCAATAAAAAGTATCTCAGGCCCTCGGCCTCATATCACTCAGCATATCCTCACATATGGCCCTCGGCCTCACTCAGTCCGAAAATCATCACAAGCCCCTCGGGCATTAGTAAAACAGTAGTTCTCAACCCAAAATATCATTTAGAAATATCATTTAAGTTTGAATATGAAATAAAGTGGCTGAGTTTGTAAAACAGTAAATATCAACAGGACTGAGTTCAAGTAATAAGTCAAATAAGTGAGGAAATAGTGATAAAGATCCCTGGAGGATTAAAATAGTTGGCACGAAGCCCAAATATGGCAATCAGCCCAAATCATGATGCTAACAAATAGGTTTCAGTCAAATACGCAGTAAAATCATCAATCGGGACGGACCAAGTCACAATCCCCAATAGTAAACAACTGCACGCTCATTATCAGCGCGTGTCTCACCTCAATATAGCACTACGATGTGCAATCAGGGGTTTCAAACCCTCAGAGTATCATTTACAATCACTACTTACCTCAAACCGGCAAAATCTCTAGCTCGCGACACCTTTGCTCTTCAAATTGGCCTCCACACGCGTCGAATCTATCCAAAATCAGAACGAATACATCACAATATGCTAAGGGAGCAAAGTCCAAATGAAAACAATCGAAAAATATAAAAAATCCCGAAATTAGCAATACCTGAGCCCCAGGCCCACTCCTCGAAACTCAGAAATTTTCACATCATTAAATTCCTTATCACCCCGCGAGTTCATACATATCAAAAGTTCTCAAATTCGACCCTAAATGGTCCTCCAAATCCCCAATCAAAGATTCAAAATCCCAAGCCCTAGTTCTTCCATTTTTAGCTTAAGTTTCCATAATTTTCTAGGTGGATTTCACAATAGATTCGAGTTTTAGGTTCGAAAATCTTACCTCCAAATGTTTCTCCTTGAATCCCTCTTCGATTTCCTTCAAAAAGCTCTCAAAAGACCAACTATGGAGGAAAAATGACCCAAAATCGCGGATGAAATAACTTAAAACATTCTGCCAAGGGGTTTTCGCATCTGCGACCCCACCACCGCTCCTGCGGTACCGCTTATGCGGTAATTTTCTCCGCATCTGCGGAATCCTCTTGACGAGCCAAAACCGCATCTGCGGTACACTGCCGCATTTGCGGTTTCTGACCTCTCTTGTCAAATCCACATCTGCGGAAATTCCTTCGCACATGAGACGCCGCACCTGCGGTCCCCAAACTGAGGTGAGGAAATACCAGAAGCAGCAATCTTCTGAAATCTCTTAAGTCCAAAATCTTCCCGTTAACCATCCGAATTCACCCCGAGGCCCCCGGGACCTCAACCAAAAGCACCAACATGACCCAATACCTTATTCAAACTTGTTCCAATCACCAAAGCACCTCAAACAACATCAAACTACTCAAAACACATCGGATTTAAGCCTAATTTTTTAGAAATCTTCCGAAATACGTTTTTGATCAAAAACCCAACCAAAACATGTCTGAATGACCTGAAATTTTGCACACACATCCCAAAGGACATAACGAAGCTACTACAACTCTCCGAATTCCATTACGACCCCGGATCAAAATCTCGCCTATCAACCAGAAATCGCCAAAATATCAACTTCGCCAATTCAAGCCTAATTCTACTCCGGACCTCCAAAACTCATTCCGATCACACTCCTAAGTCAAAAATCACCTCTTGAAGCTAACCGAACCATCGGAACTCACATCCGAGCCTTCTAACACATAAGTCAACATCCGGTTTGACTTTTCCAACTTAAGCCTTCTTAAAAGAGACTAAGTGTCTCATTTCTTACCAAATCCTCTCCGAACTCGAACTAATCAACCCGATCATATAAAACACGGGTAACGAAGCATAAAGAAGCTAAAATATGGGAAAACGGAATGGTAACTCATGAGATGACTGGCCTGGTCGTCACATCCTCCCCAACTTAAACAAACGTTCGTCCTTGAACGAGTCAAGAAACATACCTAAAGCCTCAAACAGGTGAGGATATCTGCTCTGTATCTCCCGCTCGATCTCCCAGGTAGCCTCCTCCACGGGCCGACCTCTCCACTTCACTTTCACTGAAGCTATATCCTTTGACCTCAACTTTCGAACCTGACGACCCAAAATTGCTACTGGCTCCACATCATAGGTCAAATCATCATCCAATTGAACCTTGCTGAAGTCCAAAACATGATATGGATCCCCAATATACTTCTGGAGCATAGAAATATGAAATACCAGATGCACACTCGACAGGCTGGGTGGCAAAACAAGCTTATAAGCCACCTCCCCAATCCTTCGAAGCACCTCAAAAGGCCCAATGAACCGCGGACTCAACTTTCCTTTCTTCCCAAATCTCATAACACCCTTCATGAGCAAAACCTTCAGCAAGACCTTCTCACCAACCATGTAGGACACATTTTGAACCTTCCGGTCCGCATAACTCTTCTATCGCGGCTGCGCTGTACGAAGTCTCTCCTTAATCACCTTTACCTTCTCTAAGGCATCCTGAACTAAATCTGTCCCCAATAGCCTAGCCTCGCCAGGCTCGAACCAACCAACTGGAGATCTACACCGCCTCCCATACAAAGCCTCATATGGAGCCATCTGAATACTCGACTGGTAGCTATTGTTGTAAGCAAACTCTGCAAGTGGTAGAAACTTATCCCATGAACCTCCGAAATCAATAACACAAGCACGTAACATGTCCTCCAATATCTGAATAGTATGCTCGGACTGCCCGTCCGTCTGAGGGTGAAAAGTTGTGCTCAACTCCACCTGAGTACCCAACTCTTGCTGAACAGACTTCCAAAACTGGGAAGCAAACTGAGTACCCCGATCTGAAATGATAGAAACTGGAACACCATGCAGCCGAACAATCTCTCGGATATATAACTCTGCTAACCGCTCTGAAGAATAGGTAGTACAAATAGGAATGAAGTGCGTGGACTTGGTCAGCCGATCCACAATCACCCAAATAGCATCGAACTTCTTCAAAGTCCGTGGAAGTCCAACAACAAAGTCCATAGTGATCCTCTCCCACTTCCACTCAGGAATAACCATCTGCTGAAGTAAGCCACCCGGTCTCTGATGCTCATATTTCACCTGCTGACAATTGAGACACCGAGCTACAAATCCCACAATATCTTTCTTCATCCTTTCCCACCAATAGTGCTGCCTTAAATCCTGGTACATCTTCGTGGCACTCGGATGAATAGAATACCCCAAGCTGTGGGCCTCCTCCAGAATCAACACTCTCAGCCCATCCACATTAGGCACACAAATCCGGCCCTGCATCCTCAACACCCCATCATCACTGATGGTTATATCTCTGGCATCATCATGCTGAACTTTGTCCTTAAGGACAAGCAAATGCGGGTCATCATACTGGCGCTCTTTGATGCGATAAAATAAGGAAGACCGAGAAACCACACAAGCCAACACCCGACTGGGCTCCGAAATATCCAACCTTACAAACCGATTGGCTAAGGCCTGAACATCAATTGCAAGGGCTCTCTCCCCAGGTGGAATATATGCCAAACTCCCCATACTCGCTACCTTTAGGCTCAAAGCATCGGCCATCACATTTGCCTTTCCCGGATGGTACAATATAGTGATATCATAATCCTTAAGCAACTCCAACCATTTCTGCTGCCTCAAATTAAGATCCTTTTATTTGAACAAATGCTGAAGACTGCGATGATCAGTGAACACCTCATAAGATACGCCATACAAGTAATGCCTCCAAATTTTCAATGCATGAACTATGGAAGCCAACTCCAAATCATGAACGGGGTAGTTCTTCTCATGGGGCTTCAACTGACGAGAAGCATACGCAATAAATCTACCCTCCTACATCAATACACAACCAATCCCAACTCTCGAAGCATCACAATACACGGTATATGAACCTAAAGCTGATGGCAAGACCAATACTGGAGCTGTGGTCAAAACCGTCTTGAGCTTCTGAAAGCTCTCCTCACACTCGTCCGACCATATGAATGAAACACCCTTCTGAGTCAATTTGGTCAAGGGCGATGAGATAGATGAGAATCCCTGAACAAACCGGCGATAATAGCCTGCCAACCCAAGAAAGCTACTAATCTATATGGCTGAGGACGGTCTAGGCCAACTCTGAACCGCCTCAATCTTCTTTGGATCAACTTGAATACCCTCGCTGGACACCACGTGCCCCAAGAAAGCCACTGAACTGAGCCAAAACTCACACTTGGAGAATTTTGCATACAGCTTCTCCTCCCTCAATCTCTGCAATACAACTCGCAAATGCTCCGCGTACTCCTGTTGACTACACAAATACACCAGGATATCATCAATAAATACTATAATGAACGAATCTAGATAAGGCCAAAATACATTATTCATCAAATGCATGAACGCTGTTGGGGCATTGGTTAGCCTGAAAGACATCACAAGGAACTCGTAATGACCATATCTGGTCCTGAAAGCAGTCTTAAGAATATCTGAATCCTTGATCTTCAACTGGTGATAACCCGAACGGAGATCAATCTTGGAGAACACCCTCGCTCCCTAAAACTGGTCAAATAAATCATCAATGCGAGGCAAATGATACTTGTTCTTAATTGTTACCTTGTTCAATTGCCTATAATCAATGCACATTCTCATGGTGCCATCCTTCTTTTTCACAAACAGGACTGGCGCACCCCAAGGTGACACACTAGGCCGAATGAACCCTTTATCTAGGAGTTCCTGAAGTTGGTCCTTCAATTCTTTCAACTCTGCTGGTGCCATATGATACAGCGGAATATAAACAGGCTGAGTGCCCGGCACCAGGTCAATACCAAAATCAATATCCCTATCCGACGGCATGCCCGACAGTTTTGTAGGAAACACATAGGGAAAATCCCTCACAACTAGAACAGAATCAATACTGGGAGTCTCAGCTCCAACATCCCTCACAAACGCTAGATATGAAAGGCAACCCTTCCCAACCATACGCTGGGCCTTCAAGAAAGAGATCACTCTACTAGGGACATAATCAGTCATACCACGCCACTCGATCCGCGGTACACCCAGCATAACCAAAGTGACTGTCTTAGCATGACAGTCCAGAATAGCACGACACAGAGATAACCAATCCATGCCTAAAATGACATCAAAATCCACCATGCTCAATAGTAATAGATCCACTCGGGTCTCCAAACTCCCAATAGTCACCACACATGACTGGTACACATGGTCTACAACAATAGTATCGCCAACTGGGGTAGATACATGAACAGGTAAAGCAAGAAACTCACGGGGCGTACCCAAATAACGAGCAAAATATGATGACACATAAGAAAAGGTGTAACCGGGATCAAATAATGCAGAGGCATCTCTGTGGCAGACTGAAACAATACCTGTAATGACAGCATCTAAAGCCATGGCATCTGGCCTGCTTGGGAGTGCATAGAAACGAGCCTGACCACCGCCTGATCGACCTCACCCTCTGGGGTGACCCCTGGCTGCCTGACCTCCACCCCTAGCTGGCTGGGCGGGTGGTGAAGTAACTGGAGCAGAAGTCGAGGGTTGACCCCTCTGCTAGGACGAACTAGCAACACGACGAGGATAGTGACCCACACATGCCCAAACTCTCCACACTCAAAACAACTCCCAGGTGCTGGAGAAGGGGACTGAAGGGAACCCCTCGCACCGGAGTGACTAGCTGACGCACTCGTCATAGAAGAACCATGAGCTGACGGGGCACGAGATGAACTCAGAGGTGGGAGGGCACTAAGTGATGACTGGCCCTACTGAGTACCGTGATAACCATGACCCGAAGATGCCCCACGATAACCTGGGCGGGCTGACTGAGTAGGCCTAAAAGAACAACCTCTATCATGCTGGAACTAGCCCCTCGAAGGAGCACCACTATAACTGCCAAATCCTCGAGGCCTCTTGGCCTTCCTCTCCTCCTGATCCTGGCGGTGAACCGTGTCAATATCGCGAGCGATATCAACCACCTCCTCGAACGTAGCACCCAACACTCTCTCTCTAGTCATTAGAATAAGGAGATGGTAGTTAAGGCCATCAACAAATCTCCTGATCCTCTCACGATCTGTCAGAACCATCCAGACGGCATGACGAGCCAACTCAGGTAACCTCGACTCATACTGTGAAATAGTCATATCCCCCTGTCTCAACCACTCAAACTGTCTACGCAGCTTCTCTCTGTGAGACTGCGGCACATACTTCTTAAGGAAGAGAACAGAGAACTTATGTCAAGTAAGGGGAGTTGCTCCAACTGGCCTATGCCTCTCATACGCCTCCCACCAAGTGAAGGAAGCCCCAGAAAATTGAAAGGTAGTAAATGCCACACCACTAGACTCAAGAATCCCTGTTGTATGGACCATCCGCTGGCACTTATCCAAGAAACCCTAGGCATCCTCACCCTCTGCTCCGCTAAATGTCGGAGGCTGGAGTCTACCAAACCTCTCAAGACGACGCTGTTCATCATCCGGCATAACTAGCACAACAAACTCCTGAGCTGGTGCAACCGGCTGGGCTGGAGGTGCCCCTAGCGTCTGAAGTCCCTACACTACCTGCTCAGGTGTGCGAGCAGCGGGGGTTTGATTGCCTCCCCCGGCCTGTGAAGTAGCTGCTGTTGTAGTGGCTGAAACTGACTGAGCCAGGCCAGTGCCAACTGATAAGATCTGTGCCAAGGTCTCCTGAATACCCGGAATCACGATGGGCACAGCTGGTGCCTGAACTGGTGCTGTTGGAGATCCATAGCTGGAGCCTGATCCGGAGCTAGGGCAGCTGGTGGATCTACATGTGCTGCCCTCGCTGCTCTGCCTCTGCCGCGACCACGACCATGTCCACAGCCTCTGGTGGTCTCAGCTGGTGGAACTGGTGGTCGTCCACCTCATTTGATAGCTCGCGTCCTCACCATCTGTGAGAGAATAGAGTGACAGAAGTTTAGTTCTCGGATCAACAAGTTCGCACGACAAGAATCCCAAGAATGTGAAGTTTTTCCTATAGGTTCTGTAGCCTCTCGAGGATAAATACATATGTCTCTGTACCGATCCACGAGACTCTACTAAAACTGCTCATGACTCGTGAGACCTAAGTAACCTAGGCTCTGATACCAACTTACCATGACCCAATTCCTGAACCCAATCGCAATGGCGTCTCTCGTGAAGACAAGGCCAGCCAGGCCAAAAGGGAACACCTCTTTAAGTAGTTAGTTATCATAAACAGTAATAATACATGGTATAATATCCATAAATTGCAGAATTTAACGATAACAACAGCAGGAACCATCTCGACACAGCCCAAACCGGGGTGTCACAAGTCATGAGCAACTAAGAAATCCGGATACAAGTCTACTGAACACTAAATCCGATACAATAGTTCTAAGAACATGAAAATGATAAGATAAGGGAGGTACGGGGCTGCAGACGCCAACAGCTACCTCGTAGTCTCCGAATCACTGCCTGAACTGGGAGGATCAGCACTCAGGAGCGGACTCTGCGATGCCTGAATTTGCACACATGGTGCAGGGAGTAATGTGAGTACTCCGACTTAGTGAGTAATAATTATAAATAATGGTTGAAAGTATGAAAACACGTAAAGGCACAAAGCAATTCCATATCAAGCAGTAAAATCACTTAAGGCAGTAAATCAGTGAAGAAATCGAATGAAATCCCTTTTAAAACAAGTCAAACAAGTAATTTAACAGGTAAATAACAAGTAAAAATTCGCCCCTCGGCACAGTATCAATCACTCAGAACAGTATCAGTCCCTAGGGCTCACTCTTCAGTATAGTATCAGCCCCTAGGGCTCACTCCCAGTACAGTATCAGCCCCTCGGGCTCACTCTCAGATCATGATGGGTACTCACGCTCACTATGGGGGTGTAGACTCCGGAGGGGCCCCTTACGGCCCTAGCGCAATATCAAGCCATCTCGTGGCAATAAAAAGTATCTCAGGCCCTCGGCCTCATATCACTCAGCATATCCTCACATATGGCCCTCGGCCTCACTTAGTCCGAAAATCATCACAGGCCCCTCGGGCATTAGTAAAACAGTAGTTCTCAGCCCAAAACATCATTTAGAAATATCACTTAAGTTTCAAATATGAGTAACAATGGCTGAGTTTGTAAAACAGTAAATATCAACAGGACTGAGTTCGAGTAATAAGTCAAAGCAATGAGGAAATAGTGATAAAGATCCCTGAAGGGTTAAAATAGTTGGCACGAAGCCCTAATATGGCAATCAACCCAAATCATGATGCTAACAAATAGGTTTAAGCCAAATACGCAGTAAAATCGTCAATTGGGACGGACCAAGTCACAATCCCCAATAGTAAACAACTCCACGCTCATTATCAACGCGTGTCTCATCTCAATATAGCACTACGATGTGCAATCCAAGATTTCAAACTCTCAGAGTATCATTTACAATCATTACTCACCTCAAACCGGCGAAATCTCTAGCCCGCGACGCCTTTTCCCTTCAAATTGGCCTCCACGCGCATCGAATCTATCCAAAATCAGAACGAATACATCACAATATGCTAAGGGAGCAAAGCCCAAACGAAAACAATCGAAAAATATCAAAAATCCTGAAATTAGCAAAATCCGAGCCCCGGGCCCACTCCTCAAAACTCAGAAATTTTCACATCATTAGATTCCTTATCACCCCACGAGTTCATACATATCAAAAGTTCTCAAATTCGACTCCAAATGGTTCTCCAAATCCCCAATCAAAGATTCAAAATCCCAAGCCCTAGTTCTTCCATTTTTAGCTTAAGTTTCCATGATTTTCTAGGTGGATTTCACAATAGATTCGAAAATCTTACCTCCAAACGTTTCTCCTTGAATCCCTCTTCGATTTTCTTCAAAAAGCTCTTAAAAGACCAACTATGGAGGAAAAATGACCCAAAATCGCGGATGAAATAACTTAAAACATTCTGCCTAGGGGTTTTCGCATCTGTGACCTCACCACCGCTCATGCGGTGCCGCTTCTGCAGTAATTTTCTCCGCATCTGCGAAATCCTCTTGACGAGCCAATATCGCATCTGCGGTACACTGCCGCATCTGCGGGTTCGCAGGTGCGGTTCCTATTCCGCATCTGCGGTTTCTGACCTCTCTTCTCAAATCCGCATCTGCGGAAATTCCTTCTCACATGCGACGCCACACCTGCGGTCCCCAAACCGAGGTGCGGAAATACCAGAAGCAGCAATCTTTTGAAATCTCTTAAGTCCAAAATCTTTCCGTTAACCATCTAAATTTACCCCGAGGCCCCCGGGACCTCAAACAAAAGCACCAACATGACCCAATACCTTATTTAAACTTGTTCCAATCATCAAAGCACCTCAAACAACATCAAATTACTCAAAACACATCGGATTTAAGCCTAATTTTTGAGAAATCTTTCGAAATACATTTTCGATCAAAAACCCAACCAAAACATGTTCGAATGACCTGAAATTTTGCACACACATCCCAAATGACATAACGAAGCTACTACAACTCTCGGAATTTCATTTCGACCCCCGTATCAAAATCTCGCCTATCAACCGGAAATCGCCAAAATATCAACTTCGCCAATTCAAGCCTAATTCTACTTCGGACCTCCAAAACTCATTCCGATCACACTCCTAAGTCACAAATCACCTCTCGAAGCTAACTGAACCATTGGAACTCACATTCGAGCCTTCTAACACACAAGTCAACATCCGGTTTGACTTTTCCAACGTAAGCCTTCTTAAAAGAGACTAAGTGTCTCATTTCTTACCAAATCCTCTCCGAACTCGAACTAATCAACTCGGTCACATAAAATACGGGTAACAAAGCGTAAAGAAGCTAAAATAGGAGAAAACAGAGTGGCAACTCATGAGACGACTGGCCAGGTCGTCACAGAAGCAAGGTTCGGTCAAACTTTTTCAAAATGCTCCCTATGGAGTATCAAAACGAGTAGAATTTGTTCATGACTGCTCACTTTGTCTTTGCCAGAAAACTCTTCGTGTTTCCGAGCAAAGAGTGGCATTTGTGAGCATGTAATTTTTACCCTATCAAAATATTCCTACAAAAGTAATAAATAATTAGCCCTATTTATTTTTAGATTTTTTAATGCATTTTTGGTATTTATTTGGAATTATTTGCATTTTAGTTGCATTTTTCATTTTTAAAGTTATGAAAACTAACAAAAAATATTTAAACCTTCATCATCTTGCATTATTAGATTTTTAATTTAGTTTAATACCTAATTATATTTTTAATCACTTCATTAAAAGAAAATCACAAAAAAATTGTTTGTTTTGACATTTTTAAGTTTTAATATTAGAATTAGCAATTTTTCCTTTTTAAATTTAAGATTGACTAATTATGTAACTAATAAAAATAGATAATTAGTTAAATTTATAAATTAAGATAATTTAGTACTCAATCTAGGGTTTATTTTAATTAATTAGTTTTTAAATTAAAAAAAGAGGATCTTTGCCGAATTGGGCCAATTAAACTAGCCCAAACCTCAAACTTAACCCAAAAAAAAACGCCCAAGCCCAACCCCCTTAAAATGGTCTAGTACCCTTCTACCCCCAAACGTCGCCGTCCCCCCCCCCCCAAATCTGGGTCGTTGATCTCTAATAGATCTAACGGTCCGGAACTCCCTCCCCTTTTAATATATATATGTCCTAACCCCTTCCTACATCTCTCATTTCAAATTCCCCCTTCTCTCACATCCCTCTCTCCCTAGCCGTCCCCAAACCCTAGCCTCACCCTAACACCGAAACCCTAGCGCTGCCCCTGTCCCAAACCCTAGCTGCCTCTCTACCCTCCGCCTAGAGACTTCCGGCCGGAAATCGCCTCCGCCGGCCGGACTTAACCAAATAACCCCAAACCTACATCAATCAACACCTCTTCTTCTCCTCTACCTCACCCCATCAACCAAACCCACAAAAAACTAACAAATTTAAACCTAGAAAATGGCCGAAACTCTAGCGTCGCCACACGCCGCCCGCCGAAAATCGCCTACGGCAGCGGTGGACCACCAAAATCTCTCAAACTCACACCATACACTCTTCTCACCTCCCTGAACCTCACTCTACCAACCAAATCCCCAAAAAAACCCTATTAAAATCCCTAGATCTTAAATCTAAAAATTCAGAAACCCTTGATCCCCCCCCCCTTCAATTTTTCTAGATCGTTTAAGATCCTCCTACCAAGATCTCCCACCAAGGATCTCAGATTCCAGGTGGGTGTCTTGGCAAGAGGAGTTTTAGCGGCTAGATCTGATATTTTTCCAAAAAAAAAAGAGAAACTTAACTTAGTTTGTATAATAATCCTCACAATAAGATTTTTCACTCGAGATCTTAGATTTTGAGAGAGAGTCTTGGGTGAGGGCTTTTAGCAACTAGATCTAAAAAAAATAGGAGTTCCTTAATTTTTGTTTTTGTTCTTTCTGTGTTTTTTCTTTATGTTTTATTATTATTATTATTATTATTATTATTATTATTATTATTATTATTATTATTATTATTATTATTATTATTATTATTATTATTACTATTATTAATGTTTCTTTCCAGTATTGTTGTTTATTTTTTGTTTACTATTGTTTTATTTATTCACTATTTTTATTTTTCTTATTAGTAATTATTATTGTCAGTTATATTCTGTTCAAATTAATTAATTAATTAAAACGGATTTAATTAAGATAAAGTAAACAACATTGTTAAATTAATTTATTTTTCCTTTTTTGCTTTTTGTTTACTGTTATTCTTCATTTTTGTTGTTGTTTTTTTACTATTTATTTTTATTAATTGATTGGGCCTGGCTAAATAGACAGGCCCATAGCTTTGTTAAAATCTTAAGAGTCCAAGCTCTTCAGGCCAAGAGTCACCTGACTCAGGCCCAGAACCAATCTAGTTCTAAGGTAATTCCAAGACCCTTAAGGGTTAATTTTGGAAATCTGATTCTAAAAAATCTTCTGAAAATACTAGAATCTTCTAGAATACGGAAAATTGTCCCAATGCTGAGTAGGAAAATAAGGATAAGATCCAAAAATATCCAAAAATGGGACACTTGTCCATTTTCAGAGATAAGGAAGGTACTAAAAATTGGACAGTTGTCCATTTCTGTCAAGAAAGATGCTTTTTCCTGATTTTTAGGGAATTCTGGCAGATTCTTTTGTACCCTAATTTTTATTCCTTTTCACTCCCTCACTCTATATAAACACTGACCATTTTCTTCATTATAGGGACACATTTTATATATAGACCTGAATACACAATATACATATTAAAAAAGACAAAACATTTCTTAAAAATATACTTATTCTGCACTGCTTTTGGAGTCTCTTTCGTTCACTTTTAGAAAAGAACTCCTACTGGTTTCATACTATTTTCTGGGATTTCTGGGTTTGAACTTGAAGTTGTTTTGGTTTCTTGTTTGGATTTTCTTACTGCTGCTTTTACTCAAGTTTTCAGAGACATATTTTCTCTCTTTGCTTTATTTTCTTGCTGCTATCAAGGTATTTTATTACAATGTAAAGTTAATTTTGTTGTATCATGAATATATCAAGAATTTTTATTTTGTTTGAATGTTGCATGAGTCATGTTTGGTTGAAGTTGTTTGGTTAAGAGTTGTGTGTAAATTCATGTAAGTTTGGTTATCTACATTGTTTTAGGCCACTTTCAGCTATATTAACCTTAATGTTAAAGTGTTCTGAAAATTACAAAATCTGTTTAAAAGCTTCATGCTTTTATAAAATCTGTATGTTCGTATGCAGCAGTATCACACAAATCATTTTCTAGAAATTTTGTTAGAATAGTAATAGGCAGTTTTGTTATCATTATTTAGTTAGCTAAAAAATATAATAATTTAATTTTTACTGTATTTTCTTATGTGATAAATCAGTTTAATAGATTAGTAATTTTACCATACTGTTTTAAATAATTAAATAATTCTGATTACTGTTAGTTTAAAAGCATGAAAAACTAGATTTTTACAAGTAAACCAAGTGGCAGGCCCTAATACAGTTTCAAGCCCAAATTAATTGGGTCCCTGGAACTGTATCTTAGGTTTGAGTCATTAAATTAAGAAAACAATTTGATTAGAGACAATCACTTTAAGATTTTCAAATATAAATGAGTTTTTCAACATTAGCACTTTAACATAGGTTAATAAGAAATAAAGACTTAGGCAAATCAGTAAGAAATTATCCAAATTTAACAAAAATTTCAATTTATTTTATTCTATTCAAAAGCCCTTTTTACTTCTATTTTTAAAATATAAATAAAATATAGGTAAAACTTTACAAATGTCATTACAAATTTTTATCTCAAACTCCTTCACACAAATATGCATTGGGTCGGAGTTCTCTTGCACTCATTATCATTAGACCCAAATTTTTGGTAATTCTATTTATTTGTCCATAAGTGAATATTGGGCTAGAGTCATTTGGACTAATTAGTAGGCCTGAATCTTCCTGATTTAAATGTGCTTAACTGATTGAATGCTTATTAACATTGTTTTGGGCCAGATTCATCTAAACTCAGTCAGGCCCAAGTTCCTTTAGATTTAAATTCATTAGTTGTTTGAGTAATAGATAATATATGTCTTGGGCTAGAGTTCATTTGGACTCAGTCCTTGTTAGGACCCAAACTTTTAAATTTGGGCCTGATTGGCGATTAATACATAAGCTGCCCCATTTGAATATCTCACATAGTTTCGAACCTTTACACCTAGCTACATGATGTAGGATACTTAGCTTAGAGACATTATCGTAGATTTAAGTGCACTTTAAATTGAACTAACTATTACAATTATGTACACGCATGCGTGATATAGTTGTGATGCCCAAGATAAACAAGGTATATGTTCGCGTGACCATGGTCAAACATTTTAGTAAATAAAATGCCTTAACCATATATTCGTAGAAATGCTTTAGGCGCGGTTTTTAAATTATTATCGTGATTGCGTTTCTTTCAAATAAATTCAAGGTATGCGTTCGCGCAACTTTGACCCCTTTTTCTTAAACAAACTAAGTGTTAAGAATCGAGTATACGTACGCATAATTCATCTTAAGTTAATTCTTTAAATACGGATTATCAAGTGATTAATAGCAGTTAAAAGGTAAAATAAACATAGGTCTTAAAATAAGTAATTAGACAAAATAAGTCAAGTATAAATTGCTAAGCGACTGTGCTAAGAACTACGGAATACGGGAGTGCATAACACCTTCTCCCGGGTTAACAGAATTCCTTGCCAAAAATTTCTGGTTTCACAAACTTTAAACGAAGTCAAATTTCCTCGACTTGAGATT
Organism: Nicotiana tabacum; assembly: GCF_000715075.1. Taxonomy (NCBI): domain Eukaryota; kingdom Viridiplantae; phylum Streptophyta; class Magnoliopsida; order Solanales; family Solanaceae; genus Nicotiana; species Nicotiana tabacum. Next base: position 77,528,197 of record NC_134087.1, read on the forward strand.
TAAAATAAACCGGTGACTTGAGACACCATAAATTATTCCAAGTGGCGACTCTGAAATTAAATAAATAATCTCATTTCGATAAATATCACTTTAATTGAAAAAACTCCCTTATATCCCCCTCGGTAAAAAGGAGGTGTGACACCTCGAAGGCCGTCTATCTGAGTCGAAATCGTCCTTTGTTTTTTCTTTACTCTAATCCCAACCTTTTACCGATGCCAGAAAACCAATATGATCATCTTCAATCCTTATCTTGGACTCGTACCGGCTGTGGTCACCACTTGGAATTCGAGCAAGCTTTCCTATAATTTCCAAGAAGCATCATAGCTTCTCGGATTCAGACACTTGATGAATGCTTCAGCCGCCCATTCATCCGGAACCGCCGGGAGCAACATTCTTTCCTTTTAAAACTAGATGCCGAATTCTCGTAGCAACTCAAACTCTGCTTGTGCAATCCTGAATATGTCGTCCTTTCAGGCCTGCACTTTTCTAGCCCCCACAAGGGCCTTAATAATAAAATCTGCGAGTATCTTAAAGGAATTTATGGAATGCTCGGGCAATAACGAATACCACATTGTCTTGCTCGCATAGTACACCGAATGAAACATTTTGTTCACTCTTTAATCCAAAAACGCCCCAACCGCAACATCGCTTGAATCACACATGAGCTCAAAGGGAAAGCTCTAGTGAGACGCAGTGATGATAGGAGTGGTGGTCAACTTATGCTTGAGAATTTCAAAGTCTTGCATACACTTGTCAACAAACACGAACTTAGCATCTTTTTCCAACAACTTGTACAAGGGATTCACTACCTTCGAAAAGTCTTTGATAAATCTCCGATAGAACCCCGCATGCCCAAGAAAACTTCGAACTCCCTTGATGGATGTAGGGGGAGGGAGCCTTCAAATCACATCAATCTTTGCTTTATCCACCTCAATGCCATGCTTGGAAATTTTATGTCCAAGAACTATTCCTTCTTCCACCATAAAGTGGCAATTCTCCCAATTGAGGACAAGATTGGTTTCTTCACAATGGGCCAACACCCTATAAAGATTCTTCAAGCAATTATCAAATGCCCTTCATCGCCATTGTATAGGAGAAATAATATGCTCCTAAGTGTCATGATCCCAAACACCCCGGTCGTGATTGCGCCAACCACGGTACTAGGCCAGCCAAAACAACACGAACAATTTAAAAGTCTTTTGTAAATTCATTTTCTAATTAGATATAATCTCAAATCTTTCATTTTAATATATCAAAAATACAGGGAAAAAAGCAAATAAGTAAGTACATCAATACAGCCCGATCCTGGTGTCACTAGTCATGAGCCACTAAATACAACCCAATACCGTCTGCTTAATACGAGATAATACTAAAATATAAAATACTAAGGATCGGAAGGAGAAAGGCAGGGCTGCGAACGTCGTGCAGCTACCTTGCAATCTCCGGATAATACTCTGAAGGCAACGATCGACTCTCACTCGGAGGCTCTGGCACCTGGATCTGCATACAAGGTGTAGGGAGTAACGTGACGCCAACTCAGTAAATAACCAAAGTAAATAAAGGCTGAGTGCAGAGACGAGCATTTAAAATCATATACATACTATAACATAGAATCTCAACAGAAATATTAAGTCAAATATGTAGTTCAATTTCCGATCATCTTGTAAACTCCAGTTTCGATGAAAGTTATTTAAAATATTTGTTCAACATTTTTTAATAGAGGCGCAATATAAAAGAAGAGTGAAAACAGTAATTTCATAAACGAGCCCCTCGAGTAAAGTATCACTCATATATATGGCCCCTCGGGTAAGCCTTTCAGTCACTCGTGACTCAACTCTCGTCAATCAGTACTCCCGCTCAATAGACATCTCATATTAATAATCGCTGCGGCGTGCACCCCAATCCGTAAATATATATAGTCGACTATTCTCACTGGTGGTTTACAGACTCCGGAAGGGCTCCTGCAGCCCAAACGCTATAGCGTTGCGGCATGCAGCCCGATCTAATATATTGCTGCGGCGTGCAGCCCGATCCATATACATATAAATATCGTTGCGGCGTGCAACCCATTCCATAATTATATATATAATCCTCACCATCAGGTCTTCGACCTCTCTCAGTCATCAACCTCATAGCCACTCGGGCATTTCAGTAAAAATCAGGAAACTCAGCCCAAACAGTTTTCATATATGTGAAAGTAGAGTAATGAAACCGAATCAAATAATAAACAAGAAAAATCATGACTGAGGATATGCTTTTGAATCAAAACAGTGTAAGGATAGTAGTAAAATACCCATGAGGGTCCAAACAGTTCGGCACAAGGCCTCAAACATGGTATTCAGCCCAAGTTAACAGATTCATTTCTAAAATACATAGATATCATATAGAGTTTTGCAAAATATGCAACTCTACAGTTGCCACGGGACGGACCAAGTCACAATCCCTACGGGTGCACGCCCACACACCTGTCACCTAGCATGTGCATCACCTGATTTATCAAAACAGTACGAAATTTTGGGATTTCATACCCTCAGGTCCAGATTTACAAGAGTTACTTACCTTAAACCGGACGAGAATCTACTCTGCAATGCCCTTGTCTCTCGACTCGGCCTCAAATAGTCCCGAATCTATCCAAAATCATAATCATAACATCAATACAAGCCAAAGGGATGAAGCCCACATGAAAATTTATCAAATTAAACTTAAAATCCCGAAATTGGTCAAACCCAACCCCGGCCCACGTCTCGAAATCCGATAAAAATTATAACACTGAAATCCTTATCCTATCACGAGTCTATACATACCAAAATCATCAAAATCGAACCTTAAATGGCCCCTTAAATCCTCAATTTAAACTCTTCAATTTCAACCCCTAATTTCCCAATTTTTCACCCCTAATCTCTTCAATTTCCATGTTTAATCAACTGAAATTCACCATAGATACGATTATTAAGTTAAAAAATCTTACCTAAAAAAGAATCCCCTTGATTTCCTCTTCAAAACCCTCCAAAAGCTTCAATCCCGACTTCAAAAATGGTGGAATGGGCTAAATTTTGCGAAGGGGAAACTTATATAGTTTCTGCCCAGGGATTCCACACCTGCGGCCTAAATCTCGCTTCTGCGGACCGCACCTGCAGTCAACTTAACCGCAGCTGCGGTTTTTCATTAATTTCCTCAGACGTCGTACCTGCGACCTATGTCTCGCACCTGCGGGCTCGCAGATGCGGTCCAGACCTCGCTCATGCGATCCTTGCTACTTCTGCAGTCTACTTTCCACTTCTGCAACTCGCACCTGCGGTCCGCAATCCGCAGGTGTGGTTATGACAGAAAACAACAGCTGAAGCTGCTCAACTTCAATTCCAAACTTTCTGACAACCTTCTGAATTCATCCCGAGGCCCCCGGGACCTCAACTAAAAATATGAATAAGTCATATACCACTATTCAAATTTATTCCAACCTTCGGAACACTCAAAACAACATCGAAACACCAAATCGCCCTCGGATTCAAGCCTAAGGATTTCAAAACTTCCGAATTCCGCAACTGATCTAAAAACCTATCAAACCTCATCCGAATGACCTGAAATTTTACATACACGTCACAAATGATACAACGGACCTACTTCAATTTCCGGAATTCCATTCCGACCCTGATATCAAAATTTTCACTACCGACCAAAAAATGCTAAATTTCCAATTTTGCCAATTCAAGCCTAAATCTATCACGGACCTCCAAACTATATTTTGAACACGCTCCTAAGTCCAAAATCATCTAACGAAGCTATCCGAACCATCAGAATTCACATCCGAGACCTTCTACTCATAAGTCATTATCCGATTGACTTTTCCAACATAAACTTCTAAATTAGAGACTAAGTGCCTCATTCCACTCCAAGACCACTCCAAACCCAAAACAACCAACATAATAAGATAAAATATAGATAAACAACACATAAAGAAGCAGAAATAGGGAGAACGGGACTGTAACTCATGAAACGATCGGCCGGGTCTGTCACGATGTTACGACCCAAAATCCCAACCCGGTCGTGATGGCGCCTCTCGTGAGGACAAGGCCAGCCAATCAACAAAACAGTACATCTCTTTATAATTACTTAGCAGGAATAAGTCTAAATCATGGGCAATATAATCATAAATGTGAAATAAACGTGATAGAACAAGGAAAACCATCCCAACTCAGTCCGAAATCGGGGTGTCACAAGTCATGAGCTACTACAGAGTTTACTAATATTTTACAAAGTCTGGAATTATCATAAATAACAAAGATAAGGGAGAAAAAGGGGTTGCGGACGTCAACATCTACCTCGTTACTCGTAGTCACCGCCTGGCCTGGAAAGAATCAGCGCTCAGGAGCGAACTCAGCTCTGCCTGTATCTGCACACATGGTACAGGGAGTAATGTGAGTACTCCGACCCAGTGAGTAATAAAAATAAATAGCGACTGAAAACATGAAATCTCATAACGGCACAATATAGCGCTATCCCAAGCAGTAAAATCAGTTATACAGTAAAACAATGAGTATTAGATAATTCTTCTTTTAAAACAGTAAAGACAAATAATTTCCACAGTAAGGATAAATCAAAAGCTTGCCCCTCGGGCTCAATATGTAAATCTCAGTATAGTATCAGCCCCTCGGGCTCACTCCCAACTCACCAACACACAACATCAGCCCCTCGGGCTCACTCCCAACTCACCACACACAAGCAACGGCCTCTCGGGCCCACTCCCAACTCACCTGGGTACCCTGCGCTCACTGCGGGTGTGTACAGACTCCGGAGGGGCTTCTACAGCCCAAGCGCAATATCAATAGGCCTGAAAGCCTTCATACATCACACAAGAGGCCTGTAAGCCTCCTTATATAACACTCAAGGCCTGAAAGCCTCCTCACATCACTCAACATATCCTCACGTATGGCCCTCGGCCTCAATCAGTCCAGAAAATAATCATAAGCCTCTTGGGCATCAGTAAAACAATAGTGCTCAGCTCAACAACATTATAAATATCATTAAATCTCGAGTTGAGTATAAATGTAGCTGAGTTCACAAAATAATATAATTCAATTGGACTGAGTTCAAATAATATTTCAATTCGTGAGGAAAATAGTGATGTAAATTCACAAAAGATTTCAGATAATTGGCACGAAGCCCAAATATGGCAATAAGCCCAATCATAGTGAAAACCAATAAATCTTTATCAATTACGCGGTAAAAATGTCAACTGGGATGGACCAAGTCACAATCCCCAATAGTAAATGACCCCGCGCTCGTCATACAACGCGTGTCTCATCTCAACATAGCAGTATGTTGTGCAATCCGGGGTTTCAAACCCTCAGTGCATAATTTAAAATCGTTACTCACCTCGAACCGGTGAAATCTATAGCTTGCGACGCCTTTGCCCCTCAATCGGCCTCCACGCACGTCGAATCTAACCAAAATCAGAGCGAATACATCACAATATGCTAAGGGAACAATACCCAATCGAAAATACTCGAAAAACGCTAAAAATCACGAAGTTGGCAAAACCCGAGCCCCGGGCTCACTTCTCGAAAAAATACGAAAGTCACATCACCGGATTCCTCGTCTCTTCGCGAGTCCGTACATATAAAATTTACCAAAATCGGAGTTCAAATGGCCCCTCAAATCTTCAAATCTTATTTTCAAACTCCTAGGTCCAAAATCCCCAATTTACATCTCAAAAACATGTAATTTAGTCGGATTATTCGATGATAATTCAATATTATGGAGTAGAAATAATCACAAGTGACTTACCTCAAGATTTCTCAAGATTTCTTGCTCAAAAAATGCCCCAAACCGTGTTATTTCGCAAGAAAATAGGTATAAAAAAACAAGCAGAAAAGCAGCAGCTTTTAATAAGCAAATCTGGTCGCTAAAGACCCAAATCTGGTCGCTAAAAGTGCCACACCAGACCTGATGCACCAGCACTCTTTAATTTCACTAAAAAGGCTCTAACTCCTTCATACGAATTCGAAATTAGAGGATTCTTGTTCCTATGAGTCACAAATAATAATACGAACACAACCCTTCAATCGAAACTCAATTCGGAGCTCATTTTCCCAGTGCGATATCCATTTTGCTCGTTAAACAATTACTCATGTTTCGCATCAAAAACCCAATCGCGACTTGATGAATATAGACCAAAATTTCCAGATCAGTTCTATAATTCATTATCAAAATTCTGGAAGTCTCGGAATCAAATTTGGATCTCTAGAACTAAAAATGAACCTTTAGATCATTACATTTATGCTCAAAACGGCAAAAATCTTCCAAAAACTCTTCCAAAATTTGTCCGAGCCTCATGGGATCCCAACAAAGTATACAAACAAGTCCCATAATATGACACAAACTTAGTTGTTTCTTCGAATCACCAAAAACAACGCAAAAATACTAAATTCACCTCGGATTCAAGCCTATGAACTTTGAAACTTCTAATTTTCACATCCGATGTCGAAACACGTCAAAACTAGTCCGAATGATATCAAATTTTGCAGACAAGTCCAAAATGACATAACAAAGCTACAGCAACTCTCGGAATTCCATTCCAAGCCTCAGATCAAAATCTTACCTATCAACCGGAATTCGCCAAAATACTAACTTTGCCGATTCAAGCTTAATTCTACACCGGTCATCACAAAAATATTTCGGACACACTCCTAAGTCCCAAATTACCTAACAAAGCTATCCAAACCATAAAATTTGCATTTCAAGCGCTCTAACACATAAGTCAATATCCGGTTGACTTTTCCAACTTAAGCTTCCTTAAAAGAGACTAAGTGTTCAAACCTTACCAAAATCATTCAGGAATGACTTCAAATTTTGCACACAAGTCACACTCGACATTACGGACTTGCCCCAACTTTCGGAATCGCATTCCGACCCCGATATCAAAATTTCAACTTCCGGTCGAATTTTCTCAAAAACCTTCAAATTTCTATATTTAGCCAAACGGCTCCAAAATGACCTACGGACCTCCGAATTCACTTCCAATCGCGCTCCCAAATCCAGAATCACCATACGGAGCTACTCCCAGTCTCGGAATTCCAAACGGACATCAATAACACTGAAATGCATTTTAAGCCAAACTGATGCAATTTCTTCTAAAATGTTATCTTCCACAATAGGCGCCAAAACGCTCCCGGGTTATCCAAAACCCGATCCGGGCATACTCCCAAGTCCGAAATCATCATACAAACCTGCTGGAACCTTCGGATCCCAATTCCGAGGTCGTTTACTCAAAATTCCAATCCTAGTTCATTTCTTCAATTTTAAGCTTTCAAAATGAGAATTTCCATTTAGATTTGACTCCAAACTTCCTGAATTTTAATTCTGACCATACACACAAGTCAATATACCTAAGATGAAGCTGATCATGGCCTCAAACTGCTGAATGACGCGCCGGAGCTCAAAACGACCGATCGGGTCGTTACAATCTCCCCCACTTAAATATACGTTCGTCCTCGAACGTGCTGAGAACTACACTAAAGTAGTCTGAAATCACTTGTTTAACACCTCATGCACCTCCCCGTGCTACCACCACTCAGTTGAGCATATTAGCTCGATAACTCTGTAAATATACTCCCTTATTCAAGCAAATAAGCCATTAGGTCCAATTCCAACATCCTGAATTTCCTGCCAAGCATGTTTCCATCATACGACCACCATATCAATCTCCACACGCTGTACCCAAACATGGCTGTATAACTTTGCTGAATTCACACTTTGCATCACTTTACTCATAGGACCACAATAACATTCTTTAAACATAATAGTCGAAATTCCACAAATCTGATGCTCCCATTGCATCTCATGACCTACATAGGTCTTGCTCTAGTTTTTACAACACCGATACGACTGAAGAGATGTGCCGAAATTCATAATCAACTATTGAATCAACAATTTATTGGATTTATACTCCTGACAAGTTCCATTACCTTGTCTCAAACCAAAGAATGATCTTTGCTCTATAATATACTTCATATAATCAGTTTGCACTGACCCCAAATCTAGTAACCTCGTCTCACCCAGTACGAACTGCTCAGGCAATAAGTCACCTCGGACATAATCAAAAATCCCACAAGACGCCACAATGTGCCAGTGGGCTACCAATTCGAACGCGATACAAAAGGAAGGCGAACTCTGGGAGGAACTACTCAACTCGCACACTAACATGGACTTCCTCAGAAAACAGGGAAACAGAACACATAAAAGCAAATATGGGCACTGAACTGAACATCACACTGTTGCGGCGCGCAACCCGATCCAAACAACATACCCATGGCGGCGTGCCACCCGATCCACATATAGAACTCACATAAGGAGATACATGTCGAGCTGAATAGCTCACCACATCCAAATACCGAATATCGGTCATAAACACACTAAGGTGCATAATACCATTCCCAAGGAAACATATAGCGTTATAGGCTACAACTCAAGCACAACTGAGGTGTGATACATGATCTAAGTCTCAAGAGCCATCCTGCTCATATAACATCACCGCTGAGCGGAACCTCAACACATAAGGAATTTACCAAGCCGTCTCACAACTCATACATCGCAATATATCTTTACATGAATTATCTGACCACGAAATAAGACTGCGACTATCCTTCCATAAAGAGCGCATTGCTGAAATAAACACAACTGGCCTGACGTAAGGCTCACTTCCACATTTAAATCTATCCCCCGACATCAAGTCGATCCTGATCGTGCCAAGCTAGGCCAATAATATTTCACAGGTCTATAACCCAATAAGCAGAGTGCCCTCCAGGCATAAATTCTCAAATGGATGATATTACCAAAATTCTCATACTTGGTTTAAATTTCTAATTAATCAAGTGACTACATGTCACACTTATACAATCTTCCTGTGGGACAAGCTCCCACCATCTTCCGAAATAATTAACGGGTTCGCACATTCAAACCACTGGTTGCACTAACGCTGAAAAGTGATCAAGAATCCCTAACCAGGATGCAAAGCCTTTCTCATAGAACACCGGTCTCAAGTGATACTGACATCAATACCCATCTTACTCAAAACACTGGAACTCCTTTCCTGCTCATCCGAGCTTGTGACATCACAGTCATTGACCTAACTGCGACCTTGGTCCTTACTTCAAATTCAATACCACTCACTGCACCTCACGTGCCGATATACGATAGACATGATTTCCATCACAACTCTGGAACCGCCGATAGGCTAATATTTCATCACATAAGACTTTCCATTTAACTTACTTTGGGAGAACTATAGCAACATACAGGCGAATTCTCATAACTGTCGAATATGCTAATATCTAAGTAGTGGTCCAAGCCACCATAACCCTTCCGAGATTTGCCTCCACATAACAAGCCATAACAGAAGAATGCTTCGGAACAAAATCAATTACGGTGGCCGACAAGCCTCACACGTACCGCCACAAATCACTTGCATAACTTGCTCACGCTGAAGGAACTGATCACTAACACCAATATGCCAATTCAACTATGGCTAATCAACCTACCTCCTTCCAATTTACCCTTAATTGCCTTGGAAATAATACTTCTCCATTCAACACATAACATACTCCATCTGCACTCCTCCGGAGTGACCTTGAATCACGAGACCATGCTGTCTCAAATCCCACGAACCATTTCATATCTCCCAAATGCTACACCGCAAGTCAAAATATTATAGAACATTTTGGGCACCTTCTCATAAGCTGCTACAAAGCTTGATTCTTATCTGTATCTATAATGTCGACATCATTAGGCACCACACTTTGCCCTTTGAATTCATGAGGACCGTTACTGAGAGCCACCCGCTCCGACTTGGCCCCGAATGCAACCACTCCACTGAATTTTATAACATATGAATACCCTCTCTATGAAGCACCCAGCGGGATCACTTCCCTCGAAGCCTGCACCTATACGAGGCATAAATCATGAATCTTCCCTCAAGTCTGAACATGAGCCAATAAGGCTAACCATAACATGCATTCAACAATTCATTTACTCAAATTACCACTCATGGTCCTTTTCCGTAGCCGCAATAACCCATCAATACACTAATAACCAGAATTCACGCAGGTAATTAACCATGCAACCCAATCGTAAGCGGTGGGACTCTCCCACTTAGCTCAAAGCCACTATTACACGACTTTCGAACACATTAGAACCATTCTCTCAAGTCATTTACTCTTATTCAAAATGCAATTCACCTGATCCAAGGAACATAACCACACGTGCCTCATTAGCACTCTGACACCGCAGGGTATGACCTCATTCCAGTACAACCAAACATCTTCCTGCTCCATGCACTGAGCATTCTTTACAAACGACAGCTTAAGACATACTGTGATTCTCACACATCTATAAAGCACCATGTAGCCTTTGTCCAAGTTTTCCCTTACTCGTGCAATCTTCGGACCAATTTCCGTAACTAGAGCTGATTCGCCAGCATGCCTCGAACCGGAACCAACATAGCACATGATCGCACAATTATCTAATCAATAGCAAACTCCCCAACTTAGCTCGAAGCCATAGATCACAACACATATACACTATTGCTGCCGTAATACCATGGTGAGATTAAACTCACTCCTTCATTCACTCACACAACAGTTAAGCCCACTATTAGGCGACAATTTTTTTTTTACTAAGTCCCAAATTTTTCAAAAATTTCGACAGAGTTTCCTTTGTAATTGGGCCTATCCACCTGCCAGAGAATCACCAAAACCATCCTAACAACACATCCACAACTTGACAAAGCAATACAATGAAAAATCAAACACTTATAGTCCACCTATCATCCAACAGGTCTCCATCGTCACTTCCAAGTCAAATAGATACATCTCGCAGTTGTAACATACTCATCGCGTAGCTATCCATCCATCATTCCCACTAATAGGGACAATACCGAACATATAAGTTCAAAACACTTGCTCACATAATGAGTACCCCGGTGCTCAAGCCATAGGCAATGATCCGGCCTTAAGTCCTCCCGACTGTCCTAACATCAAACTCACAGAGATAACACCTCGCCCATCGATCGGGGAATTACAAGCCATCAAGGCACATCTAATACTAAGCATTCGTTCACGCATACGAATATGTGGAAGGAACTGTAAAAGTTACTTTTTCAAGCTGAATCAAGGAGGCACGATTAAGAATTCAAGAATATGAAATTTTTCCTAAAGGTTCTGCAGCCTCCCGAGGATAAGTACAGACGTCTCCGTACCGATCCGCGAGACTCTACTAAACCAGCTCATGACTCGCGAGACCTAGTAACCTAGGCTCTGATACCAACTTGTCACGACCCAAAATCCCAACCCGGTCTTGATGGCGCCTTTCGTGAGGACAAGGCCAGCCAATCAACAAAACAGTACATCTCTTTATATTTACTTAGCAGGAATAAGTCTAAATCATGGGCAATATAATCTTAAATATGAAATAAACGTGATAGAACAAGGAAAACCATCCCAACTCAGCCCGAAATCGGGGTGTCACAAGTCATGAGCTACTACAGAGTTTACTAATAATTTACAAAGTCTGGAATTATCATAAATAACAAAGATAAGGGAGAAAACGGGGTTGCGGATGTCAACATCTACCTCGTTACTCCTAGTCACCGCCTGGCCTGGAAAGAATCAGCGCTCAGGAGCGAACTCAGCTCTGCCTGTATCTGCACACATGGTGCAGGGAGTAATGTGAGTACTCCGACCCAGTGAGTAATAAAAATAAATAACGACTGAAAACATGAAATCTCATAACGGCACAATATAGCGCTATCCCAAGCAGTAAAATCAGTTATACAGTAAAACAGTGAGTATCAGATAATTCTTCTTTTAAAACAGTAAAGACAAATAATTTCCACAGTAAGGATAAATCAAAAGCTTGCCCCTCGGGCTCAATATGTAAATCTCAGTATAGTATCAGCCCTCGGGCTCACTCCCAACTCACCAGCACACAACATCAGCCCCTCGGGCTCACTCCCAACTCACCACACACAAGCAACGGCCTCTCGGGCCCACTCCCAACTCACCTGGGTACCCTGCGCTCACTGCGGGTGTGTACAGACTCCGGAGGGGCTTCTACAGCCCAAGCGCAATATCAATAGGCCTGAAAGCCTTCATACATCACACAAGAGGCCTGTAAGCCTCCTTATATAACACTCAAGGCCTGAAAGCCTCCTCACATCACTCAACATATCCTCACGTATGGCCCTCGGCCTCAATCAGTCCAGAAAATAATCATAAGCCTCTTGGGCATCAGTAAAACAATAGTGCTCAGCTCAACAACATTATAAATATCATTAAATCTCGAGTTGAGTATAAATGTAGCTGAGTTCACAAAATAATATAATTCAATTGGACTGAGTTCAAATAATATTTCAATTCGTGAGGAAAATAGTGATGTAAATTCACAAAAGATTTCAGATAATTGGCACGAAGCCCAAATATGGCAATAAGCCCAATCATAGTGAAAACCAATAAATCTTTATCAATTACGCGGTAAAAATGTCAACTGGGATGGACCAAGTCACAATCCCCAATAGTAAATGACCCCGCGCTCGTCATACAACGCGTGTCTCATCTCAACATAGCAGTATGTTGTGCAATCCGGGGTTTCAAACCCTCAGTGCATAATTTAAAATCGTTACTCACCTCGAACCGGTGAAATCTATAGCTTGCGACGCCTTTGCCCCTCAATCGGCCTCCACGCACGTCGAATCTAACCAAAATCAGAGCGAATACATCACAATATGCTAAGGGAACAATACCCAATCGAAAATACTCGAAAAACGCTAAAAATCACGAAGTTGGCAAAACCCGAGCCCCGGGCTCACTTCTCGAAAAAATACGAAAGTCACATCACCGGATTCCTCATCTCGCCACGAGTCCGTACATATAAAATTTACCAAAATCGGAGTTCAAATGACCCCTCAAATCTTCAAATCTTATTTTCAAATTTCTAGGTCCAAAATCCCCAATTTACATCTCAAAAACATGTAATCTAGTCGGATTATTCGATGATAATTCAATATTATGGAGTAGAAATAATCACAAGTGACTTACCTCAAGATTTCTCATGATTTCTTGCTCAAAAATCGCCCCAAACCGTGTTATTTCGCAAGAAAATAGGTAAAAAAAAACGAGCAGAAACGCAGCACCTTTTAATAAGCAAATCTGGTCGCTAAAGACCCAAATCTGGTCGCTAAAGGTGCTAATCTGGTCGCTAAAAGTGCCACACCAGACCTGATGCACCAGCACTCTTTAATTTCACTAAAAAGGCTCTAACTCCTTCATACGAACTCGGAATTAGACGATTCTTATTCCTATGAGTCACAAATAATAATACGAACACAACCCTTCAATCGAAACTCAATTCGGAGCTCATTTGCCCAGTGCGATATCCATTTCGCTCGTTAAATAATTACTCATGTTTCGCGTCAAAAACCTAATCGCGACTTGATGAAATTAGACCAAAATTTCCAGATCAGTCCTATAATTCATTATCAAAATTCCTGAAGTCTCGGAATCAAATTTGGATCTCTAGAACTAAAAATGAACCTTTAGATCATTACATTTATGCTCAAAACGGCAAAAATCTTCCAAAAACTCTTCCAAAATTTGTCTGAGCCTCATGGGATCCCAACAAAGTATACTAACAAGTCCCATAATATGACACAAACTTAGTTGTTTCTTCGAATCACCAAAAACAAAGCAAAAATACTAAATTCACCTCGGATTCAAGCCTATGAACTTTGAAACTTCTAATTTTCACATCTGATGTCGAAATACGTCAAAACTAGTCTGAATGATCTCAAATTTTGCAGACAAGTCCAAAATGACATAACGAAGCTACAACAACTCTCGGAATTCCATTCCGAGCTTCAGATCAAAATCTTACGTATCAACCGGAATTCGCCAAAATACTAACTTTGCCGATTCAAGCTTAATTCTACACCGGTCATCACAAAAATATTCCGGACACACTCCTAAGTCCCAAATCACCTAACAAAGCTATCCGAACCATAAAAGTTGCATTTCGGACGCTCTAACACATAAGTCAATATCCGGTTGACTTTTCCAACTTAAGCTTCCTTAAAAGAGACTAAGTGTCTCAAACCTTACCAAAATCATTCAAGAATGACTTCAAATTTTGCACACAAGTCACATTCGACATAACGGACTTGCCCCAACTTTCGGAATCACATTCCGACCCCGATATCAAAATTTCCACTTCCGGTCGAATTTTCTCAAAAACCTTCAAATTTCTATATTTAGCCAAACGGCTCCAAAATGACCTACGGACCTCCGAATTCACTTCCGATCGCGCTCCCAAATCCAGAATCACCATACGGAGCTACTCCCAGTCTCGGAATTCCAAACGGACATCAATAACACTGAAATGCATTTTAAGCCAAACTGATGCAATTTCTTCTAAAATGCTATCTTCCACAATAGGCGCCAAAACGCTCCCGGGTTATCCAAAACCCGATCTGGGCATAAGCCCAAGTCTGAAATCATCATACGAACCTACTGGAACCTTTGGATCCCAATTCCGAGGTCGTTTACTCAAAATTCCAATCCTAGTTCATTTCTTCAATTTTAAGCTTTCAAAATGAGAATTTCCATTTAGATTTGACTCTAAACTTCCTGAATTTTAATTCTGACCATACACACAAGTCAATATACCTGAGATGAAGTTGCTCATGGCGTCAAACTGCTGAATGACACGCCAGAGCTCAAAACGACCGATCGGGTCGTTACACACGACCCCGATTCGCCCTCCGTGAACCATCATGGCGGCACCTAGTCTCTATGACTAGGTAAGCCAAAAATGTGAAAGATAAACCAATTTGTGGAAGAAAACAATTTAAAGCAGAAATAGAGTAATAAAATAGTGTTTCAAAGTGCCGCTCGACATACACAATACTAACTCTAAAAAACTAATACATTTTCCCAAAACCCGGAAACCCATGAATCACAAGCTACGAATTAATAAAAATGCTCTAACTCCGGAATGTCTACATTAACAGAAAATATAGAAGGGCTATCACTACAAGATAGAATGGAAAGGGACTCCTCGGTCTGCGGACGCGACAGATATACCTCGAAGTCTCTGGAGCAGTCGCCTCGCCTCAAGGGTGATATGACTGGGTCGAAGTACCTGGATCTACACATGAAAAACATGCGTATAAAGGATATGAGTACACCACAACGGTACTCAGTAAGTATCAAGCCTAACCTCAGTCGAGTAGTGACGAGGAAAGTCAGGGCCCTACTGAGATAAAATAAAAATAATAGTTATGACAGAATAAGATAAGCAATACAGTTGAAAGCTAACAATAAGAATTTCATACAGGAATATAAGGAACTGAATAACTGAAACAGAGGCAAAAACAATCACAAGGAGATACCATTCTTCACAAGGATCATAACTGGGGATCTCTCAGTATCCTGAGGATCTCTTAGTACCCTCAATATATATCAGGGATCTCTTGGTATCCTGAGAATCTCTCGGTATCCTCAATATATGTTAGGGATCTCTTGGTATCCCGAGGATCTCTTGGTATCCTCAATATACGTGCTACGGATCTCTCGGTATCCCGAGGATCATTTGGTATCCTCAATATATGTGTTAGGGATCTCTCGATATCCCGCACCTAATCTCAATCATAAATACATGCAGGGGATCTCCCGGATGCCGTCCCGTAGTCCCAAAATGATAACACACAGCAGCAACACAAAGAATACTCAAGTAACCTCAATTTCGTACAAAGTAAACAGGTAATTCTAACCTAACATGCTTCACATAATACAATTAAGGTGGTTTAAACAATTAAGTCAATTAAACATGCTTTTTCTAAGCTAACAACAGGCTTAAATTGCAAGTAGTATAAAATAGGAAAAGGAACACCATTGAAATTACTTAAAGAAAACCGGATTTTCAATAATTAGCTCAAGTACGCACTCGTCACCTCATGTACAAGGCATTTCAATTACCAAATATACCAAATCCTAAGGGGAAAGTCCCCAACACAAGGTTAGGCAAGCCACTTACCTCGAACCTGCTCAAATCAATCCGAAACCACGCTCTTGCCACGAGTACTCGACTCCAAATGGACCAAATCTATTCAATTAAATTTTATAATGTAAATAACACTTCAAGTAACTGATTCTACAAAGAAATTCTAAGCTAATACATGAAATTAGGTAAAATGACCAAAATGCCCCTCGGGCCCACATCTCGGAATCAGGTAAAATTTACATTTCCAGAATACTCACACTCTCACGAGTTCAGTCATACCAAAAGTACCAAAATCGTACCTCAAATGATCCCTCAAATCATCACTCAAAATTCTCAAATTAGTCAAGCCCTAACCCCCAAATTACCACTGATTTTCCTTAAATTTTTATGTTTATAATGATAAAAATACCCCAATAACGAGTTTAGGGACCAAAGACCTTGCCCCAATAAATTCCTCTGAAAATCTCTCTTGAAAATGCTCCCCAAGGCTTCTTCCCGTTTGAAAAGAGGTAAAAATAGCTCAAATTCGCGAAGGCAAGAATTTATATGTTTCTGTCCAGCTAATCTGCTTCTGCGGTCATGGGACCGCACCTGCGGTCCCACTTTTGTGGAAATAATGTTGCATCTGCGATAATTCACTTAAGGCACTGGGCCACATCTGCGCTTCTTCTACGGCACCTGCAGTCTCGTAGGTGCGCCCATACTACCGCACCTGCGGAAACTGGCTTCCAAGAACTTCGCCGCATTTGCGTCTCCTCAAGTGCTTCTGCGATCACGCACCTGTGGTTCCCAATCCGCAGGTGCGGTTATGACAGAAGTCCGGCATCTGAAACTGATCAAACCAACTCCAAAATCTTCCGGCAACCTTCCGAAACCATCCCGAGGCCTCCGGGACCTCAGCCAAAAATACGAACAAGTCATATACCACTATCCAAACTTATACCAATCCTTAAAACATCTAAAACAACACCAAAACCTCGAATTAACCATGGATTCAAGCCTAAGAACTCCAAAATTCTCAAAATACGCTTTTGATCAAAAACTCTATCAACCCTCGTCCGAATGACCTGAAATTTTGCACACACGTCACATTTAACACTACGAAGCTATTCCAACTTCCGGAATTCCATTCCGACCCTCGGATCAAAATCTCAGTATCGAACCGAAAACTTAAAAAATTCAACTTTCGGCATTTCAAACCTAAATTAGCTGCGGACCTCCAAACCACAATTCGATCACTCCCCTAAGCCCAAAATCATTCAATGGAGCTAACGAAACCATCGAAATTCCATTTCGAGGCCGACTTCACGATGTTCCGACTACGGTCAAATTTCCAAAATTTTAGCTCTCATTAAGGGACTAAGTGTCCCAAAATTCTTCGAAACTCAAAACCGAACATCCCGACAAATCAAAATAGCAGAAATAAACACCAAGAAAGCAGTTAATAGGGGATCAGGGCATTAATCCTTAAGACGACCGACCGGGTCGTCACAGGGTCATTACATCCCCCCTTCTTAAACAAACGTTCATCCTCGAATGAGTTAAGAAACATACCTGGAGCCTCAAATAGGTGAGGATATCTGCTCTGCATCTGCCGCTCGGTCTCCCAGGTAGCCTCCTTCACGGGTCGACCTCCCCACTGCACTTTCACAGAAGCTATATCCTTTGATCTTAACTTTCGAACCTGATGCTCCAAAATAGCCAATGGTTTCACATCATAAGTCAAATCACCATCTAACTGAACCGTGCTAAAATCCAAAACATGATACGGATCGCTAATATACTTCCGGAGCATAGAAAAATGAAATACCGGATGCACACTCGACAAGCTAGGTGGCAAAACAAGCTCATAAGCCACCTCCCCAATCCTTCGAAGTACCTTAAAAGGCCCAATGAATCGAGGACTCAATTTACCCTTCTTCCCAAATCTCATAACACCCTTCAACCACTGCACTTTCACAGAAGCTATATCCTTTGATCTTAACTTTCGAACCTGATGCTCCAAAATAGCCAATGGTTTCACATCATAAGTCAAATCACCATCTAACTGAACCGTGCTAAAATCCAAAACATGATACGGATCGCTAATATACTTCCGGAGCATAGAAAAATGAAATACCGGATGCACACTCGACAAGCTAGGTGGCAAAACAAGCTCATAAGCCACCTCCCCAATCCTTCGAAGTACCTTAAAGGCCCAATGAATCGAGGACTCAATTTACCCTTCTCCCCAATCATGTAAGACACATCACAGACCTTCTTGTCAGCATAACTCTTTTGTCTCTCCTGAATCACCTTCATCTTGTCCAAAGCATCCTGTACCAAGTCTGTAACCAAAAGCCTAGCCTCGCCCGGTTCAAACCAACCAACTGGAGATCTACACCATCTCCTATATAAAGCCTCATACAACTAATAACTGTTGTTATGCAAACTCTGTGAGTGGTAGAAATTGATCCCATAAACCCCCAAAATCAATGACACAAGCGCGCAACATGTCCTCCAATATCTGAATAGTGCGCTCGGACTGCCTGTCCATCTGAGGGTGAAAAGTTGTGCTCATCTTAACCTGAGTACCCAAATCTCTCTGCACGGCCCTCCAAAATGTGAAGTGAACTGAGTGTCTCTATCTGAAATGATGGAAACTGGAACCCCATGCAGGCGAATAATCTCTCGGATACAAATCCCAGCTAATCGCTCCAAAGAATAGGTAGTGTATATAAGTGCGCGGACTTGGTCAGTCGATCCACAATCACCCAAATAGCATCGAACTTCCTCGAAGTCCGTGGGAGTCCAACTACAAAATCCATGGTGATCCGCTCCCACTTCCACTCTGTAATATCTAACAGTTGAAGCAAGCCACCTGGCCTCTGATGCTCATATTTCACCTGCTGATAATTGAGACACCGAGCTACAAATCCCATAATATCCTTCTTCATTCTCCTCCACCAATAGTGTTGTCTCAAGTCCCGATACATCTTCGCGGCACCCGGATGGATGGAATACCGTGAGCTATGAGCCTCCTCTAGAATCAACTCCCGAAGCCTATCCACATTGGGCACACATATCCTACTCTGCATCCCCAATACTATGTCATCACAATAGTCACATCTCTGGCATCGTCGTGCTAAACTCTGCCCTTGAGGAAAAGCAAATGAGGATCGTCATACTGCTGCTCTCTGATGCGACCAAACAAGGAAGACCGAGAAACCACACAAGCTAAGACCCAACTAGACTCCAAAATATCCAAACTCACGAACCAATTGGACAAGGCCTGAACATCAACTGCAAGAGGTCTCTCCCCAATACGAATACATGCCAAACTGCCCATACTTACCGCCTTCCTACTCAAAGCATCGGCCACTACATTGGCCTTCCCCGGATGGTACAAGATAGTGATATCATAATCTTTTAGCAGCTCCAACCATCTTCGCTGCCTCAAATTGAGATCCTTCTGCTTGAACAAGTCCTGGAGGCTACGATGATTAGTAAACACCTCACAAGACACACCATAAAGATAATGCCTCCAAATCTTCAACGCGTGAACAATGGTAGCTAACTCCAACTCATGAACAGGGTAGTTCTTCTCATGGGGCTTCAACTAACGAGAAGTATAAGCAATCACTGTACCCTTCTGCATCAACACATACCCAATACCAACTCTAGAAGCATCACAATATATTGTATATGAACATGAAGCTGAAGGCAAAACTAACATTGGAGTTGTGGTCAAGGCAATCTTGAGCTTCTGAAAGCTCGACTCACACTCATCCGACCATCTAAATGGACCACCCTTTTGGGTCAATTTGGTCAAGGGTAATGCAATAGATGAAAATCCCTGAATGAACCGACGGTAATTACCTGCCAAACAAAGAAAGCTACGAATCTCTGTGGCTGAGGGCAGTTTGGGCCAACTTTGAACCGCCTCTATCTTCTTCGGATCAACCTGAATACCCTCACTGGATATCACGTGCCCTAGGAAAACCACTGAACTGAGCCAAAACTCATACTTGGAGAACTTTGCATAAAGTTTCTCCTCCCTCAACCGCTGCAACACAACTCTCAAATGCTCAGTGTGCTCCTCCTAACTACGCGAGTACACCAGAATATTATCAATAAAAACAATCACAAACGAGTCGAGATAAGGCCGAAACACGTTGTTCATCAAATGCATGAACGTTGTTGGGGAATTAGTTAGCCCAAATGACATTACAAGGAACTCATAATGACCGTATTGGGTCTTGAAAGCTGTCTTAAGAATGTCCGAGTCCCTGATCTTCAAATGGTGATACCCTGACCGGAGATCAATCTTGGAGAACACTCTCGCTCCCTGAAGCTGGTCAAATAAATCATCAATACAAGGCAAAGGATACTTGTTTTTGATTGTGACTTTGTTCAACTGCCTGTAATCAATGCACATCCTCATCGTGCCATCCTTCTTCTTCACAAATAGAACAGGCGCACCCCAAGGCAACACACTAGGCCAAATAAACCACTTTATCAAGGAGTTCCTGAAGCCGATCCTTCAACTCTTTCAATTCTGCCGGTGCCATACGATATGGTGGAATAGAAATAGGCTGAGTGTCTAGCACCAAATCAATACCGAAGTCAATATCTCTGTCCGGTGGCATGCTCGGCAGGTCTGTAGGAAATACATCCGGAAAGTCCCTCACTACTGGAACAGAATCAATGGTAGGAGTCTCTGCACTGACATCCCTCACAAAGGCTAAGTATGAAAGATAACCTTTCCCAACCATACACTGGGCCTTCAAAAATGATATCACCCTACTGGGGACAAAATCACTCAAACCTCGCCACTCAATCCATGGTACACCCGGCATAGCCAACGTCACTGTCTTAGCATGACAGTCCAATATAGCACGATACGGAGATAGCCAATCCATGCCTAATATCACATTAAAGTCTACCATACAAAGCAACAAAAGGTCCACTCGGATCTCTAGACCTCTAATAGTCACCACACACGATCGGTATATGCGATCCACAATAATAGTATCACCCACTAGAGTAGATACACGAACAGATGAAATAAGAGACTCACGGGGCATATCCAAATAATGAGCAAAATATGATGACACATATGAAAAAGTGGAACCGAGATTAAATAACACAGAGGCATCTCTGTGGAAAACTGAAACAATACTTGTAATCATGGCATCTGAAGCAATAAC
Organism: Nicotiana tabacum; assembly: GCF_000715075.1. Classification (NCBI taxonomy): domain Eukaryota; kingdom Viridiplantae; phylum Streptophyta; class Magnoliopsida; order Solanales; family Solanaceae; genus Nicotiana; species Nicotiana tabacum. The sequence goes on from NC_134087.1 coordinate 77,549,433, forward strand.
ATCTGGTCTAGCTAGGAGTGCATAGAAACGAGCCTGACCACCACCGGATCAACCTCCCTCTATGGGGTACCCCTAGCTGACTAACCCCCACCTCTGGCTGCCTAAGCGGGTGGTGAAGTAACTAGAGCTGAAGTCGAAGACTGACTCCTCTGCTGAGATGGACCCCCAAGAAGACGAGGACATTGCCTCCTCATATGCCCAAACTCTCCACCCTCAAAACAACTCCTTGGTGAGGGGGACGGGGATTGAAGGGAACCCCTAGCACCGGGATGCCTAGCAGAAGAATCTGGTACGGAAGAGCCCTGAACTGATGGAGCACGGTTCGAACTCTAGGCTGGAAGGGCATTAAGTAATGAATGGCCCTGATGAGAACTGTGAGAACCATGGCCCGATGATGCCCCACGATGAACTGGGCGAGCTGACTGAGCATGTTTGAATGGACGACCTCTGCCTTTCTAAAATTGGACTCTCTAAGGAGTGCTACCAAAACTACCAGATCCCCGAGACCTCTTGGCCTCCCTCTCAACTTGCTCCTAACAATGAACTGACTCAATCTCTCGAGAAATATCAGCAACCTGCTCAAACGTAGCACCTGACACCCTCTCTCTGGTCATGAGAATCCGAAGTTGATATGTGAGGCCATCCACGAACCTCCTGATCCTCTCTTTATCCGTAGGAACCAACCAAACCGCATGACGAGCTAGCTCTAGAAATCTCATCTCATACTGCGTCACAGTCATATCATCCTAATGCAACTGCTCGAACTGCCTACGCAGCTCCTCCCTACGAGACTGTGGCACATACTTTTAAAAAATGAGAGTGGATAATTGCTAGTAGGTAAAGGGCGCTGCATCAACAGGCCTACGCCTCTCATAAGCCTCCCACCAAGTAAAGGTAGCTCCTGAAAACTGGAAAGTAGTGAACGAGACCCCACTAGTCTCCAAAATACCCGTGGTCCAAAGCATCCTCTAACACTTGTCCAAGAAACCCTGGTCATCCTCGCCCTTTGCACCACTGAAAACCTCTCCAATCGACGTTGCTCGTCGTCAGGCATAACTAGTACCACATAATCCCGGGCAGGTGCAACCGGCTGGGCTGGAGGTGCCCCCGGTGTCTGAAGTCCCTGCACAACCTGCTCAGGTGTGCGAGCGGCGGGAGTCTGGGTGCCTCCCCCGACCTGAGAAGTAACTATAGCCGTAGTAACTGAAACTGCCTGAGCCAGGCCAGTGCACACTGATAGAATCTGGGCTAGGGCCTCCTGAAGGCCTGGAATAACAATCAGCACAGTCGGTTCCTGAGCTAGTCCTGCTGGAGCGTCTGTAACTGGGACCTGATCATCAACTAGGGAGGTAGGTGGATCTACAGGTGCTGCCCTAACTGTTGTGCGGGCTACACCCTTGCCCCTACCACGGCCTCGACCACGACCTCGGCCTCTAGTGGCCCCAACTAGTGGTACTGGTGGTCATCCGTCCTGACCGGTAGCACGTGTCCTCACCATCTGTGAGAGAATAGAATAATAGAAGTTTAGTACCAGAATCAATAGATTCGCACGATAGGAATTCAAGAATGTGAAGCTTTCCTAAAGGTTATGCAGCCTCCCGAGGATAAGTACAGACGTTCCGTACCAATCCGTGAGACTCTTCTAAACCGGCTCATGACCTGTGAGACCTATGTAACCTAGGCTCTGATATCAACCTGTCACGACCCCAAACACCCCGGGCGTGATGGCGCCTATCACAGTACTAGGCCAGCCGAAACAACACGAAATATTTAAAAATCTTTTGTAAATTCATTTTCTAATTAGATATAATCTAAAATATTTCATTTTAATATATCAAAAATACATGGAAAAAACAAATACGTAACTACATTAACATAGCCCGATCCTGGTGTCACTAGTCAATAGCCATTAAATACAACCCAATACTGTCTGCTTAATACAAAATAAGATTGAAATATAAAATACTAAGGATGGGAAGGAGAAAGGCAGGGCTGCGAACGTCGTGCAGCTACATTGCAATCTCCAGATAATACTCTGAAGGCAACGATCGTCTCTCACTCGGAGGCTCTGGTACCTAGATTTGCACACAAGGTGCAGGGAGTAATGTGAGTACGCCAACTCATTAAGTAACCAAAGTAAATAAATGATGGGTGTAGAGATGAGCATTTAAAATCATATACGTATAACATAGAATCTCAACAGAAATATTAAAGTCAAATCTATAGTTCAATTTCCAAAAATCTCGTAAAAACTCCAGTTTCGATGAAAGTTATTTAAAACATTTGTTTAACATTTTTCAATAGAGGCACAATATAAAAGAAGAGTGAAAATAGTGATTTCATAAACGAGCCCCTCGGGAAAAGTATCACCCATATATATGGCCCCTCGGGCAAGCCTCTCAGTCACTCGTGACTCAACTCTCGTCAATAAGCACTCACATTCCCACTCAATAGACATCTCATAATAATTACCGCTGCGGCGTGCAGCCTCATACTCAATAAGTACCTGCGCTCACTGGGGGTGTGCAGACTCCGGAGGGGCTCCTTCAGCCCAAGCGCTATATCGCTGCGGTGTGCAACCCGATCTCATATAAATAGCCATAAGGCTCGTTGCGGCGTGCAACCCGATCCATATATATATACAATCCTCACCATCGGGTCCTCGACCTCTCTCAGTGATCAACCTCACAGCCACTCGTTCATTTCAGTGAAAATCAGGAAACTTAGCCCAAACAGTTTTCATATATGTAAAAGTGGAGTAATGAAACTGAATCAAACAATAAGCAGGAAAAATCATGACTGAGGATATGCTTTTGAATCAAAATAGTGTGAGGATAGTAGTAAAATACCCCTGAGGGTCCAAATAGTTCGACATAAGGCCCCAAACATGGTATTCAGCCCAAGTTAACAGATTCATTTCTACAATACATAGATATCATATAGACAACAACGACCCAGTAAAGTCCCACTAAGTGGGGTTTGGGGAGGGTAGTGTGTACGCAGACCTTACCCCTACCCCGATAGGGTAGAGAGGCTGTTTCCGATAGACCCTCGGCTCAGGAAGATGAAAATAAAACAAGAAAACAAGAAAAGATAATTCATCAGTAACGTCAACATAACCATAGAAATAATGACAGCATCCTAAAAACCATAAAATAGATGACATGCAATAACCATAACCCACAACTAAGGTCTAGAGCTATGGAAAACAGTAAGGTTAGTGTGAACTATACATTAACCACAAGCCTTTCTAGGACCAACCTACTCAAACTCACTTCACCCTCGGAATGGAGGAGGAGAAGCTCGACTACCACCCTATCCTACAACCCTAATGCTCGACCTCCAAACCTTCCTATCAAGGGCCATGTCCTCGGAAATCTGCAATCGTGCCAGGTCCTGCCTGATCACATCTCCTCAATACTTCTTAGGCCATCCTCTACCTCTTCTCGAACCCACTAAAGCCAGTAGCTCACACCTCCTCACCGGAGCATCCAGGCTTCTCCTCCGCACGTGCCCGAACCATCTGAGCCTCGTTTCCCGCATCTTGTCTTCCACAGAGGCCACACCTACCTTCTCCCGAATGTTGTCATTCCTAATCTTATCTATCCTAGTGCGCCCGCACATACACCTCAACATCCTCATCTCAGCTACCTTCATCTTCTGGATATGAGAGTTCTTAACTGGCCAGCACTCTGCCCCATACAACATGGCCGGTCTAACCACCGCCCTATAAAACTTACCTTTGAGTATCGGTGGCACTTTCTTGTCACATAAGACTCCAGATACTAGCCTCCATTTCGTCTACCCCACTCCTATGCGGTGAGTGACGTCCTCGTCAATCTCTCCATCCCCTTGAATAACCGACCCAAGGTACTTGAAACTACCTCTCTTGGGGATGACATGTGATCCAAGCCTCACATCCATGCCTACTTCCCTCGACTCGGTGCTGAACTTGCCCTCCAGGTACTCCGTCTTAGTCCTGCTCAATTTGAAACCCTTAGACTCGAGGGCCTGTCTCCAAACCTCCACCCTCACATTAACATCGTCCCGCGTCTCATCAATTAGTACTATGTCATCAGCGAATAACATACACCATGGCACTTCCCCTTGAATATGGTGTGTTAGTGCATCCATTACTAAGGCAAATAAGAACAGGCTAAGCGCTGATCCTTGGTGTAACCCCATAACAACCGGGAAATACTCCGAGTCGCCTCCCCCAGTCCTTACCCTAGTCTTAGCTCCATCATACATGTCCTTGATCGCTCTAACATAAGATACCGGCACACCTTTTACCTCCAGACACCTCTATAGCACCTCCCTAGGGACCTTGTCACGCTTTATCTAAGTCAATAAACACCATGTGCAGATCTTTTTTCCTATCCCTGTACTGTTCCACCAACCTCCTAATAAGATGGATAGCTTCCGTGGTCGAGCGTTCCGGCATAAACCCAAACTGGTTGTCAGATATAGACACTATCTTCCTCACCCTCGCCTCCACCACCCTCTCCCAAACTTTCATGGTATGACTTAGTAACTTGATACCCCTATAGTTGTTACAACACTGAATATCACCTTTGTTCTTGTACAATGGAACCACTGTACTCCACCTCCACTCATCTGACATCCTCTTCGTCCTGAAAATAACATTAAATAGCCTTGTCAACCACTCCAAGCCTGCTCTACCCACATACTTCCAGAACTCAACCGGAATTTCATCTGGCCCGGTCGCTCTGCCCCGACTCATCTTACGCACAGCCCCCACGACCTCCTCCAACTTAATACGCCTATAATACCCAAAGTCTCGAAGACTCTCTGAATGCCCCAAATCCCCTAGCACTATATCACGGTCCCCTTCCTCATTTAAAAGACCCTGAAAGTACATCTGCCATCTCTGTTTAATTTGGGACTCCCCCATCAAGACTCTACCGTCCTCATCTTTAATGCACCTCACTTGATCCAGATCCCGAGCCTTCCTCTCCCTTGCTTTAGCCAATCGAAACAACTTCTTATCCCCAACTTTTTCCCCCAATTCCTCATACAATCGGCCAAATACTGCATTCTTAGCCTCCGTGACCGCTAGCTTAGCCTCCTTTCTTGCTACCTTGTACCCCTCTCTATTCGCTCTCCTCTCCTTCTCGCATGTGCTCCCTACCAACTTCATATACGCTTCCTTCTTTGCCTCCACTTTGCCTTGGACTATGTCATTCCACCACCAGTCGCCTTGGTGCCTATAGATATCATATAGAGTTTATCATACAGATATCATATAGAGTTTATCAAAATATGCTACTCTACAGTTTCCACGGGACAAACCAACTCACAATCCCTACAGGTGCACGCCCACACGCCCATCACCTAGCATGTACGTCACCTCACTTATCAAAACAGTACGAAATTCCGGGTTTCATACCATTAAGTCCAGATTTACAAGAGTTACTTACCTTAAACCAGACGAGAATCTACTCCGCAACGCCCTTGCCTCTCGACTCGGCCTCAAATCATCCCGAATCTATCCAAAATCAGAATCATAACATCAATACAACCAAAGGGACGAAGCCCACGCAAAAATTATCAAATTAAACTCAAAATCCCGAAATTGGTCAAACCCGACCCCCGAGCCCACGTCTCGAAATCAAATAAAAATCATAACACTAGAATCCTTATCCTCTCACGATTCTATACATACCAAAATCATCAAAATCGGACCTCAAATAGCCCCTCAAATCATCAATTTAAACTCTTCAATTTCAAGCCCTAATTTTCCAATTTTTCACCCTTAATCTCTTCAGTTTCCATGTTTAATCAACTGGAATTCACCATAGATACGATTATTAAGTTCAAAAATCTTACCTCAACAAGAATCCCCTTGATTTCCTCTTCAAAACCCTCCAAAAGCTTCAATCCCGACTTCAAAAATGGTGGAATGGGCTAAATTTCGCGAAAGGGGAACTAATATAGTTTCTGCCCAGGGATTCCACATCTGCGGCCTAAATCTCGCTTCTGTGGACCGTACCTACAATCAACTTAACCGCATCTGCGGTTTTTCATTAATTTCCTCAGACGCTGCACCTGCGACCCAGGTCTCGCAGATGCGATCCAGACCTCGCTCCTGCAATCCTTGCCACTTCTGCGACTCGCACCTGCGATCCCCAATCCGAAGGTGCGGTTATGACAGAAAAAAGAACACTCAAAACAACATCGAAACACCAAATCACCCTCGGATTCAAGCCTAAGGATTTCAAAACTTCTCAATTCCGTAACCGATCCAAAAATCTATCAAACCTCATCCGAATGACCTGAAATTTTGCACACACTTCACAAATGACACAACGGACCTACACAAATTTCCGGAATTCCATTCCGACCCCGATATCAAGATTTCCACTACCGACCAAAAAATGTTAAATTTCCAATTTCGCCAATTCAAGCCTAAATCTACCACGGACCTTCAAAATATATTCCGAACACGCTTCTATGTCCAAAATCACCTAACGAAGCTATCTGAACCATCAAAATTCACATCCGAGGCTTTCTACTCATAAGTCAACATCCAGTTGACTTTTCCAACTTAAACTTCTAAATTAGAGACTAAGTATCTCATTCCACTCCAAGACCATTTCGAACCCGAAACAACCAATACAATAAGATGAAATATAGCTGAACAACATATAAAGAAGCAGAAATAGGGTGAACGGGATTGTAACTCATGAAATGATCGGCCAGGTCGTTACACTGGGGGTTTGAAGTCCCATCATACTTCGGCACGTCGGGCATTTTGAACTACTTTAGGATTAATTCTGGTGTCGCGCTTGGTTTGTACGGTAACTGAGTATACTTCTTTGAGTCCGGCCCTTTCAGCACCGGTGGTGCACTGGGGATTTGCTCCATGCGGGCTTTTACTTCCCTCATAATCTGTAAGAGTTTGTTCTTGAAGGGATCATTCTCGTTCTTGTGACCGGACCCGCTCCCCCTGGCCCCATCAGAGCCAACCTCGCCCCTCGAGGTGTTGCTGTCAGTCCTCTGCACTGTTTGATTCGCGGGAGCATCGAGAGTAACCGGACCTCGTCCACTCGCGTTATTGGATGCCCCAGACAACGCCTGCTTCAGCTCCGTCATAACCTTATCCTACCATGTGACATGGCCTAGAATGACCTTTTTTGCTCCAGCGGGACCCTTATCGCTTCAAGAACATGCTCCTCTTCAGCATCATCGGGAATCGCCTTCCGAACACGCTCGCAGTACAGCCTGCTGTTGACCGGCGTAGCATCGTTTTCCTCATTGCGGGTATTGCTGATTGAATCCTCGTACTGAGGCTGGTTTCCTCGGGTCTCAAGATTATGTGTGTTGTTAATACCATTATCTGCCATTTTTAATGATTTTTCTAAGACAAGTAATCAAAACATGTTAGTAAAAGAGGCAAGGATTAACATAACTACATGACTGTCTAGGCCCCACTGTGGGCACCAAACTGTTTACCCGTAAAATGGTACAGTTGAATTTATACGTAGTTTCTAGACAAGTGAATTAATTCAATCGTGAAAAAATAAAAGAATTGAAGAAATGTGTAACACTTAGCCTTAGATGAAGACGAAATAGCAGAAATAGCAATTCCGGGAGCGAGGCTTCCGGGCACAACAGTAATGAAATCAAAAAGTAAGAAGATAAAATTGTATAGAGCTTTGAATAGACTATAGCATAAGTTTACTAGAGAATTTGTTTCTTTTACAATGATAACAGAGCTCACTATTTATAGTTGCACCTAGGGAACAAGGTCCTAGGATCATGCCCTTCTTGAATGTCAATTATGAGGGTCATTGAAGAATGTGTAACAGTGAGCATAAATGACAAATTCTTTGTAACGAGCAGTGTACTAAATATTGTAGAATATTCTCCATTAAATACTATCGGGTGTCGGGTATTTATTGCATCTTTATGAGCGTCATTCTTTTAGGTGACAAATGGAACAGCTGTCTTCGGCTTTAACTATCCTTTGCCTTCGGCTCCACGTGTCACTCTCTTATGCAACTATTTAGCATTGCATATTTTACCTTATACAGGTATCAGAATGTAACTTATATACGGTCCTTGTCATTAACAACTTCAAATTGTTATAACAAGTTATTTATGAATTTAATATTATAAGAATTTCTACAAATATTATGTTAATCGATTATAATCAGTAATTTATCTCTTTATTTATATTAACCAAATTAATACACAATTGCTTATCATTAGTATCACCTTAACAAGATTTATTATTATTATTATTATTATTATTATTATTATTATGTATGGTTAGTACACTTTAATTTAATTTCCAAAGTATGATAAAATATTTAGCCGGCAATGTAGGATGCATTATATAGTCAAAGACGACGGAAGTTGGCCGGTCAAAGAGTAACATCATGTTCTCTTATGTTCCTACATGCTTTTCACCCTAGCATAATACGCTGGTCTTAACTCAGTTTTAGCTAGGTAGAACGATAAAGTTTTTTTAATCCTTAATTGAGGTCCTGTAGTTTGGGAATGAAGTTCTTGTTGGCAAAAACACTTGAACCTTTCATAATGAGCTCTCTAACTTAAATTTCATCAAAAGCCACTGGCCTGTTTTGTTGACTTCTTCTTCATATTGCTTTTCAATGCACAACCTCTTTCAACATTCTCTTCCTCTTTCAGGGTCTTCCTGTTTAAAAGGTCACATCATAGGAAATTAGACTAAGACTATGTAGACACTCAGGTGTCGTTTAGTAGGGTGTATAAGAATAGTAAAATATAGTATATTGTACCAGTTTTAATGTGCGTGTGTTGCACGTGAATTTTACATATGTCAATAAATTTATATAGAATATAGATTTAAAAAGAATTATGAGTATAAAAGCTTGAACTCATAATAAAGATTAAACAAGATTAGGAAAATTTAATCTTTAACTTAATTCTCTAACTAAAACAAAATAATAATGAAATTGCTATCAACTACTGTAAATCGTGTTCATAAGCTAAATATTCAGTAGTATTTTTCTATAATTTATAAATGTTTATTAACCTTGCTTGATGGTCTAATAACCATGGAGAGAATTACAAATGTCATAATGCACTTCAAAGTATCTATAACTAACATTTATATTTTTAAGTTCCTTTATTATATTTATATTTCCGTTAACTTCTCTTCAAATATATACATCATAAAGAGTCTTAACAAGAAAATCATTGTTATTTGGTAAACCCTTAATTTAAATAATAATTGACTTCTTAAAACAAATTTAAAGCAATAATGATGTTCTACGTTAATACATAGAAGGAAAGGTGTTCAAATATTACATAAAGGAAATAATTCTAGTTCATATAAGGAAAAAATTAATAAGTACTAAAATTTTAGTTGATTTCAAAGTACTATATTTTAGAAAAATAATTAAATGACTATTCATAAATATTAGGGAACTAATTAAATAATAATCCTACATATTAGAAAATTAAGTAAATGACTATTTTGTTTAGTGCAAACTTTATTTTTAAAGGGGTAAAAAAGTCGAACGACATTTCGCTAAGGATCTTCATACTTTTAATATAGTATATAATTTGTATATTTTATGTAAGATCTTATTTTGTTGCTTGAATTTTTTTAAATTTTTAAAGTCAATAAATCTTTAATATCTTAAGTAAATTTAAGATATATAAAGTTTAGTTGATTTCAAACTACTAAATATTAGGAAAATAATTAAATAACTATTTCTAAATATTAGGAAATCAATTAAATGATTATTTTTAAAATTAGAAAAATAACTAAAGGACTATTTTGTCTGGTATGAACTCTCATTTTAAAGGGTAAAAAAGGCAAACGACATTTCGTTAAGGGTCTTCATGTTTGAATATAGTATAGATAGATATAGATTAGTATTTTTAAGATTAATAATATTAAGGTTAATTAGGCTAGGTTTTTTCTTATCCACTGTTTGCTTTGATGTATTAAAATAACATGCATTAGGGTGTATACATGCTTATTCATGTATTAAAAATTATGGTATTAATAATGTCATGGTTTGTTATGTATTAGCTATATATAGGATAATACCAAATAAAATGTATAACTAATACACATGTATTAATTATACATAGGTTGAAAAATACTATCAGACAAGAGATTAAAAATACAATAACAACAACAACCCAGTAAAATCCCACTAGTGGGGTCTGGGGAGGGTAGTGTGTACGCAGACCTTACCCCTACCCCGAAGGAGTAGAGAGGTTGTTTCCGAAAGACCCTCGGCTCAAAAAGACAAAAGGGTAAAAAGGGAGACAATATTAGTATCACAACAACAATCATAGGATAAATAGGAACAATATATATATATCTGAAAAATAAGAACAACATGAAATCAAGAAGAATGATACAAAGAAAAAGCAAAATAATGTCCCTACCAAACTAGTCTCACAAAGTTATGGCATAAGACAAGACTCAACTACCTCTTAACCTACAACCCTAATACTCGACCTCCACATGTTCCTATCGAGTGTCATGTCCTCGGAAATATGAAGCATTGCCATATCCTGCCTAATCACCTCCCCCCAATACTTCTTAGGCCACCCTCTACCTCTTCTCAGGCCCTCCGCAACCAGCCATTCGCAGCTCCTTACCGAAGCATCTGGGCTTCTCTGCTGAACGTGCCCGAACCACCTAAGCCTTGCTTCCCGCATCTTGTCATCAATGGGAGCCACGCACACCTTCTCCCGAATAACATCATTCCTAATCTTATCCATCCTACTATTCCCACACATCCACCTCAACATCCTCATTTCTGCTACCTTCATCTTCTAGATATGTGATTTCTTAACCGGCCAACACTCACCCCCATATATTATGACCGGCCTAACCACCGCTTTATAGAACTTACCTTTGAGTATCAGTGGCACTCTCTTGTCACACAATACTCCAGATGCTAACCTCTATTTCATCCATCCTACCCCGATACGGTATGTAACATCCTCGTCGATCTCCCCTCCCCCTTGGATAACCGACCCAAGGTACTTGAAGTTGTCTCTACTCGGGATGACCTGTGATTCAAGCCTCACATCCACGTCCACTTCCCTCTGCTCAGCACTGAACTTACACTCCAAGTATTCCGTCTTTGACTTGCTAAGCTTGAAACCTTTAGATTCAAGAGCTTGTCTCCAAACCTCCAACCTCTCGTTAACACCGGTTCGCAACTCATCAATCAAAACTATGTCATCGGCGAATAACATGCACCATGGCACATCCCCTTGAATGTGATGTGTCAACGCGTCCACCACCAGGGTGAATAGGAACGGATTGAGCGCAGAACCTTGGTGTAACCCCATAACAACCAGAAAATCCTCAGAGTCGCCTCCTACTGTCCTAACCGGAGTCTTTGCCCCATCATACATGTCCTTAATCGCCAAAATGTAGGGAACCGACACGCCTTTTGCCTTCAAGCTTCTCCAGAGAACTTCTCTAGGAACCTTGTCATACGCTTTTTCTAGGTCAATAAACACCATGTGCAGGTCTTTCTTTCTATCTCTGTAGTGTTCAACCAACCTCCTAACAAGGTATATAACTTCAGTGGTAGAACGACCCGGCATGTAACCAAATTAGTTGTCGGAAACGGACACCGTCATCCTCAACCTTGCTTCAACCACCCTCTCCCATACTTTCATAGTATGACTCAGTAATTTGATACCCCTATAATTGTTACAACTCTAGATATCACCTTTGTTCTTATACAATGGGACCACCATACTCCACCTCCACTCATCCGGCATCCTCTTTGACTTAAAAACAACATTCAACAACCTAGTCAACCACTCCAAACCTGTTTTCCCCACACACTTCCAAAATTCTACCGGAATCTCGTCAGGTCCGGTCGCTTTGCCCCTACTCATCTTACTCATAGCTCCCACGACCTCCTCAACCTTGATGCGCCTGCAGTACCCAGAGTCAGCGTGACTCTCGGAATGCTCCAATTCACCAAGCACAATATCCTGATCCCCTACTTCATTAAGAAGTTTTTGAAAGTAAGTCTGTCATCTCCTCTTAATCCGGGAATCTTCCATCAATACTCTACCATCGTCATACTTGATGCATCTCACTCGGTCTAAATCTCGAGCTTTCCTCTCTCTCAGCTTGGCTAGCCTAAATAACTTCTTCTCCCTTCCTTTTTCCCCTAGTTCCTCATACATACGACTATAAGCCGCAGTCTTAGCCTCCATGACCGCCAGCTTCGCTTCCTTCCTAGCTACCTTATACCTCTCCATGCGTGCTCGCCTCTCCCCCTCAGCTATGCTCCCCAGTAATATATGTGTTACTTTCTCCTAGTACATTTTACCGAACGACCCCTGAGATTTTATTTGCCTAAACCTTTGGTATTGATACCATACCAAGTAACGGGAGGCAATAAAGGAGAAGTGTGAAAGAGGGAATTAATTACCAATATACTGCATCAATTAGATTGATAATATACAACAATAACACCAAATCCGATATATTTTCATATGTGGGATCTAAGGAGGAAGATGTGTATGCATACTTTACCCGTACCTAGTAAAAGTAGAGAGACATTTTCTAATAGACCCTCGACTCGAAGACGAAAAAATACAGAAAAAGAAGAGAGAATAAAATGAAGAAGGAAGAAGTAGTACTAAATAGTAACAACAGGAAATATGATAATCGAAGCGAACTAAACAACACGACTTAATATAGATCTAAGAGATACATGAGTGCTACTAGTACTACTGGTAAAAAAAGGAATTTTTTTAACTACATACTAATCTTTACCCTAATCCTCGACCTCAACATCCTCCTATCAAAGGTCATGTCCTCAGTGAGCTAACAGCACCATGTCTTTCCTAATCACAGACCCAGTACTTTTTCGGCTTGCCTCGACCTCTTCTCAAACCTCCATGGTCAACCTCTCACATTTTCTAACAGGAGAATCAATGTTTCTCCTCTTAATGTGCCTGAACAATCTCAGCCCCGACTCTCACTTCTTGTCCTCCACAAAGACCACTCCCACTTTATCCCAAATAACTTCATTCCTAATTTTATTTCTTATGGTATATCCACTCATCCATTTCAACATCCTCATTTTCGTTATTTTCATCTTCTAAACATGGGAGTTCTCGACTCGCCAACACTCAGCCCCATACAATATGGTTGGTCTAACCACCACTTTATATAATTTACCATTTAGTCTTTGTTGCACATTCTTATCATATAAAACATCGTATGCGAGCCTATTTTTCATCCATTCCACTCCAATACTATGTGTGACATCATTGTCAATCTCCTCGTTACCTTGGATTATAGATCCGAGATACTTGAAACTACCTCTTTTAGGGATAACTTGAGTATCAAGCTTCAGATCAACATCCGCCTTATGAATCAGTTCACTGAATTTGCAGTCTAAGTATTTTATTTTGGTCCTGCTCAAATTGAAATCATTAGACTCCAGGGTCTGTCTCCAAGCCTCCAACGTTATACCTACCTCTCGTCTCTTCAATCAATAATATGCCATTGACAAATAACATACACCATGGTACCTCACATTGGATGTGTCGCATCAACACCTCTATTGTCAAAGAAAATAAAAATGGGTTAAGAGCTCCCTAGTGCAACCCCATCACAACTGGAAAGTATTCCATGTCACCTCCCACAGTCCTCATCCGAGTCTAAGAACCATCATACATATCCTTAATCACCCAAGTGTAAGCAACTGAAACGCTGCAAACCATAGGCGGTCCCTCTTTGCTGGAAAATTACACAGTACATCTAAGGCAAAATCTGATATGTACCTCTACATATTATATTTTAAATCCCATGCACAGACACATATTTAAATGGTCAAAGGGGGTTCAAAATCTTTATTAGATTGTTGGTTTAATTCCCACTGGCCATAGTCTCTTTTAATTTTTTAACTTCTTTTTTTTTGAACCCCCTTAGCGGAAATCTTGCCTTTGCCACTGCCGCTAACTTCCAAATACCTCCACAGAACTTCCCCGGGACATTGTTGTATGCTTTCTCAAGGTCATTTAACATCATATTCAAGTCCTTCTTCCTTCCCCTATACTGCTCCATTAATCTCCTCACCAGATGAATAGCTTTCATAGTCGAATATCCCTGCATGAATCCGAACTAGTTCTCAGAAATAGACACGTTTCTCCTAATTTTGACTTCCACCACCCTCTCCCAAACTTTCATAGTGTGGCTTATCAACTATGAAAAGCATCGCACAAGAATTTCATATGTAATTTATTTGTATACGGTCGAAACTGGGTTCATCTATTGTGTAGCAAATCAAGACTGAACATGACAGGTTAAAGCTCGATCTCGATTTTGTCAAACCGAGGTACGAAGTTACAGCATCGAGCTCGTGATCCCGGGACCAAACATGATCGAGACCAAATAAGATTGGGGGAAATCTACCAAGCCGAATATCATAGGGCCAAGATATCTGCGATCAGTTGAAGATCACGACAGCAATCTCGGCACATATTAAGGAGAGGCCGGTTAATTAGTAAATCATGAGATTTTTTTACCTTGTATAGAGTTTTTTCAAGAGTAGGAGACCTACTATATAAATGGTCACACATTGAAATACGCAATACAAAGCAATATACTGTTATTTCTAGCTCTTATCACCTTGTTATTCTATTTTTACATCAGTAGAGGCATTTCTTGGTTCGAGGGTGATCGAACTCTAAGGCCAAGGTTGTTTAATTTGTGTGGTTTGCATTATTTTCTTATCGTCAATTTCAATATTAATTTGTCTTCTTAATTTATACCAAGTTATATCACGTATCCTTAAAACTGCGTATAAGTTCAATTGTTATACATTTTTTTAGGGTAAACAGTTTGGCGCCCACAGCGGGGATAAGGATAATAGTGGTTACTCGGTACAAACTTTCATAACACATACTATTTTTCACTTGTTCTTTGAAGTATCTTTGATTCCAAGGTCAAACTGTCAAACTCTCAGTCATCAACCCTTTACATTGACAATGATTTCGGCTACGACGGCGAGAATGATACATAGCACCAGGAAACAACGTACCCCCGGTCGATCTCGATGGAGTTACGGCTGTAGATCTAATCGACCTCAACTCACATGTAGCCCTCAACGCAAATTTGGCTGTCGATTCCGAGGGTAGCATCCACAAGGACGTTCGATCAGCCTCTCAAAGAACAAATGATGGCGGGATCAAACTGCGGGTGATCTTCGAAATGTTGCAGGCTCAACAGGAAGTGATAGCCTAGCTTTAAAACCAGAATCACCCACCGAGCAGGATCGAGCCCGAGCCATCACATGAAGTTGTCCATAGGGTCAACTCGGTTTCGAGGAAATCGAACGAGAAGGAATCAGGGACCGATCCTGCATTTTCTTTTATTTTGGACTAACATTTGCAGGTAATCAACAAGAAGCAGCACGAAGTTAGGTCTGAAAGCAAGCGTTGCACTCTTTTATCCATAGACCGGTTTTGTCTTAAATGTGATTTTTCGGCAAGGTTTTTAATGAGGCAACAGTGGATCGTGCTAACTTAGAGTCAAAGGCCAATCGTGAACCAGTGTCAAAGATTGCATTTACAGTATCCGAGGTTTCTCTATAATCAACCTCAAATACTGGGGGCATTACCCTCGGATATTGACTTTAGCAAGGAAATTACTTCGTAATGGAAGGGTCTCGATAGATAGGATTTGTTGTAAGGGCCAAACGGTCAAATGAACCATGCCCACATAGATTGCTCGAGCCCTGGCATAAGACATGTATGCATGTATAACTATTTTGCACAAGAATAAAGAGAAGTACTTTCCTTGCATCGTTGGGCTCGTGACCCCGGGACCGAACAAAATCGAGACCAAACAAGATCGAGGAAAATTTACCGAGTCAAATAACAGAAGGCCAAAATATCCGTGATTAGTTGGAAATCACGGTGAAAATCGTGGTACGTATCAAGGAGAGGCCGATTAATTAGCAAATCATGAGATTTTTTACCTTGTATAGAGTTTTATCAAGAGTAAGATGCCCCTACTATATAAAGGGGAGTCTGATCATTTGTAACACATATTAAAATATGCAATACAAAGCAATTTACTGTTATTTCTAGCTCTTATCACCTTGTTATTCTGTTCCTACATCAGAAGAGGTAGCTCTTAGCTCGAGAGTAATCGAACTCTGAGGCCAAGGCTGTTCAATTTGTGTGGTTTGCATTTATTTTCTTATCATTAATTTCAATATTAATCTGTCTTCTTAATTTGTGCCAAGTTATATCACATATCCTAAAAACCGCGTATAAATTCCATTGTTATCCGTTTTTTAGGGTAAATAGTTTGGCGCCCACCGTAGGGCTAAGGATAATAGTGGCTACTCGGTACAAACTTTCATAACACACACTATTTTTCACTTGTTCTTTGAAGTATCTTTAATTCCAGGGTCAAAATGTTGAACTCCCAGTCACCATCCCTTCACGTTGACAATGGTTTCGGCCACCACGGCAAGAATGAAAATATACCACCTAGAAACGACGTGCCCCCGATCGATCTCAATGGAGTTCCGACTGTAGATCCAATCAACGTCAGCTCACATGTAGCCCTCAATGCAAATTTGGATGTCAATCCCGAGGGTAGCATCCGCAAGGACGTTTGATTAGCCGCTCAGGGCACACATGGCAGCGAAGATAGCGGGATCAACCTGCAGGTGATCTTCAAAATATTGCAAGCTCAACATGCAGTGATAGCCCAGCTCCAAAACCAGAATCACCCACCGAGCAGGATCGAGCCCGAGCCGATACAGGGAGTTGTCCACGGGTCGAATCGATTTCGAGGAAATCGAACGAGAAAAAATCGGGGACCGATCCTGCAATCATAAAGATACTCGAAGAACTGACAAAACGAATTGATCGGGGGGAAAAGAAGATCGAGGAAAATGATAAGAAGGTGGAAACTTACAACTCTAGGGTCGATCAAATCCCAGGGGAACCACCGATATTGAAAGGTTTGAACTCCAAAAAGTTCGTGCAAAAGCCTTTCCCCCTAAGTGCGGCTCCCAAGCTGATCCCCAAGAAATTCCAAAAGCCCGAGATTCTTAAATACAACAGAATGACCGACCCAAACGAGCATGTCACCTCTTACACATATTCCATCAAAGGGAATTATCTAGAGGATGACGAGATCGATAAAGAAATTCGGAGAGACCCTGTCAAAAGGGGCTATGATATGGTACCACAATTTAGCACCTAATTATATTTACTCATTTGCTATCCTTGCAGATTCTTTCTTAAAGAACACACTGGAGCTATCAGGGTTGAAACCAGGAAATCAGACCTTTTCAAGGTAAGGCAGAAGGAAGTTGCTCCGAGAATTTGTGTCTCGATTTCAAATGGAACAGATTGATCTATCACCGTCCGTTGATGATTAGGCTATTCAAGCTTTCACCTGAGGACTCAATGTTCGAAGCTCAGTAGCTTCGCAGTAGTTGAAGAGAATTTGCTAGAGTACCCGGCTGTTACTTGGGCCGATATGCATAATCGATATCAATGAAAAATCAGGGTCAAGGATGATCAACTTGGGGCTCCTTTCGGGTCCGTTTATCTTATCAGACCCGATGACAGAATCAAGAGGGATATTGACCGAGAATCGAGATTGAACAAGGTTCGATATCATCCATATTGTGGAGACCATAGGAACATCGGATCTGGGCAGAATCATGTACAAAATGAAAGGAGAAGTGATCGAGGGCAAAGCTCTCGAGGGCACATGAACAAGGACGGTTTCGACAAGCCTATAGGACCCAAAGAAGAACCTCGATTATCATAATACAACTTTAATGTTGATGCAACCACCATCGTGTCAGCTATCGGGCGTATCAAAGATACCAGATGACCTCGACCTCTACAAACCGATCCAGCTTGAAGAGATCCCAACCAAATGTCTGAATATCATGGCACCCATGGCCACAGAACAAAAGATTGTCGACAATTGAGAGAAGAGGTAGCCCGGTTATTCAACAACGGGCATCTTTGGGAGTTTTTGAGCAACCGAGCAAAGAATTATTTCAGAAAAAGGGATTATAGTAAACAAAACGAGCAAGAAGAACCTCAACACATCATTCATATGATCATCGGAGGGGTCGATGTTCCTCAACGGTCCAATGTTAAAGCACATCAAAGTATCAATTATGAGGTAAAAATGGACTCGAGATTACGTACCAGAAGGAACTGCAAAAGGAATCATACAGTCCCACAATGATGCACTGGTAATTTCTGTACTCATGAATAAAACTCGAGTTAAACGTGTGTTAATTGTTCTAGGTAGCTCGGCCAAATATCATTCAATCGAGGGTCGTAGAACAACTCGGCCTACAGGACTAGATCGTACCTACAGCCTGAGTGCTAAGTGGATTCAACATGGCTTGTGAAACTACTGGGGAGAAATAACATTTATAGTAAACGTAGCCGGAACCATCCAGGAGACCAAGTTTTGTATGATTGAAGGGGACATGAGGTATAATGCTCTATTCGGGAGACCATGAATCTACAACATGAGAGCTGTGCCCTCGACCCTTCACCAGGTGTTAAAATTTCCAATGCTAGAGGGAATTAAAACGATCTACGGGGAGCAGCCCGCCACAAAGGAAATGTTTGCCATCGACGAAGTAACTCCAATATCAACACCCTCATTGATAAAGGAGCCAGATTCGAAAACAAAACAGGAAGCCAAATAGCAATCACCGATACCGGCCTCGACAAACTGGACAAATAGGGGACTGACGAAGACGATGCTTACGGGATTCCTCGATCCTTCATAGTCCCCGATGACTCCGATGCTACCAAAACGGTCGAAGAGCTGGAGCAAGTCATACTAATCGAGCATCTACCCTATCGAAAGGTATACTTGGGCACGGGGTTAACTCCCGAGCTCAGAAAAAAACTCATTCAATTTCTTATTGCTAACATGGATTGTTTTGCTTGGTCCCATATCGACATGACAAGGATCCCACCGGAGATCACCACTCACAAACTAAGCCTGGACCCGAAATTCCATCCGATCAAGCAGAAAAGGAGACCACAGTCTGAGATCAAGCATGCTTTCATCACGGACGAGGTAACTAAACTCCTTAAAATAGGGTCCATCTAGAAAGTCAAATACCCGAAATGGCTAGCAAACGTAGTAGTAGTCCCTAAGAAGGGAAACAAATTGAGAATGTGTGTGGATTGCAAGGATTTAAATAATGCATGGCCCAAAGACTCTTTCCATTTTCCTAACATCGATCGCATGATCGATGCCACGACTGGCCACAAGATTCTCAATTTCCTCGATGCCTACTCCGAGTACAACCAAATACGAATGAACCTGGATGATCAAGAAAACACCTCCTTCATCACTAAGTATGGCATATACTGTTATAACTTAGTGTCATTTGGGTTAAAAAATGTTGGTGCCACATACCAACGCCTAGTAAATCGGATGTTCAAAGAACAAATAGGGAAATCTATGGAAGTTTACATTAGCGATGTGTTAGTTAAGTCTCTGCGAGCAGAGGACCATTTAAAACATTTGTAGGAAACCTTCAGTATATCGAGGAAGTATAACATAAAGCTAAATCCGGAAAAATACGCGTTCGGAGTCGGATCGGGTAAATTTCTTGGGTTTCATGGTATCCAACCGAGGAATCAAGATCAACCCCGACAAGATGAAAGCTATTGAGTATATCACAGTAGTGGACAACGTGAAGGCCGTGCAAAGACTAACCGGGCGCACAGCTGCCCAGGGGCTATTCATCTCGAGGTCTTCCGACAAGAGTCATTGATTTTTCTCGTTGCTGAAGAAGAAAAACAACTTCATATGGACCCTAGAATGCCAATGGTCTTGGAAGAACTCAAGCGATACCTATCTAGCCCGCCACTACTTCACACACCGAAGACGAAAAAATAATTATACTTGTATTTGGCAGTGTCAGAGATAGCGATAAGTGGAGTCCTAGTTCGGGAAGAACAAGGTACGTAATTTCCAATTTATTATGTTAGTCGGACCTTAGG
Organism: Nicotiana tabacum; assembly: GCF_000715075.1. Classification (NCBI taxonomy): domain Eukaryota; kingdom Viridiplantae; phylum Streptophyta; class Magnoliopsida; order Solanales; family Solanaceae; genus Nicotiana; species Nicotiana tabacum. The sequence goes on from NC_134087.1 coordinate 77,569,476, forward strand.
TGAGGCCAAAACTAGATATCCTCACTTGGAAAAACTGGCGCTCGCTTTGCTAAGCGCCTCTATGAAACTAAAACCGTACTTTCAGTGCAACCCTATATGTGTTGTGACAACTTACCCACTGCGATTCATAATGCATAGCCTAAACTCTCGGGGCTACTGGCCAAATGGGCCGCAGAAATCAGCGGGTACGATATTGAATATCAACCTCGGACAACCATTAAGTCTCAAATCTTGGCAAATTTTATTGCTGACTTTACACAGGCCCTAATACCCGAGGTTCAAAAGAGAGTTATTGGTAAACTCGGGAACATCTTCGGGAATTTGGACCCTCCTTACAGACGGTGCATCGAACGCAAAGGGGTTCTGAATTGGCACCGTACTGAAACCACCCATATGCAATATAGTTAGGCAATCCATTAGAACTATGAAATTGACTAACAACGAGGCCAAATATGAGGCCATGATTATAGGTCTCGAACTAGCCAAAAGCTTAGGGGAGGAGGTGATCGAAGCTAAATGCGACTCCCTCCTTGTGGTAAATCAAGTTAACGGAACGTTCGAAGTCAGAGGAGAACAAATGAAAAGGTACCCGGATAAGCTATAGGTAACATTACATAGATTCAAGGAGTGGACTTTGTAGCATGTACCTCGAGATCAAAATAGTGAGGCTGATGCACTGCAAACTTAGGCTCTTCGGTCGAGGACAATGAGCTTAAATCGGGGGCAGTCGTACAACTCATGAGATCGGTAGTAGAATAAGGTCATACTGAAATAAACTCCACAACCCTAACTTGGGATTGGAGAAATAAATACGTAGAATATTTGAAGACCGACAAAGTACCCTCAGATCCAAAAGAGTCGAGGCCCTGCGCACAAAGGCAACTCGATTTAGCTTGTCCGAGGATGGAACCTTGTTCAGAAGAATGTTTGATGGCCCGCTAGCAATATGTCTGGGACCGGGAGATACCGAGTACGTACTTAGGGCAGTCCACGAAGGCACCTGCGGGAACCACTCAAGTGCTGAATCATTGGTTCGAAAGGCAATCAGAGTCGGCTATTACTGGATCAATATGGAAAAAGATGCAAAGGAATTCATACAAAATGTGATAAATTCCAAAGACATGCTCCGATGATTCATCAACCCGGGGAACTGCTGTATTCGGTCTTGTTGCCATGGCCATTGATGAAGTGGAGAATGGACATTGTGAGCCCTCTTCCATGGACACCAGGTAAGTCTCAATTTGTCTTATTTATGACTGACTATTTTTCTAAGTGGGTTGAAGCCCATGCATACGAGAAGGTCAGGGAGAAGGAAGTTATCGACTTTATTTGGGACCACATCATATGTCAGTACGGAATGCCATCATAAATTGTATGTGACAACGGGAATATGTTTATCGGCAGCAAAGTGACCAAGTTTCTCGAGGATCATAAGATCAAAAGAATCTTGTCCACACCTTATCACCCTAGTGGGAACGGACAAGCCAAAAAGGCCAACAAAATCATAATCCAGAACCTGAAGAAAAGGTTGACCTATGCCAAGGGAAAATGGAAGGAAATTCTGCCCGAAGTTCTTTGGGCATACCACACGACCTTGAAATCCAGTACCGGGACTACCCCGTTCTCATTGGTTTATGGCGTCGAAGCTCTAATACCGGTCAAAGTCGGGGAACCAAGTATCAGATTCTGATATGCAACAAAGAAATCAAATGACGAGGCCATGAATACGAGCCTGGAACTATTGGATAAAAGGCGTAAAGCCGCCCTTGTCCGATTGGACGCCCAAAAGCAATGGATTGAGAGGTATTATAATTGAAAGGCCAACCTTCGATACTTCAACGTCGGGGACTTAGTAATAAGAAAGTCACACTGAACACCTGGAATCTGAATGATAGGAGGTTAGGTCCAAACTGGAAAGGACCGTACCAGATTCTCGAGGTCACCGTAAAAGGATCTTATAAACTCAGAATGATGAACGAAGAACAACTATCGAGAAATTGGAATGTAACTCACCTAAAATGATATTACTGCTAAGGTACGACCCCATTCATTTCCGTCTATTTTTCACTAACACTTGCAGGTGATCGACAAGAAGTAGCATGAAGTTTTAGGTCTGAAAGCACGCGTTGCCCTCTTTTTTCCTTAGACCGATTTTGTCCCAAATGGGTTTTCCAGCAAGGTTTTTAACGAGGCAACAATGGATTGTGCTAACTTAGAATCAAAGTCTAATCATGAAACGGTGTCGAAGGTCATGATTATAATATCTGAGGTTCCTCTAAAATCAACCTCGAATATTGGGGGCATTACCATCTTATGTTGACTTTAGCAAGGAAATTACTTCGTAATGGAAGGGGTCTCGATAGGTAGGATTTGTTGTAAGGGTCAAACGATCAAATGAACCGTGCCCACGTAGATTGCTTAAGTCCTGGCATAAAACATGTACACAGTCATCTTATGTTTTAAAATTTTCCTCTTTACATCCCTTAAAGAATTTCATACTTTCAATCTCTTTAAGGAAACGAGCTCAAGGTCCAATTATAACTAGAGTTCGGATGATCATTCCCTCACTCGGGGACAGTCGTCCGAAAACAAACTCGAATAGATCGATCTATTAAACATCAGGGACATAAGACCTATTAGGCTACCCTCAAATTTTAAAGGCCACGACCATACCCACTCGGGGACTGTTATCTTAGGCAAGCCTGGATAACTCAGTAAAGCAAGCTCACTAGGCGACACCCGAACTAAAAGGCTACGGCCATATTAACACAGCTAGGAGACGTCCGAGAACCGTAATAAAAAATAGGCCTTCAAAACTTTCATAACTGGTTCTAAAGGCTACCCTCGGCAAACTATAATATGAGTTACTTACTTTGGGGGGAAAGTTCTCGATAACACCGAACCCCCAAGATGCCTCAAAAACAGAATAATGTAAAGGCAGGGTTTATTCGGACTTTCACAACCTAAGTTATTTTATGCTAAGACATTCCGACCTTTGTGAATAAAAGTAATGAAGCAAAGGAAAAATTTGAAAGCCGAGAGGGAAAGAAAGCCTTATATATATTTACCCAATAATCTTTTTACAAAGGCTAGAATGATCTAATACAAAAATTTACAATGGCTGAAACGGCCTCAAAAACATGCAAAAGAAAGCAAAAAGATAAAAACATATAAAGGCCTAAGTGTCCTGGTCTTCATCGGAGGCATCATCTTCATCATCGGGGTCTTCCCCGCCTTCAGACTCACATAAGCTCTCGGAATCCTCCTCGGGAAAGGCCAGTCTTTGAGCCTTGGTTTCTTCTGCTTTGGTATTCTCGATTTTAGCCAGTATATCGAAGCTCTGGTCATGAACTCCCTCGAGGGCTTCCCTTCGAGCTTGTCGAATTGCCTCGGCGTCAACCTTGTACTGGCCCACTTTAGCGTTAACCTCGATCTTGGACACAACTGCCTCTGATTGGGCGCCTCGAGTTCCTTGGCCAAATTCTCTTTATCAGAAATAGCCTAGACCAATTGGGATTGAATCTCCTCAATTTTCTTGACCTGTACCGAGGTCTTCTCTTTTGCAGCTTGGAGCTGGGTCTCAGTTGATTCCAGTTCTGCTTGGACGGCTTCCTTTTTTTAGGCTAAGATGTCCATATTTCTCTTGAACTCCTCAGCCTCGGCTTGTATTGTATCTACTTGTGCCTTGAGCTGCCCGATTTTTTCAAGTCTCTCTAGGACCTACAGGATCAGATCGTTAGCCACTATGTCCATTTTGTCTTCACTATCGTGAAGAACTCGAATTACCTACCCGGCCATCACGGTATGCTCCCTCTGTGCTTTTTCTAACTCGGCCTTAAGTTTCTTATTGAGAAGCTTGTAGGTGTCCCTCTTCTCAGTAAGGTCCCGAACCGCGGACTCGTAATGAGTTAGTTCCACCCGATATCGTAGGAAAGTCTCATGGTGCAGCACCGAAGCTTGCAAGCATAAAGGAAGATGTAACGGTTATTTACAACTTTAAATTTAAAATGCATAAGAAGAGAGACACACAAAGTTACCCAATGTAATGCTTGTTGAGCTTCATTGAATAGGAGGGGGTTTCCACCTTGTCCATCACTACCTGATCTTCTTCGGTCACCAAACACCGAAGGTAGCTAGCGATCTCCACGGGGGCAAAGAAAACCCAGACCTCCTCCGGGATAGAAAAAACTATTGACCGCCTTCGGTCAGGGTCGACACTCAAGGCCGGAACCAGTCCACTAACTTTGGGCTCGAGGAAGATTCATTGGCTCCCGACGAGGGTACTTTTTTAGCACCACTAAGTCCCAAAGCCCAGTAGCATCCTCTGAGGCAGTAGACTCTAACCCGTCTAAAAAGGTGTGGATATCTATCGCCCCCTGAGGCCCCTCGTAAGAACGACCTTCTAGCATGCTGGCCTCTTGGATCATGGCATCTGAGAACTGCAGGGACCCAGTAATGCTAATCACCCCGAGTGCATCATTCAGGGCACTTTCCTCTTCTCGAGGAGTATTGATAACTAGGGATTCTAGTCTAGTTTATGCTTATTTTTGCTTGAGTTTTGGACTAAAATGTGTACAAGTATTCCCCAAAAGCTAACTTGCTGTGCTTGTTTGCAGTGTTTGGTCAAAAAGGGACAAGGTTGTCATAACAAGCTCAAAAAAGGAGTGAAACCTATACAAGTGCAAAACCAAGTCAAAGCAGCGCACCAACAGAAAATCCACCGCAGACGCAGAAGACCCACGTCGATCGCGGTCCTTTTATCGTGGTCCACGGTGGCAAGGATTCAGAGAGTTGTCATTTTTGGAATTCAAGCTACCGCGGTCCACGGTGATTTTATGCGGTTGTGGTGCCTCCACCATGACAGCGGTCAGTTTACTGCGGCCCGTGGAGGAGGAGTTCAGAGAACCTGCAGTTGAGCCAAATATTGAAGATCACAGTCTGCGATGGATTTTATGCGGCCGCGGTAGCCTCACCGCTACAACGGTCCATTTTCCGCTGTCAGCGGTACCTTCGTCAGGGGCATTTTTGTCTGGAAAATTTAGCTGTGTATAAATACTTTCTTTTTAGACTTTTAGGTCATCTTATGTTAGTTGAGCACGTGACCGTTGACTTTTGTCCATTTTGAGTAATTTTGTAGCTTACTTAGCATTTAATCTTAGTCTCTTATCTTGTAATTACAATTTATGGATCATTCTTCATCTCAATCTATGATTTCTTCTTCAATTATGAGTAGCTAAACCCATTAGCTAGGGTTGTGGCTCAACCTTAGTGTGGGTATTTAATGGGTCTCTTATTTTAGGGCTTAGATGTTTATGGGTGATGTATATTTGGCTTGATCTATGCTTTCTATGTTGAATTAGTGGTTGCAAACACTAATTTGTGCCTTTTTGACTTAGTCTCTTTTTGAGAAAGAGAGACTAAGTCTAGGAATTTCAGGCCAAGAAGGAATTGGGGTGTATTCAAGAGATTGATCGCCCCAATTAAAGGGTTAAGCCTAGAGATAGTAATACCCGACTTGAGCCAACACTTCGTGCACAAATTGAACACCCAATTGGGCTTGAGAAAGCCAATTAGGGAAAAGTCACTCTTACTACCGAGAGGTGTAGAGTGAGTAGCTTCGTGCATTGGCTATATCACGATCCCAGCTATAACATTATTGCCCTAAGTTTGAGATCCCGTTAGATACTCACCTAGGAGAAAGTCACTTCCCTAGTGCCTCTTTAACCATTTAGAAAATCTTACAAAAACATCTTCTTAGTTTAAATCTTGTGCACCATTAGTATAAAATTAGAATTAACAAACAAACAAGAATGATTGGAAGTGCAATTAAAAGCACTACACATTGCTAGATTAGATAGGAATCCAACTCTAAATATATTTAGCTCCCTGTGGATTTGATCCCAACTTTCTCGGGTAAAAGCGGCATCGACCGCTCTTGCCACTCTGTAGTGGTGCAGGGTTGGACCCGATCACTTTTTGGCACCGTTGTCGGGGAGCTAAATGGTTTTGGCTATCTATCTAACTAGTTTTGTATTTTCTTTTTCTTTCCTTCTTTGTTACTAATTTGTGTGTGTCATAAATTCAGGTACAAAATGGCGAACAACGATAATCTTGTAAATGCTATTCCGGGGGAGGAGGTTGATGACAATATTGATGATGAGGTACCTATAGTGCCTCAAGTTCAAAGGAGAGGCCGCCAGGCCAATGATAATGTTCCAAACCCTCACCTGCCTCCTCCAAGAGTCGCTCCTCGGGTGCTTCCAAACGAAGGATATGCTAGTGCAATTGTCCCACCCCGGATCCGGGCGGGCAATTTCCAAATTACAAATGTGATGTTGACTTTGTTAGAGCAGCGAGGGTATTTCACAGGTGCTCCCCATCAGAATACATATAAACATCTCAAGGGCTTTGTGGATACGTGTTGGGGAAGCAAGCAAATAAATGTGTCAGAGGATGCACTACGGTTGAGATTATTCCCTTTCTCACTTAGAGGGAAAGCTTTGGACTGGCTCAAGAGGCTTCCCAAACATTCTATCACTACATGGGATGAGTTAGTCGATAAGTTCATAGCCAAGTTTTTCTCACCGGGACATATGGCGGCATTGAGGGATGAAATCTTAGCATTCAAATAGGAACCAAATGAGCCCCTTCATGAAATCTGGGATCGATATAGAACTATGGTCAAGGAATGCCCCAACAATGATATGACTGAGGTAATGATTCAACAGGCATTTTATCGGGGTATAAACATGACCAATCAGTATGTGGTGAACCAGTTAGCAGGGGGTAATTTCATGAAGCTACCTTATGCTGAGGCTTGTGATATTCTTGATGAGATGGCTGATACTTCTTCAGCTTGGCAAAGTCGATCTAATGTGCCATAGGGTAACCCCACTGTCATTCACTTTCACAAAGAGCTTCATGACCATGGCCAACCAATAGCAGAGTTGACTAAAACAATGAACCAGTTGGCAAAAGCTCAGTTACAACAAGTTCAAGCCCCTAGACAAGTTAATGTTATGGAGGTGTCAACATGTTGGTCAACAAGAGGCAATAAAGAAGTCAACAAGGTCAAAGTAGTCCGGATCAATATGACCAAGGTAATGGTGGTTTCAATCAAGATGAGGGTTATGATGAGCAGAATGAAGAAGTGCGGTATGTGAACAATTACCAAGGACAAAGGGGCAAAGGAAATTAGGGGAATCAAAACCAACAAGTCAATAGCAATTAGAGGAACAACAATCAAAATTGGGGCAACTAGAACAATCAGGGCTATTGGAGTGGCAACAACAACAATTGGGGAGGAAACAACAACCAAGAAGGTTGGAACAATGGCAATCAAGGGAATCGGGGGAAAGTCTTTCAAAGGCCTCCGATGTATCAACAACCAAACAACCCACCTCCATTTCCGTCCCAAGGTCCTAGCTCATCAAACAATGAGATGGGAAGGATCGAGATGATGTTTGAACAAATGATGAAGAAGAAGGCCGGGTCTGATGCCCAGTTGGCATCCCACAATACTTCAATCCGGAATTTGGAGGTTCAACTTGGCCAAATTCACAGTCTTTGAATACTCGCCCTAAGGGAGCTCTACCTAGAGATACGGTAGTAAACCCGAAGGGTGGGAACAACACCGGGCATGCAATGGTGGTGATTACTAGAAGTGGTTGAGGTGGTGATATGAATACCTCCAAGAAAAAGAAAATTGTGAGTGATAAGATTCAAGTGCAAGATGATGATGTTCCTTTAGTTGATGAGCAAGTGAGAGAAGAGAATGGAATGCGGTAGTGAGGATTGATGTTCATGATGATGAGGTGGAGACCCAAAATGATATGAACCCGTCTAGGGAACATGTAATAGACATACCAGAAATGGTAGTGCCCAAGGCTAAGGCTCCCTTGCCAAGGCCGCCTCCAACTTACCCTCAAAGTCTTGCGAAGCAAAAGAATGAGAACCAATTTAAGAAGTTCATAGAGATGATGAAAAGCTTGTCAATCAATGTTTCATTAGTGGAAGCTCTTGAACAAATGACGAGTTACGCCAAGTTCATGAAAGACTTGGTGACTAAAAAGAGATCCATGGATTGTGAGACCATCAAAATGACTCACCAAGTAAGTGCAATTGTGCACTTGATGGCTCCAAAACTTGAAGATCTTGACGCTTTCACTATTCCATGTGCCACTGGGAGTGCAGATTTTGCAAAGGCATTGTGTGACTTGGGAGCGAGCATCAATTTGATGCCTTACTCCGTCTTCAAAACTTTGGGTATTGGTCAACCACAACCTACTTCAATGAGGTTACAAATGGCAGATAGAACAATGAAGAGGTTGCTTGGTATTATTAATGATGTTCTTATTCGGGTGGACAAGTTCATTTTGCATGCTAACTTTGTGATTTTGGACTGCGAGGTTGATTATGAGGTTCCGATCATATTGGGAAGACCTTTCCTTGCAACTGGGAAGGCCTTAGTTGATGTGGTTAGCAGGGGAGCTCACCTTCCAGGTGGGTGATGAAAAAGTGGTCTTTCATGTGTGCAAGTCAATGAAGCAACCTAATAGTACGGAAGTGTGCTCTTTTGTGGATCTTGTCATGGAAGTGATAGTTGATGATACTAGTGCAATGATCAATGTGGAGGACCCTCTAGAAGCGGTATTGTTGAACCTTGATGTCAATGAGGATGAAGGCCGAGTGGAGTGTATCAATGCTTTGCATGGAATGGGCTCTTACTCTTATGAGCCTCGAAAGCTCTCTTTGGATCTTGAGAATAGAAAGACTCCACCAACAAAGCTCTCAATCAAGGAACCTCCCATGTTGGAGTTGAAGTCGTTGCCTCCACACCTCAGGTATGAATTCTTAGGCCCTAGTTCAACTTTGCCAGTTATTCTTTCCTCTTGTCTTACTAACATGTAGGTAGATGTCACATTGGCGGTGCTCTAAAAACGGAAGAAGGCAATTGGATGGACTCTAGCTGGGGGATAAGCCCCGCCTTTTGTATGCACAAGATTATTCCTGAAGATGATGCCAAGCCCTCCATGGAACATCAAAGGAGGTTGAATGAAGCTATGCAAGAGGTTGTCAAAAAGAAGGTGATCAAGTGGTTGGATGCAGGGGTTGTGTACCCCATCTCAGATAGTTCTTGGACTTCGCCGGTGCAATGTGTACCGAAGAATGGTGGTATGACTATGGTTACCAATGCAAAAAATGAGTTGATTCCCTCCAGGACTGTCACCGGATAGCAGGTGTGCAGGGACTACCGAAAGCTGAATAAAGTGACCTGCAAGGATCACTTTCCATTGCCTTTTCTTGACCAGATGCTAGACAAACTTGTTGGGTGGGACTTCTACTATTTCTTGGATGGGTACTTCGGGTACAACCAGATTTTGATTGCTCCGGAAGATCAGGAGAAAACAACCTTCACTTGGCTGTATGGCACCTTTGCCTTTTCTAGGATGCCATTTGTTTTGTATAATGCACTGGCTACATTCCAACGGTGTATGATGGTCATATTTACTGATATGGTGGAGGACATATTGGAGGTGTTCATGGACGACTTTAGTGTTGTGGGTGACTCATTTGATGAATGTTTGAAAAATCTTGACAAAGTGTTGGCCCGGTGTGAAGAGACCAATCTTGTGCTTAACTGGGAAAATGCCACTTTCTAGTCGAGGAGGTCATTGTCCTCGGCCATAAGATTTCAAAGCATGGTATAGAGGTGGACAAGGCTAAAATTGAAGTGATATCAAAGCTCCCTCCTCCTACTTCAATCAAGGGGGTTAGAAGTTTTCTTGGGCATGCGGGGTTCTACCGAAGATTCATCAAAGACTTTTCTAAGGTAGTGAACCCTTTGTGCAAGTTATTGGAAAAGCATGCCAAGTTCGTGTTTAATGATGAATGCATGAAGGCTTTTGAACTTCTCAAGTACAAATTGACAACCACTCCCATTTTTACCGCACCCAGTTGATGCTTACCTTTTGAGTTCATGTGTGATGCAAGTGACGTTGTGCTTGGAGCGGTCTTGGGTCAAAGAGTTAACAAGATGTTTCACCCGGTGTATTATGCAAACAAGACAATAAATGATGCTCAAGTGAACTACATGGTGATGGAAAAAAGAGTTGATAGCAATTGTATTTGCAATGGAGAAATTTAGGCCTTATCTCATGGGGTCAAGGTGATAGTTCATACTGACCATGCAACACTTCGCTACTTGATGACAAAGAAGGATTCCAAGGCGAGATTGATAAGATGGGTTCTATTGCTTTAATAGTTTGACCTTGAGATTGTTGATCGGAAAGGGACTGAAAACCAAGTGGTGGACCACTTGTCCCTCTTGGAGGAGGAGGGGAGGCCTTGTGATGGCCTTGAAATTAATGATTCATTCCCTGATGAGCAACTTCTCTCTGTATCTGTGAATAGCATGCCTTGGTTTGCGGATGTTGCCAACTTTTTTATGACCGGTATTGTTTCGTGTGAGATCTCTTCTAACCAAAGGAAGAAGCTCAAAGGGGATAGCTTGGATTACTATTGGGATAAGCCTTATTTGTTTAAAATTTGCAATGATGGTGTGATCCGAAGATGTGTTCCGGAAGAGGAGCAACTGAGTATTCTTGATGCTTGTCATTCCTCTCCTTACGGTGGTCACCATGGTAGGGCAAGGACAGCTTCAAAGGTGCTTAGTTGTGGATTCTATTGGCCTACATTATACAAGGATGCGGGTGATCTTGTGAAGAGATGTGATGAGTGCCAGAGAGCTGGCGGAATTTCAAAGAAGGATGAGATGCCTCTCACCACCATTCTTGAGGTTGACATATTTGATGCGTGTGACATTGATTTCATGGGCCCATTTGTAAGCTCTTGTGGTAACAAGTACATTCTTGTGGCCGTTGATTATGTTTCAAAGTGGGTTGAGGCCGTGGCTTTACCCAACAACGAGGCCTGGAGTGTTGTGGCTTTTCTCATGAAGAGTATCTTTACTCAGTTTGGCACTCCTAGAGCAATCATTAGTGATGGACGGTCTCATTTTTGCAATAAGGCATTTGACACTTTGCTTGCAAAGTATGGTGTCAATCACAAAGTTTCTACCACTTACCATCCTCAAGCTAATGGGCAAGTTGAGGTCTCCAACAGGGAGATTAAGAGCATATTGTCAAAGACCGTTAATGCAAATAGGACCGACTGGTCCAAGAAATTGGATGATGCTTTATGGGCTTACAAGACTGCTTACAAGACTCCGATTGGTATGTCTTTGTACCTGTTGGTGTTTGGAAAAGCTTTCCATCTACCAGTTGATTTAGAGCACAAGGCAATGTGGGCTTTGAGAAAGTTAAATCTTGAATGGGATGTTGCAGCAAATCTTCGGGTGGAGCAACTTAATGAGCTTGATGAGTTCTGGTTCTATGCCTATTCCAGCTTGTCCTTGTATAAGGACAAGATGAAGTACTTACATGACAAATATGCTCGTGGCAAGGAGTTCAAAGTAGGTGATTTTATTCTCTTGTTCAATTCCCGGTTACGACTGTTTCCGGGAAAGCTTAAATCAAAATGGAGTGGACCTTTTGAGGTGGTGCTTGTGATTCCATTTGGTGCTCTTGATTTGAAAAACAAAAATGGTGAGATCTTCAGAGTTAATGGGCACAGAGTCAAGCACTATCTTGGAAAATTTGATGACAGCCACGTGGTGGCGATGATCCATCTCAAGTGATTGATGGTAACCTACGTCGTGCCGTGACGTTAAATCAGGTGCTTCTTGGGAGGCAACCCATGTGTTTTTATTCTTGTTTTTCTTTGATTTTTCTCTTAATATAGGATTTTTTTTGGACTAACTGGTTGTGAGATGTGTATAAGGATGTTTGATGCAGGGTGGGACTAAGCTGGCAAAAATGTGTCACTCTTTGAAGTTTGGACCGCGGCTGCGCTCCACTTATCGCAGTCCGCTGTGGCCTTATCGCGGGGGCGAAATTTGATTGCGTTTAGTGGTGCTAAAAGGTCAAAAATGGAGGCTCTCTGAAGTTTCAACCGCTGTCGCGGTGTATTTCTCGCGGTTAGTGGTGGCTTACCGCTATCGCAAAGCATTTTTCGCGGTCTGCGGTGGTCTCAAAGCAGCAGCCCTTCTAAGTTTCACAATCGCAGTCTGCAGTGCATTTACCGCGGCCGTGGTAGGTAAGAATGAGTGGGTCCCAGGGCTTGTCTATAAATAGACCCTCAAGGGCCCCTTTTACACTTTTCGCCCTTCGCACTCTCAATCGACATAAACTATTGTTCACTCACGCCCTAGCTTGCACAAACACAAGAACTAAGTTGAATTTGTTTCACATCTCACTTCTGGTAATTCAAATCTATCCTTATTTTTAATTTTGGTTTTTATTTTATTTTAATTTGATAGTTATTACTTCTTCTTCCTTTTTCTTTCAATTTTAACTTAGGGTTCCATAGTGTTAATTAGATTAAGTTTTAATTAGTTAGAAATGGTGATTAACTACTTAGTGGATTGATATTGTGTTGATTAATGCTAAAATGCACAAAAAATTTGAAACCCTAGGTGTTGCGCCTAAATTTGACCTTCGCGGCGGTCATCTATCTTTTGAGAGATTTTTAAGTCTTGATAACCGCGGTTAGCGGTGGCATTTTTGCGGTCCGCGGTTCACTTACCGCGGCAGCGCTCCATTTTTCACAGTCTGCGGTGCCATTTAATCAGAGAATGGGTAGTCTGAACCCCACCTCTCCGCGGCTGCGGTTGATTTTTTGCGATCTGTGGTGCATCCTTTGTGGCCGCAGTATATTTTTTGTGGTCCGCGATCTGCTGTTTATCTTGCACTATTAACTATTTTTCTACACTGCTTATTTTAGTCTTTGCACTAACAAGTTTCTACTGATTGTACTTGCAGACAATGGTTAAATCTAGAGGAGCTGGTGACAAACAAAAGGGTAGAGCAGATTCCTCGTGGGGTAGGGAACGAGGCATGATTAAATTGACCCCAGCGGTTCGGAAAGCAATTGGGGAAACCAGAAAAATCATCAGAGCTGTAGACAGAGTTGTTTCCCATTTTGAGGGAAGTGAGTACTTGCCCTCCCGGGAGGCATCAGAGTCTGATTCAGTTCCCGAATATGTACCTGACTTCCCAGAGAGACACATATTGAGAGATGTACCTACACCTCCAGATTCCCCTACTGCTCATGCTCCAGTTCGTGTATCTTCTGAGTCGTCTGAGGGCTCAGCAGAGAGCAGTGATAGTTCAGCTTCAACCTCACCTACACCTTCATCACCTGGACAGGATGTAGATGGTGGGGTACCAGATGAAGAGGGAGGGGGTGTGCCTCAAAGTGGGGGTGTGGAAAGAACTAGAAACCCTGAGGTGTGACAAAAGCGGTTCGTCAGTGAGCTGGCTTATCACAAGTTCCGGGAGTGGTGGCCTCTAAGGTCGCTTATCATGAGCTCCAGCTCATAGAGAAGGATCTCCTGGTGCACAACCCCAACATGAAATAACAATTCAATGAACGTGTGGGGTAGGATTACTTCACCAGTAGGGTGTCAGAGGCAAACGAGCACTTAGTCAAAGAGTTTTACGTCAATACTTCCCACATCAAGAAAGATACCAAAGTGACTAAAGTGCAGAACTTGAAAGTGAAGTTTGATGGGAAGACGATAAATGAATACCTGGGCTTTAATGAGGAAGATGAAACATTGTACTTAGAGAAGGTGACACTTGATGAGGCATCATGTCCGTGGTTAGCATCATATCTGGCTCTCCCGGGCACCACCCCAGCATAGTTGACAACAGGGGTTCCTATCTTGAGGAAAACCCTAAATTTTGAGGCGAAGAGGTGGGAGACGTTCGTATGCAGCAGGCTTGATCCCACTTCCCATGAAAATACCTTGTCGGTCTCCAAGACAATATTAGTGGCAGCTATTATGGCGGGGTTTCCGATCAATATCGGGAATATCATGTCTAGGGTGATCACCAGGGTGATCAATGAGGGTGACAGATTGTATCCGTTCCCGAACTTCCTCACAATGTACTTTGAAGATCAAGAAGTGGAGAAAAGAAACTTCGATGTGAAGGTGAAACCCAAAATGGCCTTTTCATGGCACAGCCTCAAGTGTCCGGACAACCCCAAAGCCAAAGAATCCAAGGGCAAGGCTATTACTTCTACTGGCCAGTCTGAAGAGCCAGTAGTGGTAGTCACTCCTTCACTGTCTCCCACTTCCATACCAGAGCCTGCCCACGGACCATCTACTTCTACTCCTCCAGATATTCCATCCTCCTCAGCATACCCATTGACTGCCCATAGATTGAGCCAAACACTCTCCAGTATCAACAACTGGATGCAGGCAGCAACTTCTAAGTTGTCTGTACTCTCCAGTTCAGTAGCAGCTCAGTCAGTGCCCTCACAGCCACAGGTGTCAGCTTCGGTAAAGGAGACTCTCAAGGAGCTTCTGAACAACTAGAAGAAGCTCTTTGATAACCAAAAGCTAATAATGGATGCTCTTGTTAATCAAGGGGAGACACTTAAGGAGCTAAGCAAATGCACAAAGAAGTTGAAGAAGACACGAGTATAGAAAGAGTCAGTTAAAGAATTGAGGGGAGAAGTGGAGAAGATGAAGGCAGCTGACCATTTGCCTTTGGAGCTACTATTGCATGATCAGCCTCTAGTAGCTCAGACAGAGCAGGTTCCGGAGCAGGAGCTTGAGAGAGCTCCAAAGAGGAGAAGGATGATCCCCCAGGTGGATGATGTTGATATTGAGTTGGTAGAGATGGAAGGTGCTGCTTCTAGCCAGCCACAGGCCTCCGGGACAGCTGATCCAGGTGCCCATCCATAGGAGCCCATGCTACCACAGGACCTCATGCAGACGGAGGATCTATAGGGAGTTTTCTTCACTCTCTATCTTTCTTTTTTAGCTTATTTTTGGTTAGTTAGCATTGAGGACAATGCTAGTTTTCATTTGAGGGGGTGGCCCTACTTTGATTTTTGATTTGGTAGTTTGATTTGATAGTTGGACTGTAATTATGATAATATTTTCTTTCTTTATGCTTATTTTTCACTTTTGGTATGTATATAACTTTACCTTTTATTTTACTTTCTGTTATTGTTCTAGTTTGGTCTGTATATAAAGTTACTCTCATGTATATATCCATTCCTTCTTATGTATACTCATCTAAACCCCCCTTTGTACATATTCAGTTTACTTTTCGTATTTTACTTCATAGCTTCTTTTGCAATTTCCTTAATAGTATAGCTTCTTATTTTATTTAATAGCTTTTTTGTCGGTTCATAGCTTCTTATTTTTCAAGTTTCAATGATCAATAAGCCTTTGATTTTCTTAATGCCACGGTTCTTTCCAAAGGTGGAGTTTGTGTGAACCGGGTGGTTCTTCCCGATGATGGATGGCATGACAACCTTCTTAAGAGTTTGAGTTTGTTTTCTCTTTTTATTTTTATGTAAATAGTAGTTAGTAAGCAATGGTGTCTCAGGCAAAGCTTTACTTGGGCCTAACACATTTACCTTTGACCTTATGGTTAAAATAAATTGTTATGTATTGGTGATAGTTGTGACCTTGAGACTCTTGTGTTGGCTAAACAATCATCGAGTGGTTTCTCAGAACTATTTGTGTTGCTAAAATCTTAGTTAAGGTTTTTGTGGGCCCCCCGACTCTGTTTCTTTAGCAATCCTATAGCTTGTGTGGTGAGGTATTGATTTGCAAGTCCAAGTCTCGTGCCAATGAGTCTAGAACTCGCCCTGAACGTTTGTCTAGGCGAAATCCTAAGTGTAGCTCGGCTTGAGAAGTGATTATAAGCCCTCCTTGATCCCAATTGAAACTTGAAAACATCCATGGCCTACCAATAATGATATCCCTAGTCAACCATGTTGAGCTTTAGCCCTTTTTCTTTCAATAACCATGATACAAACCTTTATCCGTTCTAAAATGACCCTCTCTTGGAACCCTATTTCTCCTTAGCACAAGGCAAAAGCATAAGTTTGGGAGGAGAGACAAGGAATGCAAAAGTGATAAAAGGTACAAAATGAAGAAAAGAAAAGGCAAAAGAAAAAGAAAGAAAAGCCAAAGATTCAAAAAGAAAATGAACAAAGTAGAAGAAATGAAGGGATTCAACGAAAGCAAAAGATGAAAGGCATGGAAAGATTAGAAAGGAGAAAAAGAATTGAAATAAACAAGAAAGAGTGACAGTGTGTCTCTCTAGCCCCTAAAGAAGAAGTAAATGACTCAAAGAGTTAAGAAAACGTGTGCAAAAATGAAGCAAATTAAGTGCTTAAGGGAAGATGAAACCTTCTTAGACCAATATATCATACCCTAAACCAAAAGCCTTCATTACATTCCCACAAAAACCCTGTATGATCTTAAGTTGAGTGAACTTACATTAGTGGTGACTCTCATAAAGGGCAAGCTTATGGTACTTAGAGTCGGACTTGTGACATTCCTTTGAGAGAGATGAGTAAGTTTTCTATAATCCTCATTCTGAGTGCTACAATCTAGAAGTGAGGTTTGCTTATGGAGAGTTGAGGAGTATGAGTTTGGATTCCACAGCGACCAATGTAACAAAAAGAGTTCCTTGATGAGTTGAGTCAACTCTTGATGCTTTTGTGTCGCACTATAGCCATGGTACTAAAAGGTTGTGTATTGTTGATAATGCATTTGAGTTGAGGGTAATTGCTAGTCCCAATTGATTCTTGATGAGGTTATTTTAGGACAGCTGAATTATCCTTTCTTTTATCTTAAGGAGGTGGGAATTACTTTGTTTGCTTGAGGACACGCAAAAGCTTAAGTTTAGGGGAATTGATAACTAGGGATTCTAGTCTAGTTTATGCTTCTTTTTGCTTGAGTTTTGGACTAAAATGTGTACAAGTATTTCCCAAAAACTAACTTGTTGTGCTTGTTTGCAGTGTTTGGTCACAAAGGGACAAGGATGTCATAACTAGCTCAAAAAAAGGAGTGAAACCTGCACATGTGCAAAACCAAGTCAAAACAGTGCTACAGCGGAAAATCCACCACAGACGTAGAAGACCCACTGCGACCGCGGTCCTTTTATCGTGGTCCGCGGTGGCAAGGATTCAGAGAGTTGTCATTTTTGGAATTCAAGCTACTACGGTCTACAGTGATATTATGTGGTTGCGGTGCCTCCACCATGATAGCAGTCAGTTTACCGTGGTCCACGGAGAAGGAGTTCAGAGAACTGGCAGTTGAGCCAAATATTGAAGATCGCGGTCCGTGACGGATTTTATGCGGCCGTGGTAGCCTCACAGCTGCAGCGGTCCATTTTTCGCTGTCAGCGGTCCATTTTGACTAATTTTGTAGCTTACTTACCAATTAATCTTAGTCTCTTATCTTGTAATTACAATTTATGGATCATTCTTCGTCTCAATCTATGATTTCTTCTTCAATTATGAGTAGCTAAACCCATTAGTTAGGGTTGTGGCTCAACCCTAGTGTGGGTATTTAATGGGTCTCTTATTTTAGGGCTTAGATGTTTATGGGTGGTGTATATTTGGCCTGATCTATGCTTTTTATGTTGAATTAGTGGTTGCAAATACTAATTTGTGCCTTTTTGACTTAAGCTCTTCTTGAGAAAGAGAGACTAAGTCTAGGAATTTTAGGCCAACAAGGAATTGGGGTGTATTCAAGAGATTGATAGCCCCAATTAAAGGGCTAAGCCTAGAGATAGTAATATCCGACTTGAGCCAACATTGCTTGCACAAATTGAACACTCAATTGGGCTTGAGAAAGCCAATTAGGGAAAAGTCACTCTTACTACCGAGAGGTGTAGAGTGAGTAGCTTCGTGCATTGGCTATATCACGATCCCAGCTATAACATTATTGCCCTAAGTTTGAGATCCCGTTAGATACTCACCTAGGAGAAAGTCACTTCCCTAGTGCCTCTTTAACCATTTAGAAAATCTTACAAAAACATCTTCTTAGTTTAAATCTTGTGCACCATTAGTATAAAATTAGAAGTAACAAACAAATAAGAATGATTGGAAGTGCAATTAAAAGTACTACACATTGCTAGATTAGATAGGAATCCAACTCCAAATATATCTAGCTCCATGTGGATTCGATCCCGACCTTCTCGGGTAAAAGCTGCATCGACCCATCTTGCCACTCTCTAGTGGTGTAGGGTTGGACCCGATCAAGTATCAGCCCTGGTCTTTTTCTCGATCCCCCTAGCTTGGGGCGGCGTGGCCTTGCCCTTTCTGGTTCGGGAACACCAGCTAGACTTCCCTCACCGGCCTCCTCATGTCGAGGCAGTTCAATTTCGATACCCGCCGATTCAGAGGGCCCTTGTCTCACGATATCGGCCCGCACGTGGACCACTAGCTTGGATTTTTCTTCCTCTTCTTCGGACTCGTCCCTTAGTCGATGGACTGAGTCCGAGGGTAGAGCGTCGATGCTTCCTTTGGTCTTGCACGATCTCCTTTTTGGTTTTTTCTTTTCTGAGTTCGGAGAACTCGCGACCCTTTTTCTCTTCTTTTCGTCACCCTGCCTCGGAACAAGGGACTCATAGGGCACATCCTCATCACCGGATGGAGGCCTCATAGCAACGTCTTTGGGGAGACCTACAAAAGGAAAACATAATCAATAAGAGTCCGACAGTGCAAGATGAAAACCAAATATCATAAAATCAGAAGAGAAAACTTACCATGGTTATGGGCCTCCCACCGACCCTTCGACAGTTCATGCCATGCACGCTCGAAATATGGTCTCTATGACACGAGACCCTCGACCCATTCCTTGAGTCGAGGAACCACTTCTGGCATCCGAGCCACAGCTGCGCCATAATAACACTGATGAGAAGGGAGGGAAGGCAAGAAACGATAAACGAAGTCTTTAAGGTGAAGTTACTTACGCTTCATATTCCATCTCTCGAAAAATGGCATTTCCTCGATAGGGATCAAGTTTGAGGTCCTCACTCGAACAAATTGACCCATCCAGCCTCGGTCCCAGTCCTTATCTATACTCGATAACGGGGCCCTAGTGGCCCGACGAGCAAGTTTGATTAATCCCTCTCGATAGAGTCGGGGATCGTATAGATGCATAAGATGATCGAGGGTGAAAGAACACCCCTTTATGAAAAAGCGAATGAAGAATCACTATCCTCCAGAAAGAGGGATGGATTTGATCGAAGGTCACTTTACCTTTTGCAGAAGGAAATGATGATCGGTTCTAAGGGACCCAACGTGAAGGGGTAAGTGTAAACACTTAAAAAAACCTCCATGTGGGTGGTAATTGATTCCTTGGGCGAGGCAACCACCACTTGTTTATCGCCCCAGTTGCAATCCTCTTAACTTGGTCAAGAAGGCCTTCGGTGATCGAACATATGTATCTCGAGACCAGTTCACATCTACCCGGTACCGAGGAAGTTTTTTCAACCTTGAAATCAGTAGTGGTCCCGCACCCTCCAGGAACGAATTCATCGGGGTGTGGCTCCGCTGCAACCCCGTTGCCGGCAGGCCATGATGAAGAGGCGGCCTCCTCTTGTGGGACAGTTGATCACGCCCAACTATGCCTTATAAAAAGGACTAAGTGGTCATTGTAAATATAATCTGGTATAAAAGTCTGGAGTCGAATCCCACAGAGAACTAAGATTAGCTATAACTGTTTATTATCACCAAGAATACAAGCTCGAACAATTCCTAAGTTATAAATCAAGATTCTTATGTCTAACTAATTAACTAACAAATTGAAATATTAAATTAACAACTAAAGATTCTAAGGTTTGGAGACAAGATTAAGGAGGCTTAGAGTTATGATTTCCCCAATTGTCGGAATCCTTCCTGCTACGTCTCCTATAATTTTGCCTAAGTATTCTCTACTGATCATGAGCACTCGGCTTATCGTAATTCTCTCTCGAGCAACTACAATAATATACTAGTCATGTTCTCTCGAATTACGCTAACTCACATTTTTTCATCGCTCATTATGATCACGTCAAAGCTTCGTTATCTCTAATACCGCTTTTAAACCCTCCGTATTGATCTCTCACATACTTTAGGAGTGATGTTGTTCAACAACTACCTAAATATGTACCCTCTCTCAAGCAATATACACTAAATAGGCACAGTCAATTGATGGTCATTCAATCAACAGCAATAAACACGTAGTTGAACAAGTAGAGAAATCCAACGGCTTAATTATATAAAAACATAACAAGAATTTATCTTACAAAAGGTTCTATCAAAACTCTAGATAATAAATTAGCTATTCGTCATAGTATGCATAACTACAATACTAGAATTCATAACCAATAACGAAAATAGGAAGAAGGAAGTGAAAAACTCGTAGAAGAATTCTCCGCTTTGCTCCTAGTGTGTTCTTGCCTCCTTAGGTCGAATGCCAGGTCTAAAGTATGCCAAAAGTCCTCAAAATAGCGTTTTTACATGTATTTATACCAAGTAGGGTTGGGCCCAGATGAAACACCTTTTCCTGCGCGAAATAGGACTCTAGCTCTGTAAAATTTGCACAGGCGCACTACATGGGGCGACGCACCACACGATTTGCTTGTGGGGAACTTCAGAGAGCATGCAATTTGAGGACAACAACAATTTTCACAGTCGTGGCGCGCTACGCAGCGCCCCATGCGACGCAGTTGTGGAAATTTAGAAAAATGTAAAACATGAAAGTTGTAGCCCTTTTAAATAGCTTTCCAACGATGAGCCTAAACGGTTTTTTGAGGGAAAAGTTATGTGCATTTTACTGGACAATACGTAGTATGCCTGCTCGATTCTTCGTTTCGTTCTTAAAGTGCACTATCATCCGTTGATCCCCGAACACGATCCCAACTTAATCCTTGGGCTTTTACTTAGACTTCAAAGCTCCATAATAACTTGAATTCATTCCGTAACATCTACATAGATCGGAATCACTCCTACAACATATAAATCACACATTTAGTGCAAAACACTAGCAATTAAAATTCAAACTTAATTAAAGTACAGTAAATTAGAGCGTAATAAACGACTAAAATACGTAATTATTGCCTATTTTACGCGACTAAACTTAATTAGAGATTTTCGCCATTTTAGAGCAAAGATGAAGGAGGAGGAGTTAAAAGGGTGTGTTTAGCGGTTTGCAGAAAGTTCAAGAAATTTGGGTACAAAGGTTGGAAAGCGAAGAGATTCTTGAAGAACAAAGATGGAAGAAACTTTGGACGTAAAGTTTGAATGAATGAAAATCATGATATTTATAGTCTGCTAGTGGTAATTCAAAACCCGTACTGGCCGACAAGCAACTGACGCACATTTAATGCCTTGGTAACTGAATCGACGGGACGTTTTAGTGACTGTTTGTCGCTTACGTCATGGTCTATCGAAGCAGGGTTCGAGGTTCTTATCGTTTCTCATCATATTCTCTCCGAAAAATGAGGGGAGTATTTGTATACAGTCGAAACCAGGTTCGCCTATTGTATAACCAATCGAGACTGAAGCGTGACAGGTTGAAGTTCGATCTCGAGTTATATCGAACCGAGGTGCGAAACTGCATCATTGGGCTCATGACCCCGTGACAGAACAGAATCAAGATCAAACAAGATCGAGGAAAATTTACCGAGTCGAATAACAGAAGGCCAAAATATCCGCGATCAGTTAGAAATCACGATAAAAATCTCGGCACGTATCAAGGAGAGGCCAATTAATTAGCAAATCATGAGATCTTTTACATTGTATAGAGTTTTATCAATAGTAAGACATCCCTACTATATAAAGGGAGGTTTGATCATTTGTAACTCACATTGAAATACGTAATACAAAGCAATTTACTGTTATTTCTAGCTCTTATCACCTTGTTATTCTGTTCTTGCATAAGAAGAGGCATCTCTTGGCTCGAGGGTAATCGAACTCTAAGGCCAAGGCTGTTCAATTTGTGTGGTTTGCATTTATTTTCTTATCGTTAATTTCAATATTACTCTGTCTTTTTAATGTGTGCCAAGTTATATCACGTATCCTTAAAAACGCGTATAAATTCAACTGTTATTCATTTTTTTAGGGTAAATTTTGAAATTGTTAACTAAGATGGAAAGCATGTCAAACAGTTGAAATAAATAACATCGTTATTAAATAGGTGTATGAGTTAATGTTCATCAAATGAAATGTACCAAAGATGACTTTTAAGACAACTTGCTGTTTTGGTTAAGTAATGGGAGTACGAAGAAGAAGAAAAGGAAGAATGCCAATTGGCTAGTCAAAAGGGGGGTGGATATCATTAATTCGGTTGAAACGTCTCAAATCTGAATCAGAACAGAGCAGTGTTTTGAATGTGTTGCTGACTTTGCTGCTGACGCGGCTTCCATATATCCATTCACTTATTTGTCTCATCTTCTACTCAATTTTCCAATTTTCAATTTTATAATCCATTATTGGCATAAATAATTTCCTCTTCTGACATCTGTCTCTTCTGCTAACCATCAATAGTCGGACTGACTCCATACGAGTCAATATGGAAAAACTATATATTATTACCGCAGGAATTAGCATACTAATTTATTTTCCTAAAAGTTACAAATTTAATAAGTCCAGAAAAATGCTTAAAACCATCTTTTATGAGTAAAATATATTCAAAATGTTAAGAATAAATTAATTACGACTTTCTAGAGATTTTTAAAGTCTGATAAGAAAAGTTGTAACTTGAAGTATTTCCTTCCCAAAGAACTGCTAAGTAGATACTTCGACACTAAGGTGTCGTTTGATTACCGAGATGATAATCTACTCTCAGTATAAAATTTAAGATTACATTTATTATATGTTTAATTGTGGGTATTAATTAATATCAGAGATAAATTTTATGCCAAAATATTGCTATTCGTTATTCCATATAAAATCTGACTTTATAATCCAAGGATTATAACTCAGAATTACAATTCCTTGATATGAAGCAAACATGTTCCTAAAAAAAAGGTCGTCGGCATTCACGCTGAATTCTAAGAGTCACACCTAAAACATATGATGTCGACAACCTAATTTAAAGAAAACATTAGTGACGCTTCCACAACTTGATTTGAGCTTCTCTTTAAAGTTTTTAGGATAAATTATTATTAGTATCATTACTATTATTATTATTATTAAAAAATCACAATTGGATCCCTGAAGTCGATGATTTTCTAAGTTCATTTGACCGAAGAATTCTGCTTTCTATTAAAGTCCGATTCTTTTCCGAGAATATCTCTTCCTTCAAATCAGAAAAAAAAATTGATCGTTGATTTGATTTTCATGATTATCTGTCATTCATTTACTACAGAGTTTTGATAATCTCGAACGAGTGATTTCGTGAATCAAAGACAATGAAGGAGGAGGAAGAAGAGAGGCAGCGGAGTGGGAGTACTCACAAACGGATAGGAGAGGTGGTTGGTGGGACGGCGGCGGAGTGTGCGATGGTCTGCTGCTGTTGTCCATGTGCAGTGATGCATTTTCTGGTACTGGCAGTGTACAAAGTTCCGACGGGACTGTGCCGGAAAATGTGGCGGAAGAAGAAGCGGAAGAGGCTTTTAAGGAATAAGAAGAAAGAGGAGGATTCATGGAAGGCGATGAAGAAAAATAAGAGCGATTTGCTTGGTGTTTATAACGAGGAGGAGTTTGACGGTGAAGATGACGGAGACTACGACGGAGTACGAGAAGCCGCCGATTTTGAAACGGAGATGTGGGACCGGTTCTATGGAGCTGGGTTTTGGAGGACCCCATCTCAGAAGGAGGAGGATTAAAAATGGCATAAGCAAAATAAGTAAGGACTTGAATGCAATTATAAGAGAAAAAGGTGAAAGAAATTGAAGAAATTTTTGGCAATTGAAGATTAATGATTTCTTAGGACGGGTGGAGTAAATCTGACGAAAGTTCGCCAAAGTATGACACCATTAAGTGAGTAAAAATTCATCGAACACGATTATTCAGGTGGACACGCCATTGATTTTTCTTTTTATTATTTAGTTTAAGATCTCTTCTGTACTAGGAGATATGGTCCCACATGGACTTTACTATGTTACATTTGTACATATATTTATTTTCTTTATTTGCTTATTTTGTTGTATTTTCTTCGTAAAATGAATGTGACAGTTGAAAAGCATCATTGTTCCATCGTTTTATAATATATTATATTTATTTGTATTGTATCGGTTTTATGAATACAATGTTTAGATAGATTGTATTGTTTGTTAATGTTAAATAATATTTTGCTGTTTGGTTTGACTGTATCGTACTGTACTGTAACTGATAAGTTTACTAAAATACCCTCAATTGTTTAAATATTAAATTTATCAAAAAATATGCATAAAATAATTTTAAAAAACCAAACAGAAGGAGGCAAAACACCTTAAGAAAGCAGAACAAAGGAGCGAGACAGAACCGACCTAAACACATTTTACTTGCAAAATATATACAATCCAACTTAAAAGACTCTTAATCTATTATTTGTGCATTCAATCAAGAATTTAGTTACATCATTTTACTTTTTTCTCTCATCTCTCCCCTCTTCTCTCCAGCAAACCGTCGTTTTTCTATACTTCACAATTGATCTGCGCTTGCGGGTTGAACATTAGTAAGTTCTCTGTATTTTTTCCCTTCCTCTTTCTTCAATCCGCTGAGGATTTTGTTGCTAAAATTCCTTCAATATTGTTGAAGATTTGTTGATAAATTTTCTGTATAGCTATGTCTTACGTCTCAGGTGGGACAAAGGTTAACAAACCTCAGAATATCATCGATGGTTTCGGCTTATGCCATTAAGTATGTGACGGGTTTCACTTCCAATTCCAGCATTCGAGGACTAACAAGGGAGTTTTTTTGTGGAAAAAGGAGGATTCTGAAAAGAAAAAAAGATTAATAACTAGGACTACAGGAAATTATCTAAGGCATTAGCTTAATTCAATTTTGATTGCTCCAAAGATCTTCACATAACAAATGTTTTATCTTCACCTTATGTCTGTTTTCTGCATCAATAGGCTCCGTGCCACCACAACGAAGCATGTTGCATGTTTCAGTTATTGTGAAACTTCCGGCTGAAGCAAATATAATTGGAGTTTCTTTCCATTTAACAATAAGGCTCTCCAGTGTGCAAAAACCATGAGCAGACTTGTCGGCCATTAGACTTCACAACATACTGTCGCAGTTCAAATGTCAATATCTCAAGCAGGAAAAAATAAGTTGTTCAAGTTATTACGGAGTTTCTTTTCGTTTCCGAAAGAAAATACACTACGGTAATCCCCTATTTGACCATGTACAGCTCACCATTAAAATGAAAAAGAAAACACCTAAAGATCTTCAAGTTAAACTCTAATCCTGGATGGAAGTAACAACCATTTTTGAATGCTAATTCCTTTTTTTTATTTTAATTTTTACCCAGTTATATACAACTACAATATCATATCACTTAAATACAATTTGTATACAAATTTTATACAATATGTCTTTTGTATATTTTGTATCTGATTTATACATAGTAAAAACAATTTTCATACAACTAATTATATATTATACAACTTATCTACAAATTATCTACGTTATTTCTACTCAGTTATATACAACTACAATATCATACAACTTAAATATAATTTTTATACAATATTGTTCAACTTTCATGCAATAGTTAAATAATATATATATATATATAAACAACAGAATACAATTTTTCTACAGTTTTTCTACAATTTTACTACAATTTCGTAAATATAATGTATATCATATCTTCTTCTTCGAGTTTCAATCTGAAATTCAGCCAAAACCACGTCTAATCCTCACCAAAAACCCTCAAAATTGAGATATAAACTCCAAACCATATTCCCAATTGTTTGCAACAACATCCAATCCAAACAAATAATGATTTTTGAGAACCCAAATTCGAATTCAAAGCTTTAAAGTTTTTTAATGGCTGTCAATGGTGGAATTGCTGCTCTCTTTTCCTTTGCTTTACATTACTGAAATTAGGGATTGAGAGATAGAGAGAGACGTAGAGAGAATTCCCAATTCTTTGCAACAACACCCAATTCAAACAAATAATGTTTTTGAAAACTCAAATTCGAATTCAAAGATTCAAAACTTTTTAATGGTTGTCAATGGTGGAATCGTGGGTGAGTGCAAGATATGTGGGGGATGAAGGGTGGTATGTGGAGAGAGAAACATGGGGGAGTGGAAGATACATTAGAGTAATTTTAGGACACTAATTATTATCATTAATTCCCTTAAAATGTACATAAATGGTAATTGGTTATATAAAATGTAATTATAGTAAAACTTGAGTAGGGAGGGTAATATAGTTTCATATAGTGTATAGGAATATAAAAATTCTTTTTTATCATTGCAAAACAGAGGAAGGCAAAACACCTTAAGAAAGCAAAATAAAGGAGTGAGACAGAAGAAGGCAAAACAAATGAGCACAACTAATTAGAATTGAGTTAAAAGCAAATTAGGAGAAAAAATAAAACAGATTGCGGCAAAACACCTTTAACGTTGGCGGCAGAAGTTCTGGAAAAAAATAAAGTAGTTTATAGGTTGGAAATTTGGAGTTAAAATAGCAAAAAAAGCTAAAGGATAAAATAAAATTATGGAGTAATAAGTTAAGGCATAGTTGGAAAGAAAAATATGAAACAATCCCCCCACACCAAATCAGTTGTTTCAAAAAAGGGTACTTTTCATTGTTCCGGAACAATGGATTTAACAATACAATACAACTAATTTTAATGAAACTATCAAAACAAACATTGTTTTGGGATAACAATACAATACGATACAACGGGGAACAACCATCCAAACAAGCTGTTAATATGTGTCGAAATGTACTGATTAGCAGGTGTATTTTCCTTGTCATCTTCAGATCACCAAATGGAGTAGTTTTCCTTTTACTTATCAATTATGAACATAAGTTATTTTACTAGTGTATCAGCTTTTTGAGTCATATACTTGTTTAATAACATTGTCGTTATACTATTTAATATTCAGAACAATAACCAAACACAATGGCCCTACTAATGCAGTTGCCATTATACTTTACCACATTTATAAGTGTCCACATTCTTTATTTATAGAGTTAGTAAAGACTTCAGCACCTATATCTTTGATTCGAACTATGTGAATGAATTTTTGTTGAAAGGGAGCGCTAACCCCTTTAATGGATACCTTACGCAATATAAAATTTGATTAGTCAGGATCCTAATATGAATACCAAACACCTGGTGTTGAAACACACCCCCCCCCCCCATACACACGCACAAATTCTATAACGCACAAGCCACAAGTGTGCCAAATGATTAGTGTGACAAAATTATGAGTCTCCTCGGGAATATTTCATCAGACGAGACTAATCAGAAACAAACAAAAAGAAATGTTATATTGTACGTAATACTTATGAATTATGTCAAGTCAGTTCATGATTTCTGAATCCGGAAAGAACAAAATTTTACAAAAAAAAAAAAAAAAAAAAATCATGTTGAAATGGTGCGTTCTACTCCTAAAAAACGAATTAAAAAATTTGTCAAGTTGCATCAGAACACCCAAATCAAAGAAAAAGAAGAAAATTAATATAACAAAATTACTGCTGTCATCTCCAACCAACTGGTAATACTTTCATCCACAAATTCCCATTTTAAGTGCACTATAACGAGGATCCCAAACTCTAATCCACTTGTTGAACATGGGTCATAATGGCAGGCTCTGTCAACTAATCTTTGGCTTTGCCTAACACGTTAAGTCTAGCGCCCGATGAAGCCCAGCCAGTGAAGGATGACTGCCAAAAGCAGCACAAGTATAGCCAAGATCATGCCAGGTTTTCCTAAGAGCCAATTTTTCGTCTTCTTCGCGCCTTCCACTCCTCTTTGAATTCTATCGGCCCACTTCATCTACAATATTCGGAAAAAAGGATTTAAAATGTATAAAAGTTGATTACTCACGACATTAGAGCTACCAATGGTTAAAATAGGAGGTTATCATGAACTTAAAACAAAGAGATGAATTAAACTACTCAGTAACCAGACAATTACAAATCCCAGAAAATAATCAAGTTCAGAAAAATTTCTCAAGAACTCAAGCCTACTGTTCAAGTGGATTCTCGCCGTTACATATTCTATTTATATCATAACAAGATGCTTGAATGTTTATAGTATTAAACATCAATATGGCTAGCAAAATGTCAGAAATTTAGTTAAGATAGCCAGTGCTTGTTTCATTAAGGAATCCAACTCATAAAAGCCAAATTATGACAAAACCCCATGATCCAAAGACGTGATTTCAACACATTCTCATCTAAAGAGTTTAAGAATGTGCACCACTTCACTCATATGTGCTCCCTTTCTTAGTGATAAGATCTTTCTCCTACGACTTCCCACACCTCACTAACCATTTACTTTAGACTTGGACCAACACAAGAGAGACTTCGGCCTTTTCGTTCTAATGAGAAAAGTAAGATATTGGTTCTAATGGAAGATGCATTACACGTGCCAATCACATGAATTAGCAATGTGTCATAATAATGCAAAACCGGTCACTGGAAAAAAAAAAGGCACACCTTCAGAAGAAAAATTTCCTTTGAAGAACAATGTGTCCTAATAATGCATTAGCAATGTGGCATAATAATGCAAAACCGCTCACTGGAAAAAAAAAAAGGCACACCTTCAGAAGAAAAATTTCCTTTGAAGAACAATGTGTCATAATAATGAATTAGCAATGTGTCATAATAATGCAAAAAGGCTCAATGGAAAAAAAAGGCAGACCTTCAGAAGAAAAATTTCCTTTGAAGAACAGAGAAAAGGGGGATACAATCACACCAGCATAATTTGAGTAATTACCATTTTTTCCAAGTCATCTGGTGACAATGAAGACATTGCCTGTTGAGCTTTCTCTGCATCTTCCTGACTGAGCTTCAATCCAAATTGTTCACTCATATTAGCCATCACCTCTGGACTCATGCTTTTAATCATTGAAGAGAACATCTGTCAATTTCAGGAACCAAGTGTTAAGGAGTAAATCAACGAAGACCTAGATACATCAGCATAAAAACTGGTAGAGGCACCTAAAATGCAGACGTAGTTAAAGGCACAGCCCCTCTAAAAGCACCCACTCATAAATGGATAAATGTAAAAGGGCAGAGAAGTATAACTAACCCCCACATTTGTATTTGTTAGAAAAAGTAGACTTAAAGTTTTATCAGACAGTTCACAACAAGTGATGAAATATTCTAGATAAAGAACAAATAAGAAATGAAACAAGCAATGATTACTAACTGAACAGGATTTGAAGAAGGGTATCATGAAATTTTTTTATCATTGGAACTCATGGTGCCCTCAATGCATGTGCTTTTTCACATAATTATTTACTTATTCTCTTCAAATATGGATTGCTGAAAAAGTCAAGGTGGAATAGTATCTTAAAACAGTTACAACGAAATTAAAACAGAAAAAATTAGTGGAGAAACCAAGGTATTTACAAATTTAACTCAGGACATTTTCAGTTAGCAGTAGGAACATTAGAGAAAATATGAATGTCGGATCTTTAATGATATAGGCAATACTAATACATACCATTACCAAGAAAAAGAATAAAGCCCCTGATATGCAAATTTGCACAAGAAAAGACTAAAGTAAACACCTGTCTCATGGCTGGATCTTTCATTCGGTTTCTCATTTCTTCTTGCAGATCAGCATTTGAGCTTGATAAGCTTGATTGAAGACCATTATTTGAATTAGAAAACCCTTCAGATGAAGTGCTTGCACTTGCACTATCATCCACTTTGAAACTTTCCCTAGTGTCTCGAGGCTTTGACTGCTGATTCGGCCTAGATCCATTAGAATCTATAGTTGTTGCAGCTGATACTGGACTTTTCTCTTTTAACGTAGATGCCATTTCAAACATCTTTTGCATTTCTTCTGGAGACATCTTGCCCATCATATCAGTTGCCATTTTAAGCATGTCGGGTGTTACATTTGGAGGAACCGAACCAGGCCCAAAGTTATCTGAGGAACCTTTATTAAGAAACGAATTTTCTCCTTGAAAGGAGGAAGCCAACTGGACCATTCTTTGTAGTTCTTCCGGTGACATCTTGCCAATAACATTGGAGGCAGTCTTCACCATTTCAGGGGGTATGCCTTCGGCTTTTCCGCCACTGAAGGCAGCCAGGGTGTCTGGATCAGTGCAAGAAATAAAATTCTGGAAGGATCTACAACCATACAACAGAATTAAAAGGTGTATCATTATTGTCTGAGTTATGTTTATACTAAGAAAGACTGCCAACATTGGTGAACACAATCTTATACAAGGAGAAGAAAAAAAAGGAAATGATTGCTATAAAGAAGAAAGGACAATGTGTAGAGCATAGGATTTCTCCTAAGCAAGTGAAATTGATCATAACAAAGAATGACCTTTCAGCAGCACCAAGCAAAGGGAAGAAAGGACAATGGCAATATTAGACACTGCATCTAGACAAGATTTAGCCTATGGCATATCTTAGCAAACCAATGACCTAGATGCCTAATTATGTTTTGCAGTATGAAAATGAAATAAACAAGCTAAGCTAATCGCTGATAACTATAGTAACTCTCTAGTCTTCAACATAAGGTTCCCATAAACTCAACAACACTCATGATGCAAGATAAAAAAAAACATTCAAAAGATTAAGGACTGTGTGCATGAAAAAATTTTAAGAGAAAGATGCAATTTGAAGAACATACTACATAATCAATAGTCTAAACCTCAAAGAAAAAAGAGGGTGGGAAATTTGAGAGTACCAAATAGCATATAGTTCTGTAAGGAAGCAATTTTGCAACGTCATGGTCGTTAATATGCCATTCTTCAACTAAATGACAAGAACACAAGCAAAAGAAGTTCCACACAGACAAAAGCCGATATACGTTTAAAATATGACAGGATAAAATATATAAGGAATTGACCTCTGACATAAAAATCTGACATCAAGAAACAAACCTAATGGATTCTGGGTCATTTTTTAAAGCCTCCAAAGACTCTGAATTTGATAAGGGAGGCCCACCAAGGATTTCACTTTGACTCTTAGGAGGACTGATCGCTTCTCGTGGTTGTGATGCAACACTTTCTGCAGCTTGACCATCCGTGGTTTCAGAAGACACTGGTGGTTCTTCTTCAGTTAATTCTTCAATAACCAATCCTCCTCTACCTGCCCGAGAAAGGAGAACTCAAGTTCAATTAACATGGGAATATTTTTAAATAAAATCCAAGTACAGCTAAAATACAGATATGTGGAAATAACATACGTCTTGAAGCACCACCTTCTTTCACCAATCTTTCTTGGACTCCCCTAAATAAGCAAATAAAACTTCTTTAGCATCTGAAAGCTGATGCGCACTAGAATTTCAGCAGATCTAAAAGGAAAATGGAGGGATACCCCATGGAACGTACATTTACCAGTTATTGTAGAACGTGTAAACAAGAATACCTTAAGACATCAGCAATAGTTTCATCATCAGGTGAGACTTCATGTGCATTACTCAAGTCAGACACTGCATCCTGTTTATGGTTCAAAATAGAAATGAGAAGAGTTGACAAATATCTGACATTGTAAAGGACTGGAACAAAGAATGAACAATGAGAAAGTCATACAAGAGTAGACAAATACTCACTTCTAGCTGCCCCAGCTCTTTATAAGCTTGACCCCTACGATAAAGGGCTTTGATATTCTTGTCATCATATGCCAGAACCTGCACCAGCCATGTATTAAATAACCACCATAACAGTGCAGTTGAGAATCATATTCAAGTATGGTTCAATCTCAAAGCTGAACTAATATAAGACTTGAATTCAAGTTTTCACTTGGCATAGGTTTTAAGATGAGAGTAGAAAAAGTTTAATATTTAACGTTAATGAGTTAGACTTTCGGGCCTTTAAGTTGTTCTTTTGATATTTCCGAGAATAATTTCTTTGGCGAGAAGTGTAAAAGTGACCTTTAAATTATGAAATATATAATCACATTTTTCTTTTAAGAAGGGAACACTATTCTGGAATAGACCCGAAGAAAAGTGGAAACTCATTTCGGTATAGAATAAACAACCCTCAGCCTTGGACATCTAAAACAGAAAATCCACACATTGATATTCAAATATATAATGAGGAACACAATTGGAGCCGGATGCACATGGTCTCCCACCATGTTATGCAAGAATATAATTTTAATTAGAATCAGTGAACCTCAAAGTTAGGCAAACTTGAAGCACTATCAGAATCAGGCGAACTTAGAGCACTATCTATTACCCCCATACCTCACTACCTTCCTTTATGCAGTCATGGTATTGTCCAGTTTTTAAGTAACACGACATCATGTTCAAGGAACAAGCCAATGAGAGACTCCTGCCTTTTGCAGCAGGAATACTTGACAGATTTTTCTTTGCCTGATAATGAAAGGAAAAGAAATAATCAGAACAGAAACTTAAGTTTGTGCAGGCACAAGCAAATCAAAAAGGCAAAGGTTAGACTTACAAGAGAATATTTCTGCAGGGCCTCCTTAAACCTTCCCTGGGTGTGAAGATCATTTCCCTGCCATTTATACATAGAGATCCTCAAATAAGCTAGAAAGGGAAATAAACCAAAGCTTCCATCAAGTACCTCATACTCAGTGTTTAGCAGTTAAATCAAAAGTCACAACAGCCAATTCTATTGCAGTATCACAGAATATAACATTGCATCCAAGACACAAATCATACCAACCAGAGGTAATTATGTTACAAAAATAACTGCTTAGTAAAGATATATAATAACTGTCATAAATCCGGTTAGACCTGCAGCTTACAAGTCAGAAATTATTTATCTCATGCAGAGACAAGAGAGAAAATTTTTGCAAGGTAACTATCGAATTACATAACCATACGTGACAGGGAGTTGTATGCAATGGTATTTTTAAAAACATATTAGATAGTTCAAGCTTGTTTGATACTACAGCTAATTAAAGATGTAAAATCCAGCTCACATGCTCTAAAGAAAGTAACTCTCTTCTTATTGATCATAAGAATGAACATGAACTCATTGAGTTATTGATCTGGTATATAGGTAAATGTTTCCAGTA
The DNA here is from genome assembly GCF_000715075.1 of Nicotiana tabacum. NCBI lineage: Eukaryota > Viridiplantae > Streptophyta > Magnoliopsida > Solanales > Solanaceae > Nicotiana > Nicotiana tabacum. The sequence continues at coordinate 77,602,474 of NC_134087.1, forward strand.
ATTCTGTAGTCTATTATGTAATAGATTAAGCCTTGTATTTTTTCTTTTTAAAGAAAAGAGGAACAAAAACTATCACTTCTTAACCAATAATGTGTTAGATAGTCTAAAAAAATGTGTTAGATAGGATATGTTCTCTATAAAGCCCCAATTTACAGATCCGTACCAGAAAATTTCAAGATAGAACTAAGCGTGCAGCAAAAGAATTATACACATTTGAAACCAAATGATTGCATAAATGGAATTAATGTGCATTTAATCTGTGTAACACAAAATAAATTACCTGCTTTTTCAGCAACTCGGCTCCACTAATTTCATATTTAACCTGTGCATCCATTTGGGCACGCATCGCTGCTATTTCTTCAGGTGATGCATTAGCCATTTTCTTACCAATCTCAGCCATATCCTCTGGACGGGTATGCTTCAACTGTTCTGCAGCAACCTTAAAGTCATCTGGTCTCATGTTTTTCATGCCTTCCGAAGCCATTCTAATTAACTCAGGATTAGACATCATCTGTAAATGAGTAGCGTATCAGGGCCAATAAGAAAAAATTAATCTGAATTCATTTCAAAGCGGAGATTGATCCAATTCCAAAAATTCAAAAGAAAAAATGAAAGACTGACAAATGCTTGGTGATCAGGAGCAAGCATATTTCAGCCACTGAAGTCCACTAGTCCAACTAATTTCATTACCAAAAGTTTGCACTTATTCCAGTCCTTATAACTCCAATTGACCCATTCACGCAAGACACAGTAATTTATTCTTCAAACCTGTCAAACATTGTAATTTTTCGAGTTGTAATACAAGCTTTTCGATTTAGTAACACAAGCTACTACCATCAATTTTCTTTTTGTAGTTATGAGTGCCCGGGCCAACTTACACGCAGCTCGACTATTCCACCGAGTACCTGCAATCTCCAACCAGCAAAGGTACCCAGCCACTCTGCCCGTTAAGGCTTAGGCAGATGAGAAGAAATCAGCTAGTGTTTTTTGCAAGGGGATTTAAACCTGAGACCTCGTGGTTCTCCTCCCATCTACCAAACCCTTAGCTGCTACCAGCCACTAAATCAGAACTTCCAAACCAAACAAAATAATCCACAAAAACTCTTTTTTATTCCTTTTTCGAGGGATCTAAATCTGACTGACTATAATTCACCAGTAGCAAGTTATTCCTCACCTTATGCTTTTAATTAACCCATCAGCAAGGTGATGAATAAACCCTTAATGTTTTCCTCTTTTAATTTTCGTAACCCATCATTCAAAATCGTCAAATTGGCCAAAAGGGGCTAAAGTCATTCAAAGTTTAATACTATCTGAATAACAGTAACTTATTCATGCAACCAATTAGAACTCAAATTCAAATATTCCTTTTCTACAAAGAATTACGAATTCAAATTTGAGAAATTTAGCTAAAAGGGTATGGAAGATTAAAGGAACCTGCTGCTGCATCCGAGCCAAATCAGCAGGGGACATGCGACTCATCTGCTCTTGAGCCATTCTCATCAATTCTGGATCCATCATGCCGTTGAACATTCTCCCTAACCCGAAATACACCAATTGAAAATCTGATTGTTTTCTAAATTTCCTAATCAAATTTGAGGGTTGGGTAGACAAAAACTTCAAATTTATCCGAGATTTGACCCGATTCACAAAATTGTTTTATATATAACCGACCGTTGTGTTGTTAAATATATATATATGATCGTGTATGATAGTGATCCGTTCGCGGCACAGGAAGAAGAGGACAAGAGAAGCCCACCAGAAGAGAAGAGAGACGTACGAATGAAGGAATCCTCGAATTTTTATTTTTAGTAGAGGTCTAAAGGGAAAGTGAAGGCCCTCAAACTTTTATTTCTGACGAGCTACACCATTAACTAAATCTGAGGTATACCATGCCCCTCAAACTTTTATTTATGACGATCTACACCATTAACTAATTCTGAGGTAGACCATACCCCTCCATCTTTGAAAGTATATACCCTTAAGGTAAATGTTTTTTTTTCAAACAAAAAAAATTCTGTTATAACAATAAAAGAAAAACAAGAGTATTGTAGAGAAAAGTAGAGAGAATAGAATTCTTATTGATATAGGATGATTTACAATGGAATAGAACCCTCTATTTATAGGGAGAGGGTGACTTAGCCACCAAGTAATAAACCTAGAATCTCTCTAAATATAGACATTCACCATAAATAAAATTCTATTTATAACACTCCCCCTTAAATGTCTATTCAACAGATAATGTGCATCATTAGAATCTTAACTAAAATAAAACCCAGTGGAAAAAAAAAATCTAGAGAAGGAAAAAGAGTACACATATCTAACAATACGCCTTTTGGTTGCCTCATTAAAAACCTTGCAAGGAAAACCCAGTACGACAAAACCTTGTAAGGAAAAAAGAGTACAACGCGTATTAACTCCCCATAATGAGAGCATCAATTCACATCCTTGAGTCTTCACATTCCAATCTTGTGCATCATCTTCAAGAGATCGTTGGTAGAGATTTGATAAATAGATTAGCCATATTAACTTGAATGAATATGTTGCACCTTGAAACTATCATTCTTGATAGAAATGTAATGTCTTCATATAATGTCGTGGAATAGCCTTTTCAATATCTCCATAGAGGTATTCTCGCTATCATATTATCATGCTTATAGTTATAGCAAGATACATATGTGCACAAATTTGTGATAATAATCATTTCGGTATTTTTTAAGACCTTAAAAAGCAGTATCAATAATTCCTCGACTTGCGTGCACAGTCTGTATAATTTTCCTGAAGGTTTTATGTGAAAAATGGATTAAATTGTGAACTAGAGCTTTAAAACTCAACTGAGTTAACTTCGGTCAACATTTTTAGCAAACAAACCCGGATAAAAGTTTTGACCATTCCGGTAGTTCCGTATCGTAATTTGGGACTTGATCATATGCCCGAAATCGAATTAGGAGGTCCCTAGATTAAGTTATCGCTATTTAACGGAATCTAGAAATCTAAGGCTAAAGATTCTTAGGTTTTATTGGAGAGTTGACTTTTTGATATCGGGGTCGAAATCCAGTTCTGAAATTTTTCATAGCTTCGTTATGTCATTTGTGACTTGTGTGCAAAATTTGAAGTCAATTGGATTTGATTTGATAGGTTTTTGCATCGAATATAGAAGTTGAATGTTCTTAGTTTCATTAGGCTTGAATGGGGGTGTGATTCACGGTTTTAGCATTATTTGATGCGATTTGAGATTTCGACTAAGTCTGTATTATGTTTTAGGACTTGTTGGTGTATTTTGTTGAGGTCCCGAGGGCCTCGGGTGGATTTCGGAAGATTAACGGATATAAAATGGCTGCTGAATTTTCTTTTACACCATGTGAACAGTATCCCGTGAATAGTAGTGTACAGTACCCCGTGAACAATGTGAACAGTACCCGGACAGAATGTTAAGTTCTGGAAAATGGGATGAATCCCATTTTACATTTTTACCAAATTGGAGCTCGGGAAAAGGCGATTTTCGGGAGATTTTTCATAGAAAACAACAGGGTAAGTGTTCTTAACTTAATTTTGGTTAGATTACCCGAATCTATTACTAGTTTTGGCATTTAATTGGTGATTTTAGTTGGGAAAATCTTGAAAACCCTCTTGGTTTAATTTGAAGATTTGAGGGTCGAGTTGATGTTGGATTTTAGTAAAATTGCTATGGTTGGACTCGTGGTTGGATGAGGTTTCATATTCCGTAATTTTTGTCGGGTTCCGAGACGTGGGCCCCATGGGTAAATTTTTAGTGCAATTTCAGATTTTTAATGAAAAATGTAGAATTTCATATAGAATTAATTCCTATAATTTTTATTGACTGAATCGAATTGTTTATGACTAGATTGAGAATTTCGGGCACGAATTCGCGATGCAAAGGCTTGTTAGAATTTTGAATTGGTTGCAAAGTGAGTTAAGTGTTTGGTCTAACCTTAGCTTGAGGGATTAGGAGTTGTGTCTTATTTGCTACATGTTAATTGTGAAGTACGACGTATAGACATGGTGACGAGTATCTATATGTTGGTGTCAAGCATGCCCGTGAGTCTTGTATTATAATTGTTAGGACTCTGTTGTGGTTTATTGCGTTTCATATGTTATTATCATCATTGTTCCCTTGTCAGGACGTTTGTTTGATATTATTATTCTCTTGCTGGGATGTTTGTTTGATATTGTTGTTCCCTTGCTGGGATATTTGTTTGATATTATTGTTCCCTTGTCGGGATGTTTGTTTGATATTATTGTTCCCTTGCCGGGATGTTTGTTTTGATAGCATTGTTCCCTTGCCGGGATGTTGTTGAAATATCATTGTTCCCTTGCCGGGATGTTATTGTTTTGATGTTGTTTCCCTTGCCGGGATTTGATTGTTGTACAATTGTTCCCTTACCGGGATTTTATTGTGATTTCATTTATTTCCTTGCCCTTATTTCTTGTGATTGTTGTTTGAGTGAGGAAGAGTGTTAAAGCACGAAGGGTGATGCCGTGTATAATTTTGTGAGGAAGAGTGTAAAGCACGAAGGGTGATGCCGTGTATAATTTTGTGAGGAAGAGTGTAAAGCACGAAGGGTGATGTCGTGCCGCACGATATACAATTCCATGCCGATTATATTGATTTTATGGTGAGGAAGAGTGTAAAGCACGAAGGGTGATGCCGTGTAGTTTATATTGATCCTTATGGTGAGGACGAGAGTAAAAGTACGAAGGGTGATGCCATGCACTTGTCCTTGATTTTTTCCTGATTCTAATTGAGTTATGTTGTCATGTATGTTTATTTACTGATTTTCCGTTATTACTTGATTTTATTTCGATGTTATAGATTCCCTTACCCTATTTGCCTTGTGTTTGTTGCTTGGGTGAGGAAGAGTGTAAAGCACGAAGGTTGATGCCGTGTATTATTTTGGTGAGAGAGTGTTAAAGCACGAAGGGTGATGTCGTGTATTGTTTTGGTGAGAGAGTGTTAAAACACGAAGGGTGATGCCGTGTACTTTCTGTTTGCTGTGTTTACTTGTTATTAATAATTCAAGTGTATTAACTGTTTAGATCCCTTTACTGTTGTGATCCCTTGTGTTGGAATCCATAGTGTTTACAATACCTCGCCTTATTTTTTTTAATATGTTCAATACTTCAAATTTCAAGAATTGTTACATTTTTAACTCAATTGATTTCTCAACTAAAGTTTTCTTAAACCGTTTGAGGTTGTACTTTACTTAAAAAGGAATTTCTACTATTTTTTTGATTTATTAATTTCTCGTATTAAAGGTAATGATTCCTTCGATATTGTACTTTAATTGAAAATGGTATTTTCTTTATCAAATGATTTCAAAAAAAATAACTTCATCTTTTCTTGTTGATTTCCTAATTGGGTTGGAAGTTGTACTCTACTTTATGTTAAGCAAATGAGGCTCCTTGAATATTCTTAATTGTATCGGGTTATGGAACCTATGAGCTGAGTAATATGAGAATATTGTTGTGCAATGTGAGACAGAAATATGTGGGCACAAGGTGCCGGGAAAAATATTATGATTTTATTTAATGGCACATGAGTTGTCCGTGCGGTTGTGACATAAATATGGGCACGAGGTGCCGTGAAAATATGAAAGTGGGTTGAAACCTATATTATTTATGATTATGAAATGAGGTGTCACAAGGTGACCTTTTCTCGAAAGAATTATAATCGAAAGATGCTTATCTGAAAGATATTTATTTGAAGGAAATATATTCGAAATATATTTATTGAAAAATATATTATCTTAGAGATTATTACTTGAATGATTTATAGGCGAACAATTTATATTTGAAGGATTTGATTAATTGATTGCACTTGTATTTATTATTTGTTGAGAAACATTTATGGTGTTCTTGTTGCTTGCTATTTATATCACTGGTTGATCATTGTTGTCATCATTGTTATCTGCTTCCTATTATTTTTGTACGCTATATTGCATAGATTTATTTGGTAGTCTGGTCCTAGCCTCGTCACTACTTCACCGAGGTTAGGCTAGGCATTACCAGCACATGGGGTCGGTTGTGCTGATACTACACTCTGCACTCTTTTGTGCATATTCCAATGCGGTAGACTTCGGACCGCAGTGAGATTGCTGTTTCTTGTTTATCAGGCGATCCGGGGTAGTCATGCAGTCGTCCGCAGGCCTTGGCGTCTCCTTCTATCTACTATTCCTGTTTCTTTCATGTATTTCCAGAGACTGTTGTATTTATTTCTTTCAGACTTTATTTGTAGTACTCCTAGACAGTCTGTGAAGTTGTGACACCAGTCTTAGGTGGATTTGTTATGGATTGGTATTAGCAGTATTATTAAATTTTTACAATACAGTCTTCCGCTTATTCAATTCTGTTGTTATATAATTGTTGGCTCTTAACCGTTATCGGATTAAAAATGAAAATAAGGTAGATAGTTCAGTTGGTTGGCTTGCCTAATTTTCACTAGCAGGCATCATCACGACTCCCGAGGGTGGAAAATCCGGGTCGTGACAAAATTGCACTTAGGATGTAGTACTTCAGGACCAAAAATTGTACATGCTTTAAGCAATTTAAATCCTTCAGGGATTATCGTATAAGTTAAGTCATATAAGTCATATAATAGACTTTAATTAGATGCATATCAAATTTTTTATGTCATGCTAGACATATAAAATACATGAAAGTGATTGCACACACTTATTGACTTTATACTTTCGAGTGTTTGAACAACATAGACAAAACTATATGTCTTTCATATGAAACCAATTCTACTTGAATTGTTTCTCTTCCATTTGGCTAATATTTTTGTGTCTGTATTCGACAGACTTAAGATCTTCATCTATACTTAGCGCTATCATAGATGTCGACGATGAATATTTTATATCGGTTCCAACCTCCTTATTTTCATATAGACATAACTTAGAGATCTCTTCATTCATATATTCAGGTACCTGAATCTCTCTTGAGATTTTATGAAGTGTTATGTCATGTGATCTTCTAGATCACTTGCCTCCTTTATTATGATCATTTGCTCATCTTCTTTATCAAGAAGTTTATTTGAAACTGATTTGTCTATATGCTTTAAGCGTACCATAGACTTTATCCTTCTAGGACTTAATAGGAGCATTTGCAATGAGAATATAGTTACTTTCTTTGGGTCAGCAAATGCGTCTGGAATACTTTGCAATATATTGCAAATGAATTATCTTTTTATGAATTTCAAGTTCATATTATTTTATTCGAGGATCTAGATGTACACATGATAATTCATTCCACGTAACTTTTTCTCAATTATTTATCATGTCTCCCACTCATGTTAGAAAAACTAACTTGTTTTCTCAACTTTAAGAATCCATCTTTGTGCGTTATGGTGTTATTCAAAATATACACTGCACATCAATAATAATAAGATGGAATTATTTGGTTCCTGACCCTGTACCATTTGTGAGGGGAGAGTGTAATATACTTTCGTATATAACCTATATCAAACTGATATAGATAACTTTGTTCTCATAAGCAATAGTTTAGCTATTAAGTAAATGCACTCAATAAATTATTTTGCTAAACCAACTTATCAAGATGAACTTCTTGAATAGAAAATCTGGAAATTATGCTCGAAATTAAATTATTGAGCAAGTTACCTTGCAAAACACCATGTTGTGGATTGACCAAGTTACCTCGCGGTATACATGGCAAGTGAATGAGCCCATATTTACTTTTGATATTTCCAGCATTCATGGGATTCAATCCCAATTTTAGTTGGTCAACTAATTAATGAGAACAAACAATATAAGAGAATTCGTAAAGAACTTTCTAGTTCTTTAATGTTTACCCATGTGAATTATCTTTTATTTTTCACATCATACTTAAATTAGCATGGCTAAACCAATTATGCCAACTGAATAAATTATCAATATTGATAAAGTTCAGGTTTACACCATGACGTATGCAATCATCAATAAACTCTAAGTTTATTCTGATATGAGTTTTTATATCAATAAACTTCTATTTTATTGTGGCATTTTTTTGTTTGTGTAGTACAAACTGGAGAATAAAGCGGGTAATTTTTCACATACATATTACCCCGCTACAAGTTGTAGTAATAGAAGATATTAAATCTTTAGTTTATTTATAGTCTCAATATAATCAACCGATTTCGTGTATACTTTGGAAACTGAATAAGTTTCTTTGAGACTTACAACAACACAATATCTTATTGGTAATCAATTGTGTTTCTCCAAAATAGTATAATTGGCTTTTGCAGAGTTTTTAATTAATTTTGTAGTACCACATATTCATCAACATCCATATGGTGAATATCTCTTTTAAAGAGAAAGTTATACCATTATGGTAATTGTCAAAATTATATGCAAGATTTGTTTCTGGCATCACTGTTGTTCTTTAATGATCACATTGCAAAAATATTTTGGCGTATAATAGGTACGTGGCCAGCGATCGTTCATGCCATAATAATGATATTATTTTCTTATTTCATCTCAAACCTCCCTCTAGAGGTGAGTGTGGTATATTCACTACCACTAGTACGTTCATATTCTTCCAAGAATGAATATGTATTCATAAATCAGATGTTGTCACATTCACATCATAAATGGACCATAATCATCTGTATGTACTTTACAAAATCTCACGTCAAATCGATGACAAATATTACTTTCACAGAGTGAATGACTATTTTGAGAATCTTTATTATTCTCATTGCCACAATGAGATGATTATAATTTCGTCTATTGTCACGTCCACATCCATTGATACCTTTATGATAATAATTTTATCTTCTTTTAGATGTATCATATAGTGCTATCACATTCTCTTAAGGGAATGATAATGAAGCAAATTCAATGGGACAGGGTTTCACTTCTTTGCCCACAATCATACATGAATTTGATCATGGCAAGATAGAGAAATTTTACCACTTCGAGTGGTTCTAATTTCTTACAAACTCTATTCGAGTTATAATCAAAGTTTATTGTCTTTGCTTGTATTTAAAATCAAATTATAGAATTCAAGAATTTAAATGAGAGAAATAAATTAAAATATTTACCTTAAATTCAGAATTTAATCACGAAGGAAGTTCTTGGAACAATTGACAATCATTATGCTCAATCCCAAAGCTTCTACTCAATAGGTTAGAGTCTCATGCTAATAACGTGTTATAACAATAAAAGAAAAAGACTAGTATTATAGAGAAAAATAGAAAGAAGAGAATTCTTATTGAGATGAGATGATTTACAATGGAATAGAACCCTCAATTTATAGGGAGAGGGTGACTTAGTCACCAAGTAATAAACCTAGAATCTCTCTAAATATAGACATCCACCATAAATAAAATTCTATTTATAACAAATTCTTTTATGACACTAGGAGAATATTGGGGAAGGAAAAGAGAAAGGGATTCTGCTAATACCATTAGACTTTGGTGTTTAGGATTTGTTTGATATTTGTTTTGATCTCTTTTTTTTTCTTTATTTATAAAATACGCTACTTGTTTGACAACTCTATTGCTAACAAACATTTTAAAATGACAGAATTGAGGTTTTAAGATTATAGATTATATACTTGAAAGGTAGGAATTTAATGCACTCAATTATCAAACTTCTTTTAAGAATAATTAGTGTCTCTTCACGTGCGGTGTACGTGCATCTTGTATCATTTATTAAAAATGGGTAATGCATACATATTATAAAGTATAAATTTAAATACACCAAAATTCGGTATTCTCCTATAACAATATGAACTTTTTTGAATAAATTCAAAAGGCACACTCTCCGACCAATTCTATCTTTGTTCTTCTCTAGCCATCATGCTATCAATTATATTTTGACATATCTATATTTGAAAATTTGATTGCTCCAATAGACAACATCGGAAGCACCATTCTTTGATCAACTTTATCTCCATCATATCTTCAGCCATAACAATATCAATTACGCCTTGACATAATCTCCTCGAGGTTGATTGCAATTTTGTGGAGCATTCAAACCTTGCTTTTTATCTTTCAATGGACATGTCAGGCACAAAATCTTCAAAATGATAAACTTTAATGTTATTTTAGTATTGTTGTATTAAAACTATATTATCCCAATATTTAAAAAGTATATTGCATATAATGTAAGTTCAAGAATATAATAAACGAAAAGTAATAAAATGGGGACTCATAGAACTATGTAGGTAAGTATATGTATAAATTCATCTTTTTCAAATATATATATATACATACATACAACCTTCAAACAGCTAGATCTGGATGGCTGTGCGGACTACCGCCCGCCTACCCTGATTCTGGTGTAAATGGTATCAGAGCCTAGGAATTTTCATGGTGTATATGTAATAGATATGAAATATTCAACATATATATGAAGCTTTTGGAATGGATCTCGGAGAAATAAGTACTAAAAGTACTAGACCTGAAGAGGTAGATATACCTCAAAACCTTGATTTGTTAAATAAATGGACAATTCTTAAAGTTTCTATAAAAACCATTTATGATTATGGTTGGTTTGATAAACTTTCTTCAAAACAATTGATAAAAGCGACTAAACAGTCTTTGACGTTAAATTCTTCTGAACAGACTATTCGTTTGTTAAACTAACACGATATTGACTTATATAAACATCATTATCATTACTTGCATATTAGTATGGTTCAAATTGCATTTAAACCTTTAACCTTTAAAGGGTTACCAGAGACCTTTTTGGCAGCTCTTAGAGATGCTAGAAATCTTAATTTCAGACAGTCTTTGATGGGTTCGATTGAATCTACTGTGGCCTATGGTCTAGTATATTTTAATACTCAACCCAATTTGTAACTATCTCTTTATGATATTAATATTCTTGATGCCTTGACTTTAAATGTGAAAACGCATGGTTATAATTATGTGCCTGGTTCTGAACTTATATGTTTATCTTATAGGATATATTTTAAATTATTGTCTATTTTAAATCCTCGATGTAAGTTATACGATACATCAGATCAGACCATATTAGTAGAAACCAATTTTGCAAGGTCCAAGGTCACCACTAGGAGACCTATTAGGTGGGAAAAAATTAATTTCCCAACTACTTGGACTTTAAATTCGGTTATATCCCCAAGTCAGATTACTAATGACTTGTCAAATACTGATTGTTCGCATGTTACTCAAAATCTGGATGGTAGGATTTGTATTCAATTTGATGATGAGTCTACTGTTTATAATAGACATTCGTTTTCTAATCATAGACTTTTACCTGCTATTCAACATATTTCTCCTGTCGAGCCATATGGTCCAGCTCGAAATCGTGCAGCATTGTTACACACTATCGCTACAAAGGTGAGTAATAAGTCTGTCGAAAGGGTTAAAATTAACCCACAAACAAATATTGCTCAAGACAATGACAATATTTCTGATAAGGATATTCCTTCTATATCCGAAATGAATTTTGACCCCAATGATACTTAATGATTCCACACCAAATTGATTTTAGCCCAGGTTCACAGGCAAGAAAATATATTCAAAAATTTAGTGATAAATAGAGCCAGTTTAAAACTTGATTTTTTGATACTTATAGCAAAGAAGATTTAAACATTATTTCTCAAGAATTTTACGAAAATTGTGTTTTGCATAGTTAAATTATGTATTTTGTTCCTTGGTTTATAACAACTTATTTGCCTCTTTATATAAAGGTGTTAGAAAGATTTTATAAAGATGGGAGTGGTAATATTACTAAAGCCATTTACCCTCCTCAAGCCCCCTTTATTTTACCTAATAATACTGGTATTACCTTCACTGCTTTTCAAAAATTTGTTGACGATAATGTTGCAGCTGTTTCCTAAATTTTTTACGTATAAACCCAAATAATTATTTTATTTGGATGATTTGACTGCTTTAATAAAGAAGATGAGTACTAACAAAGGACCAACCGATATTGCCTCCACTTCCGGAATCAAACCGGTTGATCAAGCAGTTCTTACTCATGTTCAAAGGCCTCCTGAGGTTCAAGATTTTAAATTCAAATCTCTTGATGACTTAGCAGACCTTCTTGATAAGAAACTTTCTGGTTTAAATATTAGACCAATTGATTTATCAAAAAAATTTGCTGATAAAATTAAGACTGTTTCTGATTACAAAACTGAAACGTGGTCAGAGCTTAATAAGCTCAAGGGTTTAATTAAACCCAATAGTAAGTATGCCGACAAACCCCGGATGTATACTTACTATTATTCCCGTCCTACTCCTCAAGATGTGTTAATAGAGGAACGCGATTGGAATCAGACTAATACGTCTTACAACGGTTCCGAAATTTATGAATGGAATCTTGATAGCTTAACTGATAGACAGTTAACTATTCTTGTACATAGAATGCTTATGTACTCAACTATCTGTAAAAGTGTTAAGAACACAGATAGAACTATTTGCAAAATAATTATTAAAGGCTTTACTGGCCAGCTTCGTGGCTGGTGGGATAACTATCTATCCGTTGAAGAAAAGGCAACGGTTATTAATGCTACCGCCATTGACGAAGGGGTTGATAATATAGGCATGACTCTAGTTAAAGGTAGAGAAGATATTGTTTATACCCTTATCCTTACAATTCTAGAACATTTTAACGGTAGATTTACCAATCAGCATGAGACCGTCCGTACTTTACTAAATGGGCTTAGATGTAGGACCCTTAGTAAATTTAGATGGTACAAAGATACTTTTATGAGTGGGGTTATGGAGCTACCCGAAAACAAGTATGAACATTGGAAAGATAAGTTTATAGACGGCCTTCCCTCCTTATTCGCTGAAAGAGTAAAAAAAGCGTTAAGAGGTAGTTACGGTGAAATTCCGTATGGAAATTATACATATGGTAAACTTATAGGAGTGTGTACACAAGAAGGATTAAACTTGTGTAATGAGCTGAAGCTTTCTAGACAGCTTAAGATTGATAAGCTTATAGAGAAATCCCAATTAGGTGACTTTTGTACCAAGTTCGATTTACCCGGAACCTCTACTCAAAGTAAGAAGAAGAAGAAAAATAGATATCATAGGTATCCTAACCCTGATAGCCCATATTAGAAAAAGAGGTCTAGATATAGATCTAAGGAAGAGCGTGATACTAGAAAAGCGCATCGAAAATCTACTCAATTTACGAAGAATAGATCAAAGAGAGATCTTGATGATATTAAGTGTTATAAGTGTGGAAAATTTGGGCATATCGCTCCAAATTGCAAGCTTCAAAAGCTAAAAGCCTTAGAACTAGACGATGGGTTACGTGACAAAGTTTATAACTTGTTATACACTTCCGGATCAGATTCTGATTATACTTGTTCTGAGACTGAGTCCGAAGTTGAGATTGATCTGATAGATTTATCTGAAAGTAGTAAAGATTTGGATAATACTTGCACCGCTTGTAAAGGTGATATTTGCACTTGCGATGATGAGTTTTATAAATTGCAATCACAATTTCAAGATTTGAATATTAAAACTATTACATCTGACAATGTAATAGAACTTTTAAAGGAAATTATGATGAAAAAATTCGTAAAAAAATTATAAATTTGACTGAAAGTTCTAGTTCTAGTGATTCAAAGCTTTTCGAAAGACCAAAAAATGAATTTGAATATTTTGCGCCATATTCTTTGTCTGAAGTTAATAAACGTCTTCATAAGACAAATACGCCAAGCAGAGATACTTCGTTTGATGATTTGAAAATCGAAATTGAAAATTTGAAAAGAGATATTAAGTCTCTTAAACAAAATCAAATGATTTGTGATCACCGGATTACTCAAATTGAGAAAAATAATTCTCTAACTGATTTTCCAACTGATTTTTCGGCTAAAGGAATTTCCGAATTTTCAAATTAAAAGGGAAAAGAAATTTCTGATAAGAATGATCCGATTAATGAAAATTCTAATATGTTTTTAGGAATGATGCAGGTTGTTACGGCTCATAAGTGGTACAATAAATGTACTATCTTGATTGATAATAGTTTCTCTCTAACTGATGTAGCAATGATTGATAGTGGAGCAGATGTAAGTTGTATTCAAGAGGGTCTTGTTCCTACTAAATATTTTCAAAAGACCACTCATTTGGTAAAATCTGCTTCTGGTCATGCTTTAGATATAGAGTATAAATTACCAAATACTCGTATTTGCCAAAATAGAGTTTGTATTCCTCATTTCTTCTTTTTGGTAAAAAACCAGTTATACCCTCCGATTATACTTGAAACCCCTTTTATTAATGTTATTTACCCTTTTAATAACATAGATGCACACGGTTTTTCTGCTACTTATCAAGATAAAGAGATAAGTTATTCTTTTGTTACAGATCCCGTAACAGAGATATTAACGCCTTAATTAATATGAAACAAAAGCATGTTGATTCATTACAATTAGAAATATTGAGCATGAATATATTCGATACTTTACAATCTGCTAAGGTTCAACAAAAGATTAAATTGATTGCTGAACAGATGGCTATTGATGTTTGCGTCGATCACCCTAGTGCCTTTTGGAACCGAAAAAGGCATATTGTAACTCTTCCTTACGAAGAAAACTTCTCTGAGGATGATATCCCCACTAAATCTCGACCGGTTTGATAAAACCCTCAAAATCTCCTTGGTCATGTTCTGCCTTTTGTGTTAATAATGCTGTGGAAAAGGAACGTGGTATTCCTAGATTAGTTATAAATTATAAACCTTTGAATAAACATCTGAAATGGATTAGATATACTATCCCCAATAAAAGAGATCTACTATCTAGATTATATGACGCCAATATATTTTCAAAATTCGATTTAAAATCTGGATATTGGCAAATTCAAATTTTTAAAGAGCATACTTATAGAACTACTTTTAATGTTCCATTTGGTCAATATGAATGGAATGTCATGCCTTTTGGTTTAAAAAATGCCCCTTCTGAATTTCAAAAAATTATGAATGATATTTTTAACCTTTATCTAGATTTTATCATCGTTTATATTGATGACATATTAGCATTTTCTAAAACATTAGAGATGCATATTAAGCATCTTGATATTTTTAAGAAAATTGTAATACAAAATGGCTTAGTTATTTCTAAACCAAAAATGAGTCTATTCCAAACCAATGTTCGATTTTTAGGCCATAATATTTGCCAAGGAAAAATTACCCTGATACAAAGATTGATTGATTTTGCTTCAAAATTTCCTGATGTTATTACTGACAGGACTCAATTACAAAGATTTTTGGGAAGTTTGAATTATATATCTCCTTTCTACAAAAGTTTATCTCGTGATCTAGCCCCTCTGTACGATAGGCTGAAAAAGGATCATAGGCAGCCTTGGACTGACCAGCATACTACGTTAGTCAAAAGTATTAAACAGCGTGTTAGGTCTCTACCTTTCTTAACTCTTGCTAATCCTACATGACAAAAAAATATTGAGACAGATGCGTCCAACATTGGCTACGGTGGGATTTTAAAGCAAGTGAATCCCAACAATAAGAGTGAATACCTAATAAGATTTCACTCTGGTAAATGGACCGAAGCCCAGAAGAAATATGCTACTGTGGATCATGAAATGTTAACTATTGTTAAATGTGTTTTAAAATTTCAAGACGATTTATATAATCAAAAGTTTTTAATAAAAACTGATGCTCAATCTGTTAAATATATGTTTGACAAAGATTTCAAACATGATGCGCCTAAACTAATATTTGCTAGATGGCAAGCTCAACTGGAGCCTTTTGATTTTGAAATTCAATACAAAAAATGAATTGATAATTCCCTTCCGGATTTTTTATCTCGGGAATACTTAGACTGATTATGAATTTCCATACGACTTTTCTCGATGAAGAATTATTAATTACTATCCTTAAAGTGATTAGATTAAATAGATACCTACAAAGTCTCATAATTGAATTGATAATTGAAGAAATCATTGATAACCTGATTAAAAATGAATTTTGTATTCATGATTATGCTGAAATTGTTAGGGATGATATGCTGGATGATTACTTCTTAGAATAAATTGACTTGTTATTTGTGCAGAATGGACCCTTCATGGGCCACCAGAGGCAGAGGTAGGGGAAGATCTTCCCCTAGTAGATCATATTCTCAAGGATCGTCATACGGATCCTCATCAAGTTCTCCGGTGATACAAGCAGGGAAAAAAGTTTAATAAACTCTAAGATATTTCATAAAGGAGATTCATCAGTAGGTCCGTCTATACATCTGGATGATATTCCAGAAGATAATCCATTATACGGTCATCTACATGCATATTTGGCCGCCAAAAAGCAAAGTAATACATTTGCTTCAATCGCCAGAGAAGAGGACAACGATGATATCAAGTCCTACGAAAAATTACCAAAGAAAGAAATAATATTTCTCCTAGAAAACTCTGAGATTCAGCGAAAGGATGAACCATGGAAGATATTCCAGAGATACCTGATTAATGGGTTATACTACCCGGGTGAATCATATAAAACCCGCGCTTATTATGAGACCATCCTCATTAGCACAGGAAGTGCAGAATTCCAGGCAGATAAGTGAGAACGTTTATAACTTCTCAAAAATTATTATCAAACAGATTATATCTGTTGAAGAATGGAGGATATCCACAATGAAAGAGAGGCAGATAAGCCTTAATAAATCACCCATGAATTTTACTTACTGGGATTATATCCAGGCATTCGATAGAGTATTATATTATAACAATGATAGACATAAACACACTTGGTTTATTAAAATATGTGCAAAGATATTTGCAGGACCTATCCCTAATTGGTTTCTGAACTGGTGGTCATATCACGGCCCCACAACAAAGATCTTGCCTGAGCCATTTCTTAAGTTATACAAAGAGTGGACAAAAATTTCTCCGTTTTTAACTGATTTATATCATACAGATCATATATGTTATTTAGAAAAAATTGATCAGATATACTTCTTCATTGAATTCTTTATTCCGTGGATTCATAAATGGACCCCCGAATTGGGGTTTACTGAAGAACATATCCCTTGCTTATACAGGGTTTTTTACAATAATTTTTGGGATAAGTTGATGAAGAATGATCCCAAAATAAAATTGTTATACGGTCAAGAATTATTGGATTCCATTAAAGTACAGATCCAGTTATACGCGACCACTCACCAGAAGAAAATATTTGATGATAGCTCAGTCAAGCATATTGCTAGGAGAATCTCCATTCAAGATGGA
Organism: Nicotiana tabacum; assembly: GCF_000715075.1. Taxonomy (NCBI): domain Eukaryota; kingdom Viridiplantae; phylum Streptophyta; class Magnoliopsida; order Solanales; family Solanaceae; genus Nicotiana; species Nicotiana tabacum. The sequence goes on from NC_134087.1 coordinate 77,619,644, forward strand.
GATAAAACTGATTTAATAAACCAATATCTGGAAGAAGTGAAAAGAAATTTGCTTCAAACTTTAAGCCAATGTGAAAAATCAGACACATCAATGCAAAGTGAAACAAGCAACGATGATGTAGAGGAAGATTCTCAACCTATGATGACAGAAAGGATATTGTCTGATAAAAAAATCAAAGAAGTGGAAGATTTCCTACAAACGATGGACAAAGTAGAAGAAAGAAATAGTGGAAAATAGTGAAGCCGCCAAGGACTCCATAACAGGACCCCACTACAACGGTAGTGTCACGACCCTAGTTCACCAACCGTGAACATGTCATGACAGCACCTAGTCTCCGTGAACAGGTAAGCCTAACACTTGCGGAAACATAATAATTGCGGAAAAATAGAATACCATATTTAATTATCTAAAAAGGAAATTGTACTGAATGCCGCTCGGCATATACGACTCTTTTAAGCTTCTTAGCTTCTTCATTTTGTAAATCAGTTGAAGTAAATAAAAGTTTCAAAGTTCAGTTCATCATCTTCAAGGCCTTGCGTCCCGGCCTTAAAGGTATTTGTTTATTTTATTTTATTTTATTGTATAGTATTTAATTTTCATTGTTTCTCTCCACTGCCGTGACTATGTCCGGCTAAGCGGATTCATATCTATGTTGAAGAACTAATTTTTCTTGCATATTAACCATGAAGAATCCAGACTCTTTCAAAATATAAAGAAATTTTAATATACTTTCTTGGCTTGGTTCCAAGATGGTGGTATAGTCGACTCTGGTACTACTCTTATTGGCTTTGCCTTAGTGGCTACGTCTAGCCAGCTGTTACATTAAAGCTTATATGACAACATCTTTCATCAAATATTCATATTCTAGAGTTATTTATGCTACAAAAAATTTTACCACAAAAATTCTAGATAACTAAAGAGAAAATAGTTAATGTCAGTGATAAAAAGAAGAAAGGGACAACAAAAAGGTTCCAGCTAAACTTATACGTGCAATCTTTTGCTTTATAAGGAGTTGCTTAACTCTCAAACTTTTATTTTAATCAAGTCATGTTTTAGAAAAATAAATATAGCATTTGCAATATAAGGTTTTAAACACATAATTTTCTAAATTTCAAATAAAGTTTACATACTTAAAACTACATAAAATGTATTATAACACAAATACTTAAAATATTTTAGAAAAAATAATTGTCACAGAAAATAATTTTTTACTCACAAAAGAATTTAAATACAACTTGATGGAATTTAAATTTTTTACTCGAGGATATTTCAGTCTTTTTATAATATTGTTCGCCCTAAGTTGTTGAATTCGAGTTGTTGAGGTTAAAAAGTACCCCTGAAACTCTGAGTTGATGAAAATACCGAAATTCTTTCCTTATGATTCCTTTCGTGTCGTCTACCCAAAAACCCTTTCCCTTTGACCTAAGTTTATTAAATCACACCCGATTATTTATATCAATCCAACGGCTTAGCTCTTTTCTATATGGAAGCGGCTCGCTCCATTAGAATTTGCTCCATTAGATGTTAATATAGCTTTGAATAACTAACATGTGTTCTTGTTAATTTTGACGATATATTTTATTTATTAATTATCTATTATTATTATGGTTAAATTTTTATTGATAATATTGATAAACAAAAAAAAAATGTGTGAATGATATGTCAGCATCATGTTCTTCCCCAGAAAACAAAAACAACTCCATTGATCTTTTTATTCTCTTCTAATGTAACAACCTGGTCGGTTGTGTCACGACCCTAAACCCGAATCCGGTTGTGATGGCGTCTCTCGTGAGGACAAGGCCAACCGACACTTACCCAATTCAGTTTTAAGTAGTTAACAATCAGAATTTAAGTCTAAAACATGATAATAATCCAATATTTAAGTAGTCAACAGTACGAATATGTGGAAGAACAATCCAATATAACCCGATATCGGGGTGTCACTAGCCATGAGCATTTAAAAATCCGGAATACTCAGAAAAACTCTACAGAGTTTAATACAAGAACTAAAACAAGGAGAAATAAGATAGGGAAGAAACTGTCACGACCCAAACCCGGACCCGGTCGTGATGGCGCCTCTCGTGAAGAGAAGGCCAACCGACACTTCCCATTTTTCCAATTATTAACAGTTAAGCATTTAAGAAATGGTCTAATCATGATAAAATATATCCGAAGTAACAATGATAACATAAATACGCGGAAGAATACCCATACACAGCCCTAACCGGGGTGTCACTAGTCATGAGCATCTATAAAACCTAATACAAGTTTGAATGGTCTACAACTAGAACAAAAGTCTGATATGAGATAGGAATGATAAAGAGGGAGAAACACGGGTCTGCGGACGCCAAGCAGCTACCTCGTGAACTCTGAATGTCCGTCGAGAGCTCTCAATTCGCACTGGCAGGATCAACAACGCCTGAATCTGCACATAGGGGTGCAGGGAGTAAAGTGAGTACTCCAACTCAGTGAGTAACAAATGTAAATAAAGACTGAAAGCAAGAAATCACATAAAGCACAAAACATTCTATAATGAAGCAGCAAAACCAAGTAAAATCAGTAAATCAGTGAAAGATAGGTAAAATTCTTGATCTCAAATGTAGTTTCCTGAAAAACCTTTTCAATGATTAAGCAGGTAATTGACAGTCAATTAAGAAAAATAACCGCATAAAGGTTCGCACCTCGGGCATAGTATCAACAAATCCGTCCCTCGGGCAACATTTCAGAACAGTACCAGCCCCTCGGGCAATCACATAGAACAATACCAGCCCCTCGGGCTCAATCTCACATCACAATGGGTACCCGCGCTCACTGGGGGTGTGCAGACTCCTAAAGGGGCCTCTTACGGCCCAAACGCAATAACAAGTCATCTTGTGGCATCAAAACTAGGCCCTCGGCCTCATATCAATCAAACCACCTCGTGGCATATATATATATCTCAGGCCCTCGGCCTCAAATCAGTATCAGTGTTTCCTCACAACTTAGGCCCTAGGCCTTAATTAGTCAAAAATACTCACAAGCCCCTCGAGCAATAGTAAAACAGTTTTTCTCAGTCCAAACATCATTTAAAATATCATTTAAGTCTTAAAACTGAGTAAACATGGCTGAGTATGAAAACAGTGGAAAATAACATGACTGAGTTCAAGTATAAAGTCAAAACAGTGAGGAAATAGCAATGAAAATCCCCGAAGGGTTCAAATAGTTGGCATGAAGCCCAAATATGGCATTCAGCCCAAATAATGATGATAGCAAATAGTTTTCAGTCAAATACGTGGTAAAATCATCAACCGGGACGAACCAAGTCACAATCCCCAATAGTACGCGACCCCACGCTCGTCATCAAGCGTGTGTCTCACCTCAACATAGCACTACGATGTGCAATCCGGGGTTTCAAACCCTCAGAACATCATTTACAATCATTACTCACCTCGAACCGGCTAAATCTCTAGCTCGCGATGCCTTTGCCCCTCGAATCGGCCTCCACGCGTGTCAAATCTATCCAATACCAGAACGAGGCATCAAAATATGCTAAGGGAACGAAGCCCAAGTGAAAACAATCAATAAATGGCACAAATCCCGAAATTACCAAATCCGACCCCTGGGCCCACGTCTCAGAATTCAATAATTTTTACACTAATAGATTCCTTATCTCCCCACAAGTCTATACATACCAAAAACACCAAAATCCATCCACAAATGACCTTTCAAATCCCAAATGTTTCATCTCCAATTTCAAGCCCTAGTTCTTCAATTTTAGGCTTAGATTCCATGATTTTCTAGGTGAAATTCACATAATAATTGAGTTTCTAGACCAAGAATCTTACCTCCGAACATTTCCCCTTGAATCCCTCTTCAATCTCCTTCAAAAATCTCCAAAAACGAGCAACTATGGAGGAAAATAGACTCACATTCGCGGACAAGACGACCTTTTAAACATTCTGCCCAGGCCTGAAAATCCTTCTTCGCGAACATGGTCAAAGCCTCACGTTCGCAAAGCATAAAAATTCCGCTGACCAAAACTCTCCTTCGCGAAGGTGACCCTACAATCGCGAACGTGATGCTTCAGCCTCTCAAACCTACGCGAACGCGACAATGCCTCTCGCGAACGCGATGCATACTAACCCGGCTGACCCAATTCTTCTACGCGAACGCGAAACCCTTCTCGTGAACGCGATGCTTCATGTCCCAGCCCTCCGCGAACGCGAAGCCCTTCTCGCGAACGCGAAGGCCAACATTATACTGACTTCCATTGACTCTTCGCGAACGCGAGGGTTCGCTCACAAACGCGAAGAGTAGAAACATGCAACAGCTGAACCTGCAACTTCTGCAATTTTCTTAACTCCAAAATGAACCGTTCAACCCCTCGAAACTCAACTGAGGCCCCCGGGACCTCAACCAAAGGCACCAACACATCCTAAAACCTTATTCCAATCATCAAAACACCTCAAACAACATCAAATCACCCAAAACACATCGGATTCAAGCCTAAATTTCTAAAATCTTCTGAAATACGCTTTTGATAAAAAACCCAACCAAACCACGTCCGAATGACCTGAAATTTTACACACACATCCCAAATGACACAACGAAGTTACTGCAACTCTCAGAATTCCATTCCGACTCCTGTATCAAAATTTCGCCTATCAACCAGAAATCGCCAAAATCTCAACTTTGCCAATTCAAGCTTAAATCTACTCCGAACCTCCAAAACCCATTCCGGTCACACTCCTAAGTCATAAATCACCTCCCGGAGCTAACCGAACCATCAGAACTCACATCCGAGCCATCTAACACATAAGTCAACATCCGGTTGATTTTTCCAACTTAAGCTCCCTCAAAAGAGACTAAATGTCTCAATCCTTGCCAAATTCCTTACGGATTTGATCCGGCCAACCCCATATCACATAACATGGATAAACAAAGCATAAAGAAGTAGAAATGGGGAAAACAGAGCGGTAATTCATGAGACGACTGACCGGGTTGTCATAGAAGCTCTGGGCTGCGAACGCCGGCAGCTACCTAGAGAATCTTCGGATCCGCCTGAGCTGGAAAGATCAACACTCGGGAGTGGGACCAGATATGCCTGAATCTGTACACAGGGTGCATAAAGTAAAGTGAGTACTCACACTCAGTAAGTAATAATAATAAATAAGGACTGAAAGCATGAAATCACGTAAGGCACATTATAGGCTATAATGAAGCAGTAAAACAAGTAAGAACAGTGGTTCAGTAAAGATATGTAAAATCGTATAAGTTCAGTTTAAACTTCAAGAAATGCCTATTCAATAATTAAATAGGTAAATAACAGACAAATAAGACAGATAAGCACATAATGGATTGCCCCTCGGGCATAATGTCAACAATACCAGCCCCTCGGGCTATATCTCACATCACAATGGGTACCCGCACTCACTAGGAGTGTGCAAACTCCAGGAGAGGCCCTTATGGGCCAAGCACAATATCAAGCCATCTCGTGGTATCATCACTTGGTTCTCGACCTCATATCAACAAGCCACCTCGTGGTGTACATATCTCAGGCCCTCGGCCTCATGATCATAATTAGTGTTTCCTCACAAATACGCCCTCGGCCTTACTCACTCAAAATCTCACAAGCCACTCGGGCAATAATAAAACATGATTCTCTGCCCAAAATATCATTTAAAAGATCATTTAATTGTTAAAACAGAGTAAAATGGGCGAGTATGAAAACAGTAAAATGTAACATGACTGAGTACATGGATAAAATCAAAACAGTGAGAAAATATCAATAAAAACCCCCGAAGGGTTCAAATAGTTGGCACGAAGCCCAAATATGACATTCAGCCCAAAACATGACGATAACAAATAGTTTTCAGCCCAACACGTAGTAAAACAGTCATTTAGGACGGACGAAGTCACAATCCCCAACAGTGCACGACCCCATGCTCGTCATCAAGCATGTGCGTCACCTCAATATAGCACTACGATGTGCAATCCGGGGTTTCATACCCTCAGAATATCATTTACAATCAATACTCACCTCAAACCAGTCAAATCTCTAGCCCGCGATGCCTTTGCCCCTCGAATCGGCCTCCACTCGTGTTGAATCTATCCAAAATCAGAATCACGACGTCAAAATATGCTAAGGGAACGAAGCCCAAGCGAAAATAATCAATTTACAACATAAATCCCAAAATTACCAAAACCCAACCCTCGGGCCCACGTCTCAGAATTCGATAATTTTTACATCAATAGATTCCTTATCTCCCCAAGAGTTCATACATATCAAAAGTACCAAAATCCGACCACAAATGGTCCTTTAAATCCTCAATCAAAGGTCTAAGTTTCCAAGCCCTAGTTTCCCCAAACTTTGATCCTTAAATTCCATTAATTACAAGCCTAATCCGTGTAATAATACCATAGAAACGAGTTTTAGGTCCAAAATCCTTACCTCAATGAAGTTCCCTTGAAATCCATCGTCAAAATCGTCCAAAAAGCTCTAAAGCCGACTTAGAAATGGTGAAATAGCTCAAAAATCGCGAAGGACACAATTTATACCTTCTGGCCCAGGCATTTTCGCATCTGCGGCCATATACCCGCTTCTGCAGTACTGCATTTGCGGCCAAAGAACCGCTTCTGCGGTTTTCACTTATTCTGCCCCGATCCGCATTTGTGATGCACCAGCCGCACCTGCACCATCGCAGGTGCGGTCCCACTAACCGCTTCTCCAGTTTCTTGCCTCTCTAGCTCTATTCCGCTTCTGCGGCTCCCTTCCACGCATCTGCGAGATCGCACCTGCGGTCCCCAATCCGCAGGTGCAGAAATACCAGAAGCAGCAAAAATCTGCAGCTCACCAAAATTCCAAACTTCTCCGCCAACCATCCGAAATCACCCCGAGGCCCCCAGGACCTCAACCAAAGGCACAAACATATCACATAACCTTATTCAAACTTTTACCAATCTTCAAAACACCTCAAACAACATCGAATCAACCAAAACACATCGGATTCAAGCCCAAGTTTCCAAAATCTTCTGAATTACGCTTTTGATAAAAAAACCCAACCAAACCACGTCCGAATGACTTGAAATTTTGCGCACACATCCCAAATGACACAACGAAACTACTGCAACTCTCGGAATTCCATTCTGACACCTATATCAAAATCTCGCCTACCAATCGGAAATTACCAAAAATCCAATTTTGCCAATTCAGGCCTAAATCTTCTCCGGACCTCCAAAACTCATTCCGATCATGCTCCTAAGTCCCAAATCACCTCCTGAAGCTAACCGAACCATCAGAACTCACATCCGAGCCCTCTAACACATAAGTCAACATTTGGTTAACTTTTTCAACTTAAGCTTCCTCAAAAGAGACTAAGTGTCTCAAACCTTACCAAATCCTTTCCGAACCTGAGCCAACCAACACGATAACCTAAAGAACCGATAGACAAAGCAATAAGAAGCAGAAATGGGGGAAACAAAGCGGTAACTCATGAGACGACTGGCCGGGTCATCACATCCTCCCCGACTTAAACAAACGTTCGTCCTTGAACGAGTCAAGAAACATACTTGAAGCCTCAAACAGGTGAGGATATCTACTCTGCATCTCTCGCTCGATCTCCCGGTAGCCTCCTCCACGGGCTGACCTCTCCACTGCACTTTCACTGAAGCTATATCCTTTGACCTCAACTTTCGAACCTGACGCTCCAAAATAGCTATTGGCTCCACATTATAAGTCAAATCACCATCCAGCTGAACCGTGCTGAAATCCAGAACATGAGACGGATCCCCAATGTACTTCTGGAGCATAGAAACATGAAATATCAGATGTACACTCAACAAGCTGGGTGGCAAAGCAAGCTCATAAGCCACCTCCCCAATCCTTCGAAGCACCTCAAAAGGCCCAATGAATCGAGGACTCAATTTACCCTTCTTGCCAAATCTCATAACACCCTTCATGGGTGAAACCCTCAACAGAACCTTCTCACCAACCATGTAGGACACATCCCGAACCTTCCTGTCAACATAACTCTTTTGCCTCGACTGTGCGGTACGAAGTCTATCCTGAATCACCTTCACCTTTTCTAAAGCATCCTGCACCAAGTTTGTCCCCAATAGCCTAGCCTCACCCGGCTCGAACCAACCCACTAGAGATCTACATCGCCTCCCATACAAAGCCTCATATGGATCCATCTAAATACTCGGCTGGTAGATGTTGTTATAAGCAAACTCTACAAGCGGTAGAAATTGATCCCATGACCCTCCGAAATCAATGACACAAGCGCGTAACATGTCCTCCAATATATGAATAGTGCGCTCGGACTGCCCGCCTGTCTGAGGGTGAAAAGTTGTGCTCAACTCCACCTGAGTACCCAACTCTCATTGCACAAACCTCCAAAACTACGAAGTAAACTGAGTTCCCCTATCTGAAATGATGGAAACTGGGACACCATGCAGCCGAACAATCTCTCGGATATAGATCTCTACCAACCGCTCTGAAAAATAGGTAGTACACACAAGAATGAAGTGTGCGGACTTGGTCAGCTGATCCACAATAACCCAAATAGCATCAAACTTCTTCAAAGTCCATGGAAGTCCAACTACAAAGTCCATAGTGATCCGCTCCCACTTCCATTCTTGAATATCCATCCGCTGAAGCAAGCCACCCAGTCTCTAATGCTCATATTTCACCTGTTGACAATTGAGACACCAAGCTACACATCCCACAATGTCTTTCTTCATTCTCCTCCACCAATAATGCTGCCTCAAATCCTGATACATCTTTGCGACACCCGGATGAATGAAATACCACAAGCTATGGGCCTCCTCCAGAATCAACTCCCGAAGCCCATCCACATTGGGCACACATATCTGGCCTTGCATCCTCAACACCCCATCATCACCAATGGTCACATCTCTGGCATCATCATGCTGAACTCTGTCCCTAAAGACAAGCAATTACGGATCATCATACTGGTGCTCTTTGATGCGATCATTTAAGGAAGACCAAGAAACCACACAAGCCAATACCTGACTGGGCTCCAAAATATCCAACCTCACGAACCGATTGGCCAAGGCCTAAACATCAACTGCAAGAGGTCTCTCCCTAACTGGAATATATGCCAAACTCTCCATACTCATTGCCTTTCGGCTCAAAGGATCGGCCACCATATTGGCCTTTTCCGGATGGTAATATATAGTGATATCATAATCCTTTAGCAACTCCAACCATCTTCGCTACCTCAAATTAAGATCCTTCTGCTTGAACAAGTGCTGGAGACTACGATGATCAGTAAAAACCTCACAAGACACACCATACAAGTAATGCCTCCAAATCTTCAATGCGTGAACTATGACAACCAACTCCAAATCATGAACGGGGTAGTTCTTCTCATGGGGTTTCAACTAATGAGAAGCATAAGCAATAACTCTACCCTCTTATATCAAAATACACCCAATACCAACTCTCGAAGCATCACAATACACGATATATGAACCTGAAACTGATGGCAAAACTAACACTGAAGCTGTGGTTAAGGCTGTCTTGAGCTTCTGAAAGCTCTCCTCACACTCGTCCGACCATACAAATGAAGCACCTTTCTAAGTCAACTTGGTCAAGGGCGATGCGATGGATGAAAATCCCTAAACAAATCGGCAATAATAACCCGCCAAACCAAGAAAACTACGAATTTCTGTGGTTGAAGACAGTCTGGGCCAACTCTGAACTGCCTCTATCTTCGTTGGATCAACCTGAATACCCTCACTGGACACCACGTGCCCCAAGAAAGCCACTAAACCGAGCCAAAACTCACACTTGGAGAATTTTGCATAAAGCTTCTCCTCCCTCAATCTGTGCAACACAAATCTCAAATGCTCTGCGTGCTCCTCCTGACTACGCGAATACACCAGAATATCATCGATGAAGACTATGATAAATGAATCGAGATAAGGCCGGAACACGTTGTTCATCAAATGCATGAACATTCCTGGGGCATTGGTCAGCCCAAAAGACATCACCAAGAACTCATAGTGACCATATCGGGTCTTGAAAGTAGTCTTAAGAGTATCCGAGTCTCTGATCTTCAATTGGTGATAACCCGAACGGAGATCAATCTTGGGGAACACTCTCGCTCCCTGAAGCTGGTCGAATAAATCATCAATGCGAGGCAAAGGATACTTGTTCTTAATTGTTACCTTGTTCAATTGCCTATAATCAATGCACATCCTCATAGTGCCATCCTTCTTCTTCACAAATAGAACTGGCGCACCCTAAGGTGACATACTAGGCCGAATGAACCCCTTATCAAGGAGCTCCTGAAGCTGCTCCTTTAACTCCTTCAACTCCGCTGGTGCCATGCAATACGGCAGAATAGAAATAGGCTGAGTGCCCGACACCAGGTCAATACCAAAATTAATATCCCTGCCCGATGGCATGCTCGACAGGTTTGCAGGAAACACATAGGGAAAATCCCTTACAACTGGAACCGAATCAATATTGGGAGTCTCTGCACCGATATCCCTCACAAAGGCTAGATACGAAAGACAACCCTTCCCAACCATACACTAGGCCTTCAAGAATGAGATTACTCTACTGGGAACATAATAAGTCAAACCTCGCCACTCAATCCGTGGCACACCCCGTATAGCCAATGTGACTGTCTTAGCATAACAATCCAGAATAACACGACACTGAGATAGCCAATCCATGCCCAAAATGACATCAAAATCTACCATACACAATAATAAAAGATCCACACGGGTCTCCAGACCCCCAATAGTCACCACACACGACCTGTACACATGGTCTACAACAACATTATCGCCCACCGGGGTAGATACATGAACAAGTGAAGTAAGAGACTCACGGAGCGTACCCAAATAACGAGCAAAGTATGATGACACATAAGAAAAGGTGGAACCGGGATCAAATAATACAGAAGCATCTATGTGGCAGACTGAAACAATACCTGTAATAACAGCATCAGAAGCAATAGCATCGGGTCTAGCTGGAAGTGCATAGAAATAGGCCTGACCGCACCTGATCGACCTCCCCCTCTAGGGCAACCCTTAGCTGATTGACCTCCACCCCTAGCTGGCTGGGCGGGTGGTGATGAAATAACTGGCGCGAAAGCCGATAATTGACCCCTATGATGAGATGAACTCACAAGACGACGAGGGCACTGCCTCCACATATGACCCATCTCTCCACACTCATAACAACTCCCAGGTGCTGGAGAAGGGGACTGAAGGGAACCCCTAGCACCGGAATGACTAGCTGATGCACCTGGCATAGAAGAGCCCTGAACTAATGAAGCACGAGACGAACTCTGAGCTGGAAGGGCACTAAGTGATGACTAGCCCTGATGAGAACCGTGAGAACCATGACCCGATGACGCCCCACGATAACCTGGGCGAGCTGGCTGAGCATGCTTGAATGGACGACCTCTACCGTGCTGAAACTGACCTCTCAACGGAGCATCACTATAACTGCCAGATCCTCGAGGCCTCTTGGCCTCCCTCTCCTCTCGCTCCTGGCGACGAACAGACTCAATCTCACGGGCAATATCCATAACCTCCTGAAAGTAGCACTAGTCACCCTCTCCCTGGTCATGAGAATACGAAGCTGATAAGTGAGACAATCAACAAAACCTCCTAATCCTATCTCTATATGTCGGAACCAACCAAATAGCATGACGAGCTAACTCGGAGAACCTCATCTCATACTGCATCACAGTCTTCTCTCCCTGATGCAACCACTCAAACTCCCTACGTAGCTCCTCTCTGCGAGACTACGACACATATTTCTCCAGAAAGAGAATGGAGAAATGCTGCCAGGTAAGGGGTGCTGCACCAACATGCCTACGCCTCTCAAGTTTCCCACTAAGTGAAGGCAGCTCCAGAAAATTGATAAGTAGTGAAAACGACCCTGCTGGTCTCCAGAATACCCGCTGTACGAAGCATTCTCTGACACTTATCCAAGAAACCCTAGGCATCCTCGCCATCTGCACCACTGAAAGTCGGAGGCTGAAGTCTGCCAAACCTCTCTAACCTATGTTGCTCATCCTCTGGCATGGCAGGAACTACATAGTCCTGAGCAGCTGCAACGGCTGGGCTGGATGCGCCCCCGACATCTAAAGTCCCTGCACGACCTACTTAGGTGTGCGAGCAACGAGAGTCTGATTGCCTCCCATGGCATGAGAAGTAGCTGCAGTTGTAGTAACTGAGACCGCCTGAGCTAGGCCAGTGCAAACTGATAGAATCTGAGCCAAGGCCCCCTAAAGTCTCGGAATCACAATGGGCACAGCTGGTGCCTGAGCTGGTACTGCTGGATCGTCCATAACTGGGACCTGATCCTAAAGTGGGGCGGCTGGTGGATCTGTAGGTGCTGCCTTAGCTGCTGTGCGGGCCATACCTCTGCCCCTACCGCGACTATGACCGCATCCTCGACCTCTAGTAGCCACAGCTGGTGGTACTGGTAGTCGTCCATCCTGACCGATAGCGCGTGTCCGCACCATCTGTGAGAGAATAGAATAACAGAAGTTTAGTACTCGGATCAACAAATTCGCACGACAAGAATATGAAGATTTCCTAAAGGTTCTACAGCCTCTCGAGGATAAATACAAGCGTCTCCATACCGATCCGTGAGACTCTACTAAACCTGCTCATGACTCGTGAGACCTATGTAACCTACGCACTGATACCAACTTGTCACGACCCTAAACCCGAACCCGGTCGTGATGGCGCCTCTCGTGAGGACAAGGCCAGCTGACACTTACCCAATTCAGTTTTAAGTAGTTAACAATGAGAATTTAAGTCTAAAACATGATAAATAATACAACATTTAAGAAGTCAACAATACGAATATGCGGAAGAACAACCTAACACAGCCCGATACCGGGGTGTCACTAGTCATGAGCATCTAAAAATCTGGAATACTTAGAAAAATTCTACAGATTTTAATACAAAAACTAAAACAAGGAGAAATAAGATAGGGAAGAAGCTCTAGGCTGCGAACGCCAGCAGCTACCTAGAGAATCTTCGGATCTGCCTGAGCTGGAAAGATCAACACTCAGGAGCGGGACCAGATAGCCTGAATCTGCACACAGGGTGCAGGGAGTAAAGTGAATACTCCAACTCAGTGAGTAATAGTCATAAATAAGAACTGAAAGCATGAAATCACATAAGGCACATTATAGGCTATAATGAAGCAGTAAAACAAGTAAGAACAGTGGTTCAGTAAAGATATGTAAAATCATATAAGTTCAGTTTAAACTTCAAGAAATGCCTATTCAACAATTAAATAGGCAAATGACAGACAAATAAGATAGATAAGCACATAATGGATTGCCCTTCGGGCATAATATCAACAATACCAGCCCCTCGGGCTATATCTCACATCACAATGGGTACCCGCGCTCATTGGGGGTGTGCAGACTCCTGGAGGGGCCCCTTATGGCCCAAGCTCAATATCAAGCTATCTCGTGGCATCATCACTAGGCTCTCGGCCTCATATTAACAAGCCACCTCGTGGCGTACATATCTTAGGCCCTCGGCCTCATGATCATAATTAGTGTTTCCTCACAAATACGCCCTCGGCCTTACTTAGTCAAAACCTCACAAGCCACTCGGGCAATAGTAAAACATGATTCTCAGCCCAAAAATATCATTTAAAAGATCATTTAATTGTTAAAACAGAGTAAACATGGCCGAGTATGAAAACAGTGAAATGTAACATGACTGAGTTCAGGTATAAAGTCAAAACAGTGAGGATATCAATAAAAACCCCCGGAGGGTTCAAATAGTTGGCACGAAGCCCAATATGGCATTTAGCCCAAAACATGACGATAGCAAATAGTTTTCAATCCAATACGCAGTAAAGGAGTCATTCGGGACGGACTAAGTCACAATCCCCAATAGTGCACGACCCCACGCTCGTCATCAAGCGTGTGCGTCACCTCAATATAGCACTACGATGTGCAATCCAGGGTTTCATACCCTCAGAACATCATTTACAATCATTACTCACCTCAAACCGACCAAATCTCTAGCCCACAACGCCTTTGCCCCTCGAATCGGCCTCCACTCATGTCGAATCTATCCAAAATCAGAATTACGACGTCAAAATATGCTAAGAGAACGAAGCCCAAGCGAAAAAAATCAATTTACAACATAAATTCCAAAATTACCAAAACCTGACCCCTAGGCCCACGTCTCGGAATTCGATAATTTTTACATCAATAGATTCTTTATCTCCCCACGAGTTCATACATATCAAAAGTACCAAAATCCGACCACAAATGGTCCTTCAAATCCTCAATCAAAGTTCTAAGTTTCCAAGCCCTAGTTTCCCCAAACTTTGATCCTTAAATTCCATTAATTACAAGCCTAATCCGTGTAATAATACCATAGAAACGAGTTTTAGGTCCAAAATCCTTACCTCAATGAAGTTCCCTTGAAATCCATCGTCAAAATCGTCCAAAAAGCTCTAAAGCCGACTTAGAAATGGTGAAATAGCTCAAAAATCGCGAAGGACACAATTTATACCTTCTGGCCCAGGCATTTTCGCATCTGCGGCCATATACCCGCTTCTGCAGTACTGCATTTGCGGCCAAAGAACCGCTTCTGCGGTTTTCACTTATTCTGCCCCGATCCGCATTTGTGATGCACCAGCCGCACCTGCACCATCGCAGGTGCGGTCCCACTAACCGCTTCTCCAGTTTCTTGCCTCTCTAGCTCTATTCCGCTTCTGCGGCTCCCTTCCACGCATCTGCGAGATCGCACCTGCGGTCCCCAATCCGCAGGTGCAGAAATACCAGAAGCAGCAAAAATCTGCAGCTCACCAAAATTCCAAACTTCTCCGCCAACCATCCGAAATCACCTCGAGGCCCCCGGGACCTCAACCAAAGTCACAAACATATCCTATAACCTTATTCAAACTTTTACCAATCTTCAAAACACCTCAAACAACATCGAATCAACCAAAACACATCGGATTCAAGCCTAACTTTTCAAAATCTTCTAAATTACACTTTTGATAAATAAACCCAACCAAACCACGTTCGAATGACCTAAAATTTTGCACACACATCCTAAATGACACAACGAAACTACTACAACTCTTGGAATTCCATTCCGACCCCTATATCAAAATCTCGCCTACCAACAGGAAATCACCAAAAATCCAATTTTGCCAATTCAAGCCTAAATCTACTCCGGACCTCCAAAACTTATTCCGGTCAAGCTTCTAAGTCCCAAATCACCTCCCAAAGCTAACCGAACCATCAGAACTCACATCTGAGCCCTCTAACACTTAAGTCAACATCCGGTTGACTTTTCCAACTTATGCTTCCTCAAAATAGACTAAGTGTCTCAAACCTTACCAAATCCTTTCCGAACCCGAGCCAACTAACCCGAGCACCTAAAGAACCGATAGACAAAGCAATAAGAACCAGAAATGGGGAAAACGGAGCGATAACTCATGAGACGACTGGCCGGGTCGTCACAGGTTGTTTTAAGAGTAATAGCCCCAATCCCCTATTTACTACTTTTTTTGTATCTTGTTCTGCTTATGTGACTTACCGGGAGGTTCTCTTTTGGTTTTGGAGTGATTTGGAACACTTAGTTCCTAAAACGAAAGCTTAAGTTCTAGGATTTTGACCGTAGTTGGAACTGTGTGAAGATGACTCCAGAAATTGAGTTTTGTCGGTTCCGTTAGCTCCATTGGGTAATTTTGGACTTATAAGCACATCCGGATGGTATTTTGGAGGTCTATAGCTGAATTAGGCTTGAAATGGCAAAATTTGAATTTTTGGGAAGTTTGACTGAAAGTGGACTTTTTGATATCGGGGTCGGATTTTGATTCCGAAAGTTGGAGTAGGTTTGTAATGTTGAATATGACTAGTGTGCAAAATTTGGGGTCAATCAGACGTGATTTGATAGGTTTTGGCATCGGTTGTAGAAATTTGAAGTTTCAAAGTTCATTAAGTTTGAATTGGAGGGTGATTCATGATTTTAACATTGTTTGATATAATTTTAGGGCTAGACTAAGTTCGTATGGTATTATAGGACTTGTTGGTATGTTTGGATGAGGTCCGAAGGGCCTCGGGTGGATTTCGGGTGGTTAACTAAGAAAAATTGGACTTGTGAAAGTTGCGGATTTTCTGGTGTTTCCAGTTACTGGTTTCCTTCTTCGCGTTCGTGAAGAGGAACTGGAGGTAGGAAAGGAATTGTGCTTCACTTTCGCGATGGAGGTCCCGCATTTGCGAAGCTCTAAGGTAATTGATCTACGCGTTCGCGATGAAGGTCCTGCGTTCGCGTAGAGGAAGCTGGTCAACTAAGTCCCCAGGCCATTTTGCCTATGCGTTTGCGATATTGGTCCCACGTTCGCGTATGATCGACTTGAGTAAGCTTCACATTCACGATTAGGTCATCACGTTCGCGATGAGTGAAGTTTGTGCTTCACGAATGAGAGGGTTCTTCCGCATTCGCGAAGAAGGGATGGCTAGGCAGAATATAACATTTCAAAATCGAGGGTTAGACCAATTTTATCAAAACTTGAGATAGGGATCTCAGATTTGGACGAAATTTTGGGAAATTTTCAGAGGAAGCTATTGGAAAATGATTCTTGACTCATTTATGGTTATATTCCATTAATCTATAGTTGATTCTATCTTTTAATTTCAGATTTGGGTTGAGAAAATTGGGGAAAAATGGAAAAAGTTCTTCAACCAAATTTTTGAATTTTGATTGAGATTTTAACATCGGATTTGAGTAATTTTGGTACGAGTTAACTTGTGAGTGAATGAGTGTTCGTATTTTGTGACTTTTACCCGATTCTGAGATGTGGGCCCGGGCCGACGTTTTGGGGCGATTTTCTAATTTCCTGCTTAAGCCTTGATTTCATTAATTAGATTAGTTTTTTATAGTTATATTTATGGTATGTAATTTCTTTTGACTAGATTTGGTCCATTCAGATTCGGAAAATCGTAGAAAAGGCATTTTTACTGATTGATTGAGCTTGGTTCGAGGTAAGTGCTTGCCTAACCTTGTGTGGGGGAAGTCCTCTTAGGATTTGGCATTGTTGTGATACTTCTGTGTTATGTGAGCGCTGTGTACGCGAGGTGACGAGTGCGTACAAGAATTCGATTTTTACTGGGTAATAACTTGTTTCATTTTAATTGAGCTAGACCAGTATGCGTAGTTATCTTGTTTAGCCTAATTTCGCATGCCTACGTGTCTTAAATGCTTATTTGAACTCTGTGCAACATGCTTAGTTGATTTCATGTTTTTCCTTTATTTGTATAAGTTTTAACTGTAGTTTTCTTGCTGTAAATTGCTGTATTCATCGGTTTCGAGCTGTGTGTTTATTTTTGAGACTACGAGGCGGTACCTCGGGAGATCCCCCTGCACATTTACTTTTGAGACTACGAGGGGTACCTCGGGAGATCTCCTTGCATAGTTACTTTTGGGACTACGAGATGGTATCTCGAGAGATCCTCTACTATTTATTCCTATGTGTTGTGTTGCTATTTTTCTGTAGTTCCTCTTGTTAGATTTTCCAATCTCTTATTACATTGTTATATCCTTCTGCCTTATTTATTATATACTAGTAGGGACTTGACCTGACCTCATCACTACCCGACCGAGGTTAGGTTAGGCACTTACTGGGCACCATTGTGGTGTACTCATGCTACTCTTCTACACATGTTTTGTGTGCAGATCCAGGTACTTCTTATCAGCCTTATTATTAGTGAGTAGCGAGACTTTGGAGAATTCAAGGTATATCTGCCTGCGTCCGCAAACCTCAGAGTCCCCCTCCATTCCCTCCTACGTCATTTGCCTTTATGTACCTTTTTATTAGACTCTGGTGTATAGAGATATTAGTTTTCTTTTGTAGCTTGTGGCTTATGATGTTCTGAATTTTAGGAATTCTGTATATACTCTAGTGTTGGGTTACTTGTACGTGCCTGTGAGCACGTGATTTTTCCCGACGAAAAATACTCCTACAAAATCCACAAGAATATCTTTTTTCCCAATTATTTTAATTTTTATAGAATTTTTAGGAATTTCTTGTTAATTAATTGTTTTCATTTCGTGCATATTTAATATTTTAAAATCATAGAAATATCATAAAAATTGTCATAACATTTTAGGTTTATTTATATTTTAGGAATTAATTACTCTTTAATTGCTAGAATTAATACATGAAAATCAAACAAAATATTTTAGTAATTTTACATGCATTTGTTAAATTTGAACAAATTAGTTAGTTGTTAGAAAATAGGTAAGTTTAACTTGATAAATTAGACTTAAGTTAGGAGTTAATTTAGGATTTTTAATTGATTTATTTTAGAATTTTAGAATCAAAGGAAAAGAAACAAAGAAAGGAAAAAACAAGGCTATTGGTTGTATTGGACCAAGCACCTCAGTGGCACAAATTGTGCCAATCCGACCCAATCCGGCCACCCACCAGCCCAACCGTAGAACCCTCTAAATACTCCCTAAACGACGTCGTTTTGTCAATATCCAAAGACTCAATCTCAACCATTCATCTCTTTAGATCTAATGGACAAAATTTAATCCGACTTAGCATTAGAAAAACCTAAAAATTAGGGTTTTGAAGGGACGGCTCTCTCACTCTCTCATCTTCAACAAAAAATCGGAACCCTTCCCCCATGTAAAACCCTAGCTAGCCGCCGCTGATGCTCTCAAAGAAGAAACAGAGAGACAGACTTCCCCCCATGGAAAAACCCTAGAGCTATCCCCATTCCCTCTTCTCTAACAAAAAACAGACCCCTCTTCAAGAATGATTCCCCCCTTTAGACAAACGGTGGCCGCCTCCAAAATTCCCCATCTAATCTCACTCTCCTCTCAACATTCATTCCACATTTAACAGAGAGATTCCCTCGTTTTCTCACCCATTCTCATACAACTCTCAAATTCCATATCTGAGAGGAAAAAAGAAAAGAAAACTCCAAAAACTAAAGAAAAAGTTCAAAAAAAGAGAGTCAAAAGTTGTTTTCAATTTCAATTGGTTACTGCATATTTCCGGGGTTAAAAGCTTTTTGAATAAAAGAAATTACTGTTTGCTACTGGTCGATTTTGCCGTGGACTGCTGCCGTTGCTGTTGTTGTCACGTTGAGATTCATTTGGCTCTTTTGTCTAGCCTTTATTTGGCATTTTTAGTCAATTCTCGCACAACTAGGTATGTATTCCGACTTGTTTGCCCAGATTTGATTTGTTATGAGATTATGACCATATGTATTAGCTTCTGATGTCACTTGATTTGTTACTTTGGATCATATTCTGTGAGCTAATGTATGAGACTTTTGTATGTGTTAATTCCAAATTTAATCTGTTATCATGCCTTCATTAGATTAGGATATGCAACATAGACGTACATAGATGTTAGGGAAAGAGAAGCTCATGATTTTAATGCTAATGACTTTGCAAACTTGTCCATCACTATTTTAGGTCTATCGTTTGGGTTTAAAATTTCGGACAAGATCCATGTACAGGGAAGATCCATCCCTCAATAATATCAACCGCGCTCACTGGGGGTGTGTATAGACTCCGTAGAGGCTCCTTCAGCCCAAGCGCTAACATAAATTAGTATAACCGCTACGGCGTGCAGCCCGATCCTATAACTGTCACTCATACTCAGGCTCTCGACCTCGCTCTGTCATCAATCTCTCCAGTCTCACTCACGGGCTCACAATGTCATGAAATTAGCCCGAAAATAATGATATGGTGTATCAATAAATAACAACAGAGACTGAGATATAATATGAGATGCATGGATATGACTAAGTACGAAATATCAATGAAAATTAGTAAGATGACAGAAAGAAACGACCACTATGGGTCCCAATAGTACCAGCATAAAGCCTAAATATGATATAGCATGATTGACAACTCAATAACTTTATCACATGATTAAAACACAGATACCAACAAGATAGAACCACTATACAGTGCCATGGAATTGACCAGGTCACAATTTTCACGGTGCACGCCCGCACTCCCGTCACTTGGCATGTGCGTCATCTCAATACCAATCACATAACACATAATTCGGGGTTTCGAACACTCTAAACCAAGTTTGAAAGTGTTACATACCTCAATTCGGGCAAAACTCTACTCCAAAATGCCTTTGCCTCTCAAATTGGCCTCCACACATCCCGAATCTAGCCACAAGCAATACAATACTATCGCGCCCCTTTTTTCCTCGCGGAGTCAGGTTTCGACATTTTTTAGACAACTCCTTTCCTTTTGGGATTGGGAAAGGGATTTGAAGAGTCACCACCTAACATATTGAGGTGCGTTAGGGCACTTAAAGCAAATAACTCATGAAACCAGTTTACATCATCAAAGATTGGGTAAGGCTCGAAATTACCTTGAGGGGAAGGTGTTAGGCACCCCTCGAGGTCCACAACGGTGGGTCCCGACCAAACTCAATTAAGTGAATTAGTCTTTAAAGGAAAGTTAAACAATTTAAAACAAATAGATAATTACTTTAAAACAAGAATTTAAGGGGTCCTAAGTTTTTTAGCCTATAAGATCATTTCCATGCAATACTTGGTAACATTTTCCAAATTGGGGTGTTACGCATAGCATTAGCGCACATGTCATCATTCGTTTACTACCCTATTACTATCTTTCAGTTATTATCTAAGCGTTCTAATAGCTTCTAGTGCGTAACTTATACGTGCACTACCTGTCCCTTACCTATGGTCCTGGAGGTGTGTAGGACCTCTACTTTGGATAGTTCTAGACTTACCTATATTTCTTAAAAATGAGAAAGCTAAGCGACAAACAAAAGTTCAGATAGGACTATCACATAAGAAGCAAATAAGGGCTCATGTTAACCTCAACAAGTAAACAGCAAATGCACGCAATTAAAACAGAGAATTTTATCAATTTAAGATCCTATAGGCAGGATATCTAGATTAGCATAAACAAAATATAACATAACAACTTTATTAAAGCAAGCAGCAGTACCTATCAGTTTGCCTACTGATATTTTTGTTAATATTCTGAATCTAGGCATGTTCTAAGTAGCAAAAATCACAGTTTTTAGACCCAAAATTCTTAATTACCTTACAAGCTTGCCTAAGTGAGGACCAGAGCAGAATCCTATAGGCATGGTATCTAAATCGCATAAACTGATTTTATATCCTACAGACATGATAACTAAATTGCAGAAAACTAATTTTAAATTCCCTATAGGAATGCTATCTGAATTGCAGAAACTGATTTTTATATCCCCTATAGGCATGATATCTAAATTGCAGAAACTGATTTTTTATATATCTCCTATAGGCATGATATCTAAATTGTAGAAACTGATTTTTTATATATCTCCTATAGGAATGGAATCTATGTAGGCAGAGACGTTAACAAATTGCAAGGCAAGTTCAATAATTTACACAAAAAGATCCTATATACATGATCTGTAATGCACATTGAGATTGAGAATATGCGTAGAACATGGATTCTTGCTGCAGAATTGACAAAACAAACTATAGGCAGGATTTCTAGTATGCCAGAGTATGAGAACTCTGGATTACAAGTGGTGAGACAAGATCCTATAGGCATGATTTCTAGGCGAGCAGTAACATTCACACAATAACCTATAGGTAGGATTTCTACCCGAGTTGAACAAAGATATATAAATATTCTTCCTCAGCTTTTACTAATAACCCCATATCTGTTTTTACAAG
Organism: Nicotiana tabacum; assembly: GCF_000715075.1. Taxonomy (NCBI): domain Eukaryota; kingdom Viridiplantae; phylum Streptophyta; class Magnoliopsida; order Solanales; family Solanaceae; genus Nicotiana; species Nicotiana tabacum. Next base: position 77,641,345 of record NC_134087.1, read on the forward strand.
GATTATTAAGTTATTACAGATAAATATGAATGAATTGCACAAAGCTATTCATTACACTATAGGGAGCCTTAGCAGGCCCAACATAAACCTGAGAGCAGGCCTTCAGCACAACAGTCTTGAAACAATAGCTGGATCCATAACACCTTAAGCCAGGCTTCCAATATGTCAAAGTTTCCAAAGAGCCTCAAGGACCCCGGGCAATGCTCACACTGGACCCATACATTCAACACAGAAATCATAAGAGATTGGAAACCAGCTCCAATGTGTCAGAGTTCAAAGGAGTCTCAGAGACCCAAGGCAATGCTCACACTGGAGATGGTAGGAACCTAGATAGCTAAGAGTAGAAGTTTGAAAATAGTATATGTAAGGGGTAGGGGATAATTTTAAAAAGAAACATTTTTTCAGGAGCAAATAGAACCATAATTCCACCTAGACAAGCAGAATCTAGACATATTGGTATAAATACCGTGTCAATTAAGGCAATCACAAAAGAGCAAGGGCACTTGAATTACAAACAGAACCGACCACATATATTTGCAGTACCCAAACAAGTTATGAATAGAGGCATACAACTGAATCAAATAAGGTTTCATATGGCTGAAGTTGACTTGGTTGATTAATTATCACTTGGTGGAATCGTATAGACATGTACTGAACAGAAAAACATGCTAAAGTTAAAATAACTAACCAAACAAACCCATATAGTAGGATGGTAGGAATTTGAAGCATACTAGTCTAGATAGGAGTACACAGAAATCATGGATCAGACAGAAACATGCTAAGGTAAACTAACCATACCAGCACATAAAACATGATGGGTTAACAGAAATTAACGCATGCTAGTTAAGAGAGAAATAAACAGGAAATAAAAGCATATTGAGGTCTATAATAGACTGACTACGGCCCCATTTGTTTGCACTTAATGGAGGTCTAAATCTTAATCATTCAGATCTCAGACATTAAGTGCGTTTGTTTTTAAAGTCTGAATCTTAATTATTCAGATCTTAATCATTAAGTGTGTTTGTTTTTTTTACTTCACAACCACTTAATGGGCATGCATAGGTCTGTATGATTAAGATCTATAACAGAGACTTAATTTCATTAAGATGCTATCACATATTCATTATTAACTGCCACCACCGCCTACCATTATCAACTACCACCATGCCACCACCACCACCATACTCAACCACCACCACTACCACCACCACCATAGTCAACCACCACCACGATCATCCTCAATCATAGTCGCCATCATTATCGACCATCACCATCCACCATCCTCACCACTCCGACCACTATCATTCTCACCCACAGTCAACACTTATCCACCTCAACTACCACAACCAACTACTCTATCACCATTAACAACCACAGCCGGCACCTCCCATCATTATAACCAACCGCCACCTTCCTCAATAACAAACCACCACCCGCCATTATTAACTATCACCACCCACCACCACCATCCTCAATCATAATCGCCACTACTACCAATCACTACTAGCTACTAGCATGAACCACCATCATCAACCAAAACTACCACCAACCACCGCCTCTAGTCAGCATTCACCCATTAGCCATCACCACCACCAACTGTCATATTTTAAAAAATTATATATTTTATTGATAGAATATTAGATTAGTTAGTATTTCATTTGAATTTTATGTTGATTATTTTTTAAATAAAGATAAATTTTATGCATTCAGATGTTAAAAATCAAACAGTCTTAATTTTTAGTATTCAGATCTTAATACACATCTTAATATATTCAAATGTGTATTCAGATTTAGACATCTTAATCTTAAAAAAAACAAATGAGGCCTACATAAACATATAGAATAGAACAAGATAATCAGGAATTAAGGCATACCAGTTAGGAAAGAGAATAAACAGGAAGGTAAAGGCAGGTGGAATCCAAGAGTCTAGCCTTGGCTTTCAGCCGGCTAGACAATGCAGCAAATCAGAGTGGTAGAAATAACTCAAGTTGTATGAGTGTAAGTGTGTAAGTGTAGGTGTGAGCTTGTGTGTCTCAGCGTGTGCTCGTAAGCGTAGGTGTGTCTTTTAAAATCAGAATGGTGAAATGATTATATAGCATACAGTAGAGTAAACAAGTAAGGTAAGAAAATCAAGGGCATACAAATAAGGTATGCAAAATCAATTAACCAGTTAATTAGGGCTAAACATCAATCAATTAAGAGGACAAAATCCTGAAAATGTCACTTAAATTATGGAGAATTTCATACGAAATCAAATAGCGGACATAATTGAGGTTTAATAAGGTAAGCAATACGTCCAGAAATCATTTATAGGTTGGTCACAATAATCAAAGCCCAAAAACCAAGCTAGTAATATAATTAAGGAAAGTAGTACCAATTTTGAATCACATATAAGGAAAGAATAAGTAAGAATCTTTCGAAGAGATATCAGTTTGAAAAGGAGTACAATCTCAAACCCTAATTAAGCAAGTAAACCAATTAATCAGTTTATTTGACAGAGCCAAAATAAACGGGCAAACATTATAGCAAGTAGTAGAATAATTAGAAACCCTAGGGCATAAAGACATAGGGATGAAAATCAGTTGAAAAGTAAAGGAAGAAAACCAGAGTTAAACACTTAAACATTTTAAAACATTTTGTAGAAACTTAAAAAGATGAAACCCTAGCTTTTAGGGAAAAACAAAAATCGGTCAACAATAATAAGAAAAACAATAGAATCTTAAAGGAAAAGTAACAAACAAACTCAAACCGCTTCAGATCTAAGGAGATCTGAATGATTTAGCCAGAAATAGTTAGGTTATGTAAAAAATAGACAGAGGTGAGAAAAATTTGGTTTGAACTAGAGATTTAAAGCCATAAACACGAAGATATCAGTACTCACAAACATAGGAATGAACATAGACGGATCCATCGAGAAAATGCGGGATATGAACTAAGTCTATGTCCTCTTTGAGATTCCATCAAATAACATGGAAGTCGAACAACCAGTAGAGATAGGAGGCCGGATAAGGCCTAGAATCGAAGAAGAAACCCATGGATCGAATGGATTCTGGTGACGGCGGGCTAGGGTTAAGAGGAGGGTGAGAGAGAAGAGAGGAGGAAAGGGTTTTAGGGGCGGCAGATTTGATAAAATGATTAGGGTTTGGGTGTTGTTGGTTAATTAAAAATGGTAAGAATATCCTGGTCTGTTGATCTTCTGAGATCAACGGCCAGGATCGAATTTGGGGGTTGGGTGGATTATAAAAATTGGGTTATGGGTATTGGGTCATGGGATGGGGTAGTAATTTGGGCCAGATCCAAAAAGAAATCAAGTTAAAAGAGGCTATTTGTTAAATACCCAATTAATTTGATAAAATAATTTATAAAAATAGCTAATAAATGATAAAAAATAATATTTATGCATAAAAATGATTCAAAATAACTATTTAATATTATAAAAAATATAAAGGTCATTTTCTTGTAGAAATAAAGTAATGATGCACATATGGGCTATTATTGCAAAGTTATTGCAATTATAGCCTACAAATGTAAATAGGGTTATGCATAAGATAATTATAAATATAAATGATAAAATTAAGCAATAAAATTATCATAAAACGATTTATGATTCAATTAGTAATTATTTATATAATAAAAATACCAGGCATAAATTAATTAAAAATCTTATAAAAATGCATAAATTATGAAAAAAAAATTAATTGATGCTCATGCATTGTTTTGAAAGTATGTATGCATTTAAAAATATATGAGGAAAAAATTAGGTATCAATAACTGCCCCTCTTTACCCGGGAAGGATGAAAGAGTTGTCGGGTAAAGAAATAACGACCGATTTTGATCGAATGGGGTGTTTTGAAAAAATATAGGTCGCACTCTGTTCCCTGAGCTGGCTAAATATTCCTAGTTTTACAGGAATCAGGCCATGTGTAGTTCTGGACCCACCGGTGAATGAAACCGATGGAATTATTATAGGAATGGCAGTATGTCTCGGAAAAGGTTCTTTTGTGAAGGGTAGTATCAGATGGATTTGTGCGGAGTTACGAAGGCGAATCTGAATTGTAACGGATGTATCACAGGGCAGGTATCTGAACGATCATAGAGTAAAGGCGGGTATTTGATGGGAGTCGATAACGTTTGAAATAATGGCAAGGCATAAATGGCAAGAGCGGAAACTGGAGCGAAGGTTGCTCCTGTTTGAAGAACGGTTACCTCCTGGATTTCCTACAAAGCTTAAAACAAAATGCATGCAAGTATATAGATTATTGCGAGAATTTAAACATGATGTAAATTCCCTTTGGACCATGAAAGGTTGTCTTTGGACAGTGAAGATGGCGTCCTTAGACCATGACGTCCTGGGCCATGAATTATGAGATAAGAGATTCGCAGGCCATGACAATGGTGCCTCTGAACCATGACGCCTTTGAATAATCATGTGTAATATCGAGAGATCCTCAGCCCATGACATGGTGTCTTCAGGCTATGAGGATGATGCCTTCGGACTATGATGCCTTCAGATAGAGACATGATGATGGATCATATAAGTAAACAAGACAGAACTTAGTGTTGTATAGAATCGGGACAGAGCTTAGTCCCGGAAAAGGCAAATTAGTGCTAGGTTTCATATAGTGTAACATTCAACATTAGATAGGGAAAGGCGGATCTTAGCCTTGTGCAATTGGGGAGGCAGGGTTTAGCCTCATGCAAGAAAGGGTGACGATGCTTAGTCTCATGAAAAGAGAAGGCAGTGCTTAGCCTTATGCAAGATTTGAGACAGGGTTTAGTCTTATGCAAAGAGAAGGCAATGCTTAGCCTTATGTAAATATGGAGGCAGGGCTTAGCCTCATGCAAGATTTGAGACAGAGCTTAGTCTCATGCGAAGAGAAGGCAATGCTTAGCCTTATGCAAATATGGAGGCATGGCTTAGCCTCATGCAAGATTTGAGACAGAGCTTAGTCTCATGCAAAGAAAAGGCAATGCTTAGCCTTATGCAAATATGGAGGTAGGGCTTAGCCTCATGCAAGATTTGAGACAGGGCTTAGTCTCATGTGAGGGAAAGCAATGTTTAGACTTATATGAATATGGAGACAGGGCTAGACCTCATGCAAGGATTGAGATAGAGCTTAGCCTCATGCAAAGACAAGGCAATGCTTAGCCTTATGCAAATATGGAGGCAGGGCTTAGCCTCATGCAAGATTAGAGACAAGGCTTAGTCTCATGCGAGGGAAGGCAATATTTAGCCTTATGCGAATAGGGAGGCAGGGCTTAGCCTCGTGCAAGATTTGAGATAGGGCTTAGTCTCATGCAAAGAGAAGGCAATGCTTAGCCTTATGCAAATATGGAGGCAGGGCTTAGCCTGCAAGGATCGAGACAGAGCTTATTCTCATGCAAAGAGAAGACAGTGTTTAGCCTTATGCAAATATGGAGGCAAGGCTTAGCCTCATGCAAGATTTGGGATAGGGCTTAGTCTCATGCAAAGAGAAGGCAATGCTTAGCCTTATGCAGTGAACAAGTAGCAAATAACAGTAGAATATTTCTTAGCTGGAGATATATTTGCATCTGGTGGCCTGATTGATAGTGATTTTGATATGTGTATATTTGCAAATACTCCTGTTATGTTCACTGTTCTTGCATCCAAAGAAAATCGTGATTTTTATAGGGGGGAGGTTGGTTCGTGCCTTTGTCTGCTTGCTTTGCTTTGCTCTATTCTGGAGGCCCTATTCGAGTTACCCTGAGTAACACCCGGCGGCCATAGAAATAAAGTTTTTGAAAATATGCACTTATTGATGAAATAGAGTTATTTAGAAACATAGTGGTATATAATAATATTAAGTGTATTAGATGAACTAATGACTGTAATACTTTTAGAGACATTGCAGTTTCCTTGCACTAGAATTTTGAGGGTCCTCCTCAAAATTCTACCATAGTTTGATCCTTCAGCCATTCTGCGTGCAACGAAATTTGTTGGATCTGCTCCGAAATTTTGAGAATCCTTCTCAAAATTCTGCCCCAGCTACTTAACTAATTTTTGACTATCTGGCATATGATGGCGTTGGCTGGACTTGTTTCGGAATTTTGAGGGTCCTTCTTAAAATTCTGCCCCAGTTTCCGGTTCTGAGGGAAATGAAGATTTTATTAAGATATGACCGAACCCACAGGGGTGCCTACATATCCCCTCTTAAATGGGAATCAGGTCAAGCATAGTTCAGTTACATCAGATAAATGAATACAAATAATCTAAGCATAGTATCTTTTGACTGCATCTGAATTGATAAGTTTTGTCCATACTTCTCCGTCCATTTCTATAAGTATGAGTGCTCCTCCTGTTAGCACCCCGTGAACCATGTAAGGACCTTGCCAGTTGGATGAGAATTTCCCTTTGGCTTCATCCTGATGCGGGAAGATCCGCTTCAGCACCAGCTGCCCCGGTGCGAATTGTTTTGACCCTTTTGTTGAAAGCTTTGGACATTCTATCTTGATAAAGCTGACCGTGACATACTGCATTCATTTTTTTCTGTGTATGAGGGCTAGTTTCTCATATCTGCTCCTATCCATTCCGCATCACTGAGTTCGGCTTCTTGTATGATCCTTAAAGAAGGAATTTCTACCTCAGCTAGAATGACAACTTCGGTACCATAAACCAGTAAATAGGGAGTTGCCCCAGTTGATGTGCAGACCGTAGTGCGGTACCCTAATAGGTCAAAGGGTAGCTTCTCGTGCCATTGTTTGTGATTTTCTACCATCTTCCTTAGTATCTTCTTAATGTTCTTGTTGGCAACTTCCACAGCTCCATTCATTTGAGGTTTATATGCTGTAGAGTTTTTGTGCTTGATTTTGAATGTTTCACACATGGCTTTCATCAGGTCACTGTTGAGATTGGCAGCGTTATCGGTGATAATGGACTCGGGGACCCTGAATCGACAAATAATACGATCCTTAACGAAATCTGTGACAACTTTCTTGGTTACAGCTTTGTAAGATGCAACCTCTACCCATTTTGTGAAATAGTCGATAGTCACTAAAATAAACCGGTGCCCGTTAGAAGTGGTGGGATCGATCGGACCAATGACATCCATTCCCTAGGCAGCAAAAGGCCAAGGTGCACTTGTTGCATTGAGCTCATTTGGTGGTACCTTTATCATGTTTGCATGTACCTGGCATTGGTGGCATTTCTAGACGTACCTGATGCAATCCGTTTGCATGGTCATCCAAAAATATCCAACTCTGATTATCTTTTTGGCTAGAACAAAACCGTTCATATGTGGTCCGCAAGTTCTGGCATGTACCTCCTCAAGCAATCTGAAAGCCTCCTTAGCATCAACACACCTTAACAACCCCAGATCCAGGGTTCTTTTATACAGGTTCCCTCCGCTTTGGAAGAAGTGATTGGATAGTCTCCGCAGTGTGCATTTCTAAGTATGGTTCGCCTGTTCCTGGTATTCCCCTTTTGCCAAGTATTCTTTGATGTTGTGGAACCAAGGTTTTCCATCCGTTTCTTCAACATAAGCACAGTAAGCTGGTTAATTATGGATTCTAACTGGGATAGGATCAATGAAATTCTTATCTAGATATTGTATCATTGATGACAAGGTGGCCAGTGCGTCTGCAAATTCATTTTGAATTCTGGGCACATGTTTGAATTCTATCTTTGTGAACCTCTTCATCAATTCCTGCGCATGATACAAGTATGGCAGTATCTTGGTGTTTTTTGTAGCCCATTCTCCTTGAACCCGATGCACCAGAAGATCCGAATCACCAATTACCAACTACTCTTATATATTCATATCGATGGCCAAATTGAGCCCCATGATGCAAGCCTCATATTCTGCCATATTGTTGGTTCACGGAAACCTAAGCTTTGTGGATACTGGGTAATGTTGACCTGTTTCTGATACCAAAACCGCTCCAATGCCCACTCCTTTGAAGTTTGCATCTCTATCGAAGAACATTCTCCAGCCATCGTAGGCTTTAGCAATGTTCTCTCCTATGAATGATACTTTTTCATCAGGAAAATATGTTTTTAATGGTTTGTATTCTCCTCCCACAGTATTTTCAGCAAGATGGTCTGCCAATGCTTGTCCTTTGACCGCCTTCTGAGTTACATAGATGATATCGAACTCACGTAACAATATCTGCCACTTGGCTAACTTCCCGGTTGGCATGGGCTTTTGAAAGATGTACTTCAGAGGTTCCATCCTAGATATGAGGTATGTGGTATAGGCACATAAGTAATGCCTTAGTTTCCGATATGTCCATGTCAAAGCACAACAAGTGCGTTCTAGGAGAGAATACCGTACTTCGTAAGGTGTGAACTTCTTACTCAAGTAATATATGGCTTGCTCCTTTCTTCCCGTCTCGTTATGTTGTCCCAAAACACATCTAAAAGCCCCATCTAATACGGATAAATAGAGTAGCAAAGGTCTCCCAGGTTCTGGCGGGACTAGGACTGGTGGCGTGGAAAAGTATTCCTTGATTTTGTCAAAAGCCTTCGTACAATCCTCAGTCCAAATGGTTTTAGCATCTTCCCTCAACATTTTGAAGATGGGTTCACATATTACTGTGGACTGTGCTATGAAGTGACTGATGTAATTGAGACATCCTAGGAAGATCATCACGTCCTTTTTGCTCTTTGGTGGTGGTAACTCTTGGATAGCCTTAACTTTGGACGGGTCCAACTCGATTCCTCGACGGCTGACAATGAATCCCAACAGCTTTCTTACAGGAACCCCAAATGCACATTTTGTGGGGTTCAATTTTATATTGTACCTCCTTAGCCTATCAAAGAACTTTCTCAAGTCTGCTATGTGATCTACCGCCCTCTTGGATTTGATGATGACGTCGTCAACATACACCTCTATTTCCTTGTGTATCATGTCATAGAAGATGGTCGTCATGGCTCTCATGCAAGTAGTCTCAACATTCTTTAGACCGAGTGGCATCATTTTGTAGCAGTACACTCCCCATGGTGTAATGAAGGCTATTTTCTCTACGTCTTCTTTGTCCATCCAAATATGATGATAACCCGCGATGCAATCTACAAAGGATTGGAGTTCATACTTAGCGCAATTATCGATCAGGATGTGTATATTTGGCAGTGGGAAATCGTCCTTAGGACTTGCTCTGTTTAAATCCCTATAGTCAACACATTCCCTGACTTTCCCATCTTTCTTCGGAACCGGTACAATGTTGGCTAACCAGGTTAGGTACTCAACTACCCTGAGGACTTTGGCTTTGATCTGCTTAGTGACTTCCTCCTTGATTTTTAGACTCATGTCTGGTTTGAACTTTCTGAGTTTCTGCTTCACCGACGGACATATTGGATCGGTAGGAAACTTTTGAGCCACTATGGATGTAGTGCTGTATTCTGGCCCGAGCCCGGGCCTTAGTGGGCCAAACGGGCCGGGCTTCGTGGGCCTGGGCTCTGGCGGTCCCGGGCTTCGTGGGCTCAATGGGTGAAACCGGCCCGTGACGGGCCTAAGCCCACATGGTCCTGTGCTTAACGGGCCGGGCTCGTGGGCTTCGCGGGCCTAGCGGGTTTTTTTTAAGGCAATTTCTTGTAGTATCATGGCTATATTAAAAATATATATGTAGTATATATGTAGATCTAATTATTAAAGTGCTTGACGAAAAAGAAAATAACAAAACAATAGTAAAACACTAAATTGTCATGCATAATATATTGTCTTGTAGTATATATATTGTATCTTATGTATATATATTCTCTTATATATTTTCTTGTAGTATATATATTGTATCTTATGTATATATATTCGCATAATATATTGTCTTGTAGTATATATATTGTATCTTATGTATATATATTCTCTTATATATTTTCTTGTAGTATATATATTGTATCTTATGTATATATATTTTCTTTTAGTATATATATTGTATCTTATGTATATATATTCTCTTATATATTTTCTTGTAGTATATATATTGTATCTTATGTATATATATTCGCATAATATATTTTCTTGTAGTATATATATTGTATCTTATGTATATATATTCGCATAATATATTGTCTTGTAGTATATATATTGTATCTTATGTATATATATTCTCTAATATATTTTCTTGTAGTATATATATTGTATCTTATGTATATATATTCGCATAATATATTGTCTTGTAGTATATATATTGTATCTTACGTATATATATTCGCATAATATATTGTCTTGTAGTATATATATTGTATCTTATGTATATATATTCTCTTATATATTTTCTTGTAGTATATATATTGTATATTATGTATATATATTCTCTTATATATTTTCTTGTAGCATATATATTGTATCTTATGTATATATATTCGCATAATATATTTTCTTGTAGTATATATATTGTATCTTATGTATATATTGTAGCTTATAAATAATTCTAGTAGTATATATATTGTATATTATGTATACTTATATATTTTCTTGTAGCATATATATTGTATCTTATATATATATATTCGCATAATATTTTCTTGTAGTATATATATTGTATCTTATGTATATATTGTAGCTTATAAATAATTCTAAGTAAAGACAAAGAAATATTGCAAAAAGATATTCAAGGGTAGATGCAATAAATTTTATTACCAAAAATGGCATATCTTTCTTAGTCATCCTTCCCCCAATGGAATGAGCACAACAAGGTACTAATACCACCATTAGAAGGAAAAAAAACTAAGGAAGATGTGCCAAAATACAAGTTACATATTAGTCTATATATTATCTCTAACAAATCTCATAAATCCTTCAAGGTTCGGAGGAGGTTACGTTGGTGGTGGTGGAAAAGAAGCTTGTTCATCACCACTTCCGGGCGAAGCTAAATCCTCCGCAAGTTCCGCTATCATTTCTTCATAAGCTTCATCTATCGCCGGTTGTGCTTCTGTAATTCCAAAGTTTCTTCTTTCCGAGCGGATCCAATCTCTAAACAGTACTGATTTTTCCAAGCTATCCCTCATAGACACTCTATGATCACCTATTTGCAGTCTTGCTTGACTGAAAGCGCTCTCTGATGCAACAGTTGAAGCTTGAATTGATAAAATATCCCGAGCCATCCTTGCAAGAACCGGAAAATGTTTATCCCTTGCCTTCCACCATTCCAAAAGATCAAAAGAGCCGTCTGGATTCTCCTTTTCAAGTCCCTGAGACAAATAAACTTGAAGCTCATTTAGATGTGAAGTTTCATCATAATTTTCACCTTGAGGACCCCTGAACTCCGTCCAAGATTTAAGAGCTTTTAAGCCCGCAACTCTTTTAGACGATTGTGAGCTAGACGAAGTAGGGGTTGGAATAGTTGGCCTAGCATGCTCTAAGGCAAGTTGATAAGCATTATAAACTGTTTGAGTATTAATTTTAATTGAAGCTTTTGCATATGCAAGTGTAGCAATTTCCTCATTTGAAAGATCTAAAGCCTTATAAATATTTGAATACAAAAAATGAGGACCTCCCAATTTCATTGTAGGATTTAGCATTGCAGCAAGACCATAAATAGGAGGGATAGGAAAAAAATATTTTTTAAACTTTTGTTTCATTTCATTTATAGCAAGTTCATAAATGTCCCCACCCTCACCAAATTCAACAAACAAATCAGATAGTGCTGCAATATAAACTAAACAGTTTGAAATAGTAGGATAATATTGCCCAGAAAATGCATTTGTAGCAATTTGAAAATATTCTAAAAAATCTAAAAGAATTTTAACATTCGTCCAATCTTGAGTAGTAAGCATTTCATCATCATCCTCACCACCTACTCGAGAATTAAACGTTGCATTAATTGGGTTTCTATATTCATATGCTACTACTAAACTTTCGTACATACAATTCCATCTAGTCGGGCAAGGTTTAGGAACCTTTCTTTCTCTAAGGCCATATTCATCACATTTTTTAAAATACTCTCTAAGTCTACTTCTACGGTTTGAATAAAAAAGCCAATTAAGAGTCATTCTAACCTTTTCAATTTCTATGTTTAATATTCGCATACCATCACCGACAATTAAATGATAAATATGACAAATACATCTAACATGGAAAATATTAGTAAATGCAGGATTTAGTGTTGTTGTAAGCATGCCTATAGCACTAGTGTTACTAGAAGCATTATCCATTGAAATTGCCATTATTTTGTCGCTAAAGCAAAAATATCTACAAATATCTGCAACAGTGTTAGCTATAAACTTACCTGTGTGACGCGAATTAATTATTCTATATGCAATTATGCGTTTTTGCATTATTCATTCCTCATCTATCCAATGACTTGTAACAGTTAGATAATCACAATCATTACCACTTCTACCAATATCAGTAGTAATAGAAATCCGATTAGGTATATGAGTAAATAAATACTGCAAATATTGTTCATATTCATGTTTGAATTTATAAATATCACTCTTAACTGTTGCGCGAAGCCAACCTTTATAAGTAGGATTAAAAACTCTTCTAATATAATGAACCCAATTAGGATTAGATGCAAAAGTATAAGGTGAGCACATAACACTAATCATCTTTGCTAATTCTTCACGATCTCTATTTGGATCGTAATATAAAATACCTCCGGTGACAGTGTTAATTCCTGGTTGAACTAGATTTGAACCTGTACTAGGGTTAACCGCAGAATCTACACTTGTCCCCTCTAGTTGCGCTTTCATTTGAAAAAATCTAGCCTTATCTCTAGGGTGTGTTTTTATGTGCCTAGTCAAACTACCCGTGCCGCTACGGTCTCCAGTATATTTATGCACCATTAATTTCCCACAAGTTTTACACTTAGCCTTATTTTGTTCTCTTACTTGAGTAAAAAAATTCCAAACTAATGATGTTTCTAGGCGTTTAGCAGGTTCTCTATTAAAAGTAGGAGTTTCTACAGGTGGGTCGACCGGTGCATCAGTTGGGTTATTAAGAGGACTAGTAGGTGTATCATCTAAATCCGGTGCTTGGGTTTCATCATCATCCTCATTTTCCTCATTATTTTCTAAGATGGTTTCATTAGGATAAAGAGCATTCATAATTTCATCATCTAATCTATCACCTGGTGCAACATTATGGTAAAATTCACTATCGGTAAATTGAAAACAAGGGTGATCACTATCAAGAATTACGTAAGGAGGAGGACGTCTAGGTTGGCGACTACTTTCAACTTGCTTATCTTTTCTAGGTCGGGGAGCCGGGGGAAGGGTAGTTGGTTGGCCACTACTTTCACCGGTTTTATCTTTTCCTTTACCAAACATTTTTTTCAAAGTAAATGCCATATTAATTATAATTATGCAAACTAAACCACAGAAAAATATATTCTTAAAACGTAAGAGTTGAAACGAGTTTACCGGATTGCCGAACAACTTCTTGAAAATTGAAAATCGTTGAACACTTGAAAACTTCAATTCAACAACTTCACAATTTTTCACGAAATTTCAACAATAAATTAAGTAATTGTAGTAGAGAGATTGAGAGATATTGATGAATTGGTGAATAAAAATGAAAGAATGAGGGGGTATTTATAGTTGAGAAATGGGGAAAAGTATATAAAGTTTGGGGTTAAAATAAAGTTTGGGGGCCAAATGACCATTTTTTAAACTTAAAAACGGTCATATTTTCAGCCCAAACGGCTAGATTTTAAATATGGCCGTTGGAGAATTTTAATTTTTTTTTTTTAAAAAAAATAGCCGTTGGGCCCGTTAGGCCCGCCAGGACCGGCCCAGGCCTGTCTGACAGTCCCGGGCTCGTGGGCTAATACTACAAGACCGGCCCATCACGGGCTTCTCAAGACCACCAGGACCGGCCCACCAGGCCCGTTAGGACCGCGGGCCCGGTCCAGTTCAGGCCCAGCCCACCAAGCAGCCTTATATGGATGTGCTCAGACCGGTCATGTCATCATATGACCATGCAAAAATATCCTCATATTATTTCAGGAAACGATTGTACTCTTCCTTCTCTGACGGTGATAAGTGAATGCTTATGCGATTCTCTTTGACGGTTTCAGAATCTCCCAAATTGATTGCTTCGGTTTCGTCCAGATTGGACTTAGGTTTGTTCTCAAAGTTCTCAATTTCTCTGACAACTTCCTCAAGTATTTCGTCCTCTTCTTCTGAGTCACTATCCTTATATTGCATTGTCTCATTACATGTCATAGTCATCGGTTCATCAAGAAAAGTAATAATAACACTGTAGTAGAAAAATGTGAAAGATAATAATGAATACTAAATAGCAATGCATTAATTAAATTTGAAAATCTCCAAAACAGGTACTGCTCGATGACTCGAGCAATTATTTTGAAACAAAATGCGTCTTTAAAACAAAATTACTGAAAATATCTTAAATGCCTATCATGGCTATTAAAACGAGTCAGGCTAATTGCCAAGCTACCCAGGAACTCGGCGGACCCGGGATGGTGTGGCAGTCCAATTCTTGAGAACAACCCCTTCTATATGGTCTGAATGGTGAGGCCTTCTTCCTCCTCCTCCTCCTCCTCCTCAATTATCATATTGCAATCCATATTCTCGTCCTTCAGGAACAAGTTCCTCAAACCGGCCAAAGCTTCTTCCTCTGCAGATCCCCATATTGTGTCGGCCTAGTGAAAAGTCTGACTCAGGTGTGGCACTGGCTGTTCGAGAGGGTAATAAGGACCACACCATAGTGGTGACCAATCATTATAATCTTTCTAGGTGTATGGATATCCCAGCCCGAAAGTTGTGCCGTGACGTTTCAACTGTATCAATTTGGTAATGCCCTGGAGTTTCTTCCCAAGCCCTTTGCTGGGTTCATACCCAGACCATGCCAGTATGCTTTCTATTTTGTTACTCCACCACTTGTCTTTCTCAATTGCGTTAACATGCTCAATGTGGTGATAAGTCTCTCCACCCAGCCTTCTTCTATTCTCGACAACCGGAACAGTTTGACTGGTGTAAATGGGGTTACTTCCATCCCCGTGAATGATTACCTCCTGATGGTTCCATTCGAATTTCATGGCCTGGTGTAGCATGGAAGCCATAGCCCCAGCAGCATGTATCCAAGGTCGTCCCAATAAACGATTGTATGTAGCTGATATGTCTAGTACTTGGAACTCAACATCGAACCAAGTTTGCCCCATCTGCAGAAAAAGGTTAATCTCTCCAATCATGGCCCTTTGAGATCCATCAAATGCTTTCACGTTCATACTCCCTGCTCGTATCTTATAGAAATCTTTGCCCAACCTTTTTAGAGTAATCAATGGACAAATGTTGAGGCTTGAACCCCCATCTATTAAGACCTTGGCGATGAATTTGTCCTCGAACTGTACTATGATATGTAATGCCATGTTGTGACTTAATCCTTCAGGTGGTAGTTCATCCTCGTGGAAGGTGATCTTGTGACTCTCCAGTACTTGCCCTACCATGTTGGCCATCTCTCCACTGGTGATGTTGTTGGGTATGTAAGCTTCATTTAACACCTTCATCAGAGTACTCCTATGTGCCTCAGAATTTTGCAGTAGTGACAGGATGGATATCTGGGCAGGAGTCTTGTTCAAATGATCGATGACAGAGTATTCTCTCGCTTGTACTTTCCTCCAAAGATCATCTGGACCAGTTTCAATGACGGGTTGTTTGGTAGCAGCTTCCTTGCTTGTTCCTCCCAAATTTTTGGGTGTATAGATCCTTCCAGTTCTGGTCATCCCCTGTGCGGCACCAGATTCTTCCATCTTTGCTTTTCCCTTTTGCCTAGCTTCGGCAATGTAATCCCAAGGTATGGCGTTGGACTTGAAAGGAGGTGTGGTTGCTACCGTCACTGTGAAAGGTGTGGCCACTTCTACCTCAAATGGAACCGGTGTGGCTGCAGGTGGAGCTACCTCTACCTCAAATGGAACCGATGTGGTTACCTCAACTTTGACTGACGGTTGTAGCTGCACCACAATATGATTGAGCATGACTGCGGGCTTCTTAGGATCGTCACCCTCTTTGATAAGTCCAATTGATCCCTCGGGATCCCACTCCTTGTCAGTTTCTATCACATTGATCCCTTCACCCCTATGATCTGGAAGAGGATTGTTGCGGATGTTAGGTACAGCTTCCTTCGCCTGTATGACCTTATTATCAATTGATGTCTGGATCTTATCTTTCAATCTTTGACACTCATCAATAGTGTGCCCTTTCATACCAGAATGATATACACATATTTATTTGGGTTGACCCATTGAGATGAATTCTCCATTGCCACAACGAGAATATGGGTGACATAACCAACAGCCTTCAACCTTTCGTAAAGCTGGTTGATGGGTTCAGCAATGGCGGTGTACTGTCTGGGTGGTTTGCGATCAAAATTAGGTCGAGGCTTCATGTAATTTGGATGAGTTAGAGGTGACTGAAAGTAGGATGGTTGGGAATTATATGTATGGTAAACAATGGCTGGTTGGGAATATCTAGGAGGTGAGGGTTGGTATGTAGGTGGAGGTATTTGGTATGTGAGTGGATATTTTGGGCCTTGGGCCACCAGTACTGCCCCTACTTCTTTCTTCTTCAATATGCCACTTGATTGCAATGCTTTGTTCGTGGCCTGCAGTGCCTTAAAATTTGTCACCATCACGCTTTTGATACCCTCTTCAATCCTTTCTCCGAGTTTGATGATATCGGAGAACTTATGGTTCTCAATAACCACTAGCCTTTCATAATACTATGGGTCATGTGCCCTGACAAAGAACTTGTTCATATGTTCTTCGTCTAATGCTGGTCTGACCTTGGCTGCTTCTGACCTCCGCCGAGTAGCATACTCGCGGAAGTCTTAGTTGGCTTCTTTTTTAGGTTTTGGATATAGAGATATCCGCTGCATTCTCCGTATTAAACCTAAACCGGTCAATAAAATCTGATGCCATGCTTACCCAATTGGCCCATTTCTTAGGATTCTGGCTTATGTACCAGGACAGGGCATCTCCGGTAAGACTTCTCATGAAGAGCTTCATTCGAATCCTTTCATCTTTTCCGACCCCCACAAGCTTGTCATAGTATTTCTCAGATGAACCTTGGGATCACCCATTCCGTCAAACATTTTGAACTTGGGAGGTTTGTAACCCTCCAGCAGTTCCATATTTGGTTGTATGCATAAATCTTTATAGTTCAGACCCTCTATCCCTTTACCTCCTTCAATACCCTAAACTCGACGTGTCAACCTCTTGAGCTCCTCGGCCATGTTCTTGATGAGCAGGTCCTTCTCAGCGGATTCTGGTGTATAGGAGATTGGTTGAGTGGAGTGAGGTAGGGTTTCTACGTATATGGGGTTATTTTGGTAGGTGCTAGGGATTTGGGTGTAGTGGTGGTCGTTGGTCAAGTTTTGAGGATCGGGAATAGGTTGTGGTGTGTTCTGAGGAGTGTGATAGGTAGTGGTTTGTGGGTATTGGGTAGAAAGATGTTGGTGTTGAGGAGGAGTGGGTACTGGTGGAGGATTAGAATTTTGGGGAGGAGTTGCATATTGATGGAGTACGGGAGGATTTTGTGGACGTTGGATTGGCGTGTTTTGAGGAGGTGTTGGATTTTGAGCATTTTGTTGGTTGATGTCTGGGACGTTTAGGGTGAGGGAGAGGTTTTCCAAGTTCCGGACCTGCTCAAGTTCTCCTTGTAACTCCAGTATTTTCTGCTCCAATTGTAGGACCAAATCATTTTGGGCTGGAGTACTACGACCGTCTGAAGTTTCAATATTCTCAGCATTTTCTTTTCGGATACCACTCAAATCATCCATCTTAGCTTTTCCTCTACTTTTTGGATTACTCGGAGGAGGAGGAGGTGGAGGGCCTCTAGATCTGGTTGATATGCTGATGATGCCAGTATGTGCGAACCAACCTTAGGGAATGAGAGTAATAAAAATAAAGAAAGAAAAGGTAAACAAGTCAGTAAGGATTCTGAAAATATTTGCAGTATTTAAACACATATTGTGGGAATGTAAATCTGCGTCCTAATTTAGGAGCCTCGTTGTACCCGAGGTAGGCATAGTGACACGTTGATTTGGAGAATTTCAGTGCCAATAATTACCTCTTTTCATTAATGTAAAATTAGATGAATCTAAAACGACACTAAATAAGATAAGTCGCTGATGGCACTTGGCCTTGTTACATTTGAAAAAGTAAATAAACCTAATCTACGTGGTCCCAGAAGGACCTTCTCCAGGCTTGATGTTTTTGGCTTTGTCGATCAAATTCCCCAGTTCGCGCAGGTTCAGCAATAGGTATGCCCTTGCTAAATGTCCTCCTTCGCTTCCTTCGGCGTGCAGGCAATCAGTGACTCTCTTCCTCATTTTTCCCTCCAATTCCATCAGACTGTACTCCAGATATTCCAACCTTTCATCTGATCTATCAGCCATCTCCCTCCATTCATTAATTAGTACCATATCGGTCTTGTGTCGCTCCAGATGCTCGGCCTCGAACTCGTGAACTCTTTTGCGCAGTTTGTTATATTTCACTTGCGCTTCGACAATTTCATCTATGACTCTGTTCCCTCGAGCAATTCCTAGCTCAACTATCCCTGCTAAGCTGTCTTCTAACCATGATGGATAGAAGTGCACATACCCTGCGTGATACCGGTCTGTTTTGATGGTATCCCTTCCTACAATGATCTTCAAGTGCCACATATACTGAGCTTCACATTTGTATAGGATGTCGTCATCCTGAAAATCTGCCCTGTAGTGACTCATTTTAGAAACTCGTGGTATGACCTACTTTATGCCTGCCTGTCTCATAACCCTGATGGGAGCATAAGGGTATATGCCCCTTAACCCGATCAATACCAAGTGCGGAACCCCCTAGATCTAATGATGAACTCATCGGTAGGGAACCATTCGAACATCCATTGAACCTGATCCTCAGTCAAATTGCTGAAAAACTGCGCCCATCCTATAGTATTTTCGGGTTGAGAAAACCTATCTAGGATATAGGTCATTCTATTAGGATGATGGAAAGCTATGTGATCATTCCACGGCCTTCGCGGAAGATTTGATGGTATTGACCTCTTTGGAGATGCTCTAACAACCAAACTTGTAGCAGCAGATTACAACCTTCGAAGTATTTGTACCCCTTCTGAAAGCGCTCTAAGGCTCGACATATGTCTGCTATGTTCATAGGGACAATGGTATACGTCTGCCCCTCGATCCCATCCATCAAGGTTTTGGTTACCATGGCCAGTATGGTGTGGATTAGATCCCCTTGGATCGATAACACTATCATACCCAAGAAGCAGACGATGAACACAAAAACCCTGCGGTAAATCCAACCCAAGGAAGTGATGGAGAATTTGTCATGAAAAATATGATAAGATCTACTATGACCATATCATTCATAGAGGAAGTCAAAGGGTACATAGGAATTTGTCAAGCATGCCACATCGTCATTCTTCCTTAATCGCATCATTTTCAGAAACCTTTTGGGAGTGCGATTTTCTGGCACCAATACTATCCAAAGGTAGCCCAGCGAATCCCCCTATTTCTTCCAAGAGAGGGGTCATTTCTATGTTTCCAAAGCGAAACATGGCTCTTTCTTTGTCCCAGAACATTATGGCAGCTTCGATCAACATGTTGTCCGGTTGGAGGTCCAATAGAGAAGGCAAACTTCCCAAGACCCTTTTCACATGGTTTTTATCACTTGATGGAAGATCCTCCCGCCAATCTAGCAGCAGTGGTGGTATGTTATAGACCATGCCGAACGTAGGGACTTCGTGCTTCATTTTATGCAAAGCAAATATGGTTAGGCCCTTCCCCCTCCAGATTTAACTATTTATACATCAATGATTAGCGTATTGGCACTTATTTATCCAAAATTAATGCATAAAATCGTGGTTGCGTCCGTTGGGATTATGGAAACCCCGGTGGACTTTTTGGACGGGGCTTGTCTTAAAGGGTTATTATGTGGACGACATATTAACCCGGCTAGATTTGACCATGATGCATGTACAATTAATCAGGGTAAGGTTTCTATAGAGGTCAGACCGGTACCCTCAAGTGGACAACTTGAAGGGGAAAGGCACGGAACCGTCGACTGCACCCCTGATCGACTAGTTTTACCGCAAATAAGCCTTTCTGAATTTAAAGGGTGATATATAGGAAGGGCACAAACACTCATCAAGCTTTGCTATAGGATTGATTGCGCACGAGTGGAATATGATGTTGAGCATGATTTATGCAACAATAAATAGCATGTTGTCACATATTTGCACGTTAAAAATGATAAATGTGGTATTTAATAGTTGAAAGACGTTTAAAAGAGAAAACAAGGAGACAAGTCAGTTTCTATAGTAAAGGAAATCATAAATGCTTGAAAATAGGCAATTAAATCAAGATAAAGGGGGAATGGGAAAGGGTGTGCACGTATTAACAGAATAAAGCATGCTTAAGACTTATTCACAAAAAGCAAGTTTGTTATGGTAAGAGCCTAATTATCCCCAGCAGAGTCGCCATGCTGTCGTGCCCCCTTTTTCCTCGCGGAGTCAGGTTTCGACATTTTTTGGACAACTTCTTTCCTTTTGGGATTGGGTAAGGTATTTGAAGAGTTGCCACCTAACGAATTGAGGTGCGTTAGGGCACCTAAAGCAAATAACTCATGAAACCAGTTTACATCACCAGAGATTGGGTAAGGGCTCGAATTTACCTTGAGGTGAAGGTGTTAGGCATCCATCGAGGTCCACAACGGTGGGTCCCAGACAAACTCAATTAGGCGAATTAGTCTTTCAACGAAAGTTAAACAATTTAAAACAAATAAATAACTACTTTAAAACAAGAATTAAAGGGGTCCTACATTTTTTAGGCTATAGGATCATTTCCATGCAATACTTGGTAATTTTCCCCAAATTGGGGTGTTACGCATAGCATTAGCGCACATGTAATCATCTCCTTTACTACCCAATTACTATCTTTCAGTTATTACCTAAGCGTTCTAACAGCTTATAGTGCGTACCTTATGAGTGCACTACTCGTCCCTTACCTATGGTCCTGGAGGTGTTTAGGACCTCTACTTTGGATAGTTCTAGACTCACCTATGTTGCTTAAAAATGAGAAAGCTAAGTGACAAACAAAAGTTCAGATAGGACTGTCACATAAGAAGCAAATAAAGGCTCATGTTAATCTCCACAAGTAAACAACAAATGCACGCAATTAAAACATAGAATTTTATCAATTTAAGATCCTATAGGCAGGATATCTAGATGATCATAAACAGAATATAACATAACAGCTTTATTAAAGTGAGCAGAAATACCTATCAATTTGCCTCTTGATTTTTTGTTAATATTCTGAATCTAAGCATGTTCCAAGTAGCAAAAATCACAGTTTTTAGATCCAGAATTCTTAATTACCCTACAGGCTTGCCTAAGTGAGTACCAGAGCAGAATCCTATAGGCATGGTATCTAAATTGCATAAACAGATTTTATATCCTACATACATGATATCTAAATTGCAGAAAACTAATTTTAAATTCCCTATAGGCATGATATCTAAATTGCAGAAACTGATTTTTATATCCCCTATAGGCATGATATCTAAATTGCAGAAACTGATTTTTTATATATCTCCCTCATATAAGCATGATATCTAAATTGCAGAAACTGATTTTTTATATATCTCCTATAGGCATGGAATCTATGTGGGCAGAGACGTTAACAAATTGCCAGGCAAGTTCAATAATTTACACAAAAAGATCCTATATACATGATCTTTAATGCACATTGAGATTGAGAATATGCGTAGAACATGGATTCTTGATACAGAATTGACAAAACAAACTATAGGCAGGATTTCTAGTATGACAGAGTATGAGAATTCTGGATTACAAGTGGTGAGACGAGACTCTATAGACATGATTTCTAGGCGAGTAGTAACATTCACACAATAACCTATAGACATAATTTCTACCCGAGTTGAACAAAGATATATAAAAATCCCTCCCCAGCTTTTACTAATAACCCCATATATGTTTTTACAAGGATTGTTACGTTATTACAGACCAGTATGAATGAATTACACAAAGCTATTCATTACACTATAGGGAGCCTTAGAAAGCCCAACATAAACCTGAGAGCCAGGCCTTCAGCATAACAGTCTTGAGACAGTAGAAAGATCCACAACACCTTAAGTCAGGCTTCCAGTGTGTCAAAGTTCCCAAAGAGCCTCAAGGATCCCGGGCAATGCTCACACTGGACCTATACATTCAACACAGAAATCATAAGAGATTGAAAACCAGCTTCAATGTGTTAGAGTTCAAAGAAGTCTCAGGGATCCTAGGCAGTGCTTACACTGGAGGTGGTAGGAACCTAGATAGCTAAGAGTAGAAGTTTGAAAATAGTATATGTAAGGGGTAGGGGATTGTTTTAAAAAGAAACATTTTTTCAGGAGCAAATAGAAACAGAATTTCACCTAGACAAGCAGAATCCAGACAGATTGGTATAAATACTGTGTCAATTAAAACAATCACAAAAGAGCAGGGGCAGTTGAATTACAAAAATAACTGACCACATATATTTTCGTACCCAAACATGTTATGAATAGAGGCATACAACTGAATCAAACAAGGTTTCACATGACTGAAGTTGACTTGGTTTATTAGTTATCACTTGGTGGTATCGTATAGACATGTATTGAACAGAAAACCATGCTAAAGTTAAAATAACTAATCAAACAAACCCATAGAGCATGATGGTAGGAATTTAAAGCATACTAGTATAGAAAGAAATACTCAAAAATCATGGATAAGATAAAAACATGCTAAGGTAAACTAATCATACCAGCACATAGAACAAGATGGGTTAACAGGAATTAAGGCATGCTAGTTAAGAGAGAAATAAACAGGAAACAGAAGCATGTTGAGGTCTGTAATAGACTGACTACATAAACATATAGAATAGAATAAGATAATTAGGAATTAAGGCATACTAGTTAGGGAAGAAAATAAACAGGAAGTGAAGGCAGGTAGAATCCAAGAGTCTAGCCTTGGCTTTCAGCCGGCTAGACAATGCAGCAAATCAGAGTGGTATAAAGAACTCAAGTTGTGTGAGTGTAAGTGTGTAAGTGTAGGTGTGAGCCTGTGTGTCTCAGCGTGCGCTCGTAAGCGTAGGTGTGTCTTTTAAAATCAGAATGATGAAAGGATTATATAGCATACAGTAGAGTAAACAAGTAAGGTAGGAAAATTAAGGGCATACAAATAAGGTATGCAAAATCAATTAACCAGTTAATTAGGGCTAAACATCAATAAATTAAGAGGACATAATCCTGAAAATGTCACTTAAATTAAGGAGAATCTCATACGAAATCAATTAGCGGACAAAATTGAGGTTTAATAAGGTAAGCAATAAGTCCAGAGACCATTTATAGGTCGGTCACAATAATCAAAGCCCAAAAAGCAGGCTAGTAATATAATTAAGGAAAATAGTACCAATTATGAATCACATATAAGGAAAGAATAAGTAAGAATCTTTCGAAGAGATATCGGTTTGAAAAGGAGTACAATTTCAAACCATAATTAAGCAAGTAAACCAATTAATCCATTTATTTGACAGAGCCAAAATAAACGGGCAAACATTATAGCAAGCGGTAGAATAATTAGAAACCCCAGGGCATAAAGACATAGGGATGAAAATCAGTCGAAAAGTAAAGGAAGAAAACCGGAGTTAAACTCTTAAAAAAAAGTAACAATAATCCTGCAGAAACATAAAAAGATGAAACCCTAGCTTTTAGGAAAAACGAAAATATGTCAACAATAATAAGAAAAACAGCAGAATCTTAAAGGAAAAATAACAAACAAACTCAAACCGCTTCAGATCTAAGGAGATCTCAACGATTTAGCCAGAAATAGTTAGGTTGTGTAAAAAATAGATAGAGGTGAGAAAACTCTAGTTTGAACCAGAGATTGAAGCCATAAACTCAAAGATATCAGTACTCACAAACATAGGAATGAACACAGACGGATCCATCGAGAAATGAGGGATTTAAACCAAGTCTGTGTCGAATCTCTTTGAGATTCCATCAAATAACATGGAAGTCAAACAACCAGTAGAGATAGGAGGCCGAATAAGGCCTAGAATCGAAGAAGAAACTCATGGATCGAAGGGATTCTGGTGACGGCGGGATAGGGTTAGGAGGAGGGTGAGAGAGAAGAGAGGAGGAGAGGGTATTAGAGGCGGCGGATTTGGTGAAATGATTAGGGCTTGGGAGTTGTTGGTTAATTAAAAATGGTAAGAATATCCTGGACTTTTGATCTCTTGAGATCAACGGGCAGGATCGAATTTGGGGGTTGAGTGGATTATAAAAATTGGGTATTGGGTCATGGGCTGGGGTAGTAATTTGGTCCAGATCCGAAAAGAAATTAAAAGAGGCTATTTGTTAAATACCCAATTAATTTGATAAAATAATTTATAAAAATAGCTAATAAATGAAAAAATGATATTTATGCATAATGATTCAAAATAACTACTTAATATTATAAGAAATATAAAGGTCATTTTCTTGTAGAAATAAAGTAATTATGCACATATGTGCTATTATTGCAAAGTTATTTCAATTATAGCCTACAGATGCAAATAGGGTTATGCATAAGATAATTATAAATATAAACGATAAAATTAAGTAATAAAATAATCATAAAACCATTTATTATGCTATTAGTAATTATTTATATAATAAAAATACTAGGGATAAATTAATTAAAAATCCTTTAAAAATGCATAAATTATGAAAAAATATTAATTGATGTTCATGCATTGTTTTGAAAGTATCTATTCATTTAAAAATATATGAACGAAAAATTGGGTACCAACAAATACAATCAATATAGGCTAAAGGAATCAATTCCACAAGAAAAACACGAAATTATAGCCAAAATTCGAAATCGACTAAAACTCGGCCCCATGCCCACGTCTCAAAATCCGACAAAAGTTACAAAACCCGAAAGCCCATTCATTCATGAGTCTAACCATACCAAATTTACCAAAATCTGACACCAATTGGTTATTCAAATCTCCCAAAATTCACTCTCTAAATCCCTATCCTCAAACCCCCAATTTATACCTCAAAAACACACAAATTAGGTGGGTAAATCAATGGGGATACAAGATTATTGATAAAAAATGAGCATAAGGGACTTACCTCAAGAATCCCCTCGAAAACCCCCTCCAAAATCGCCTTAGACCGAGCTCAAAATGTTTGGAAATGAAGAAAATCGTGAACCTTTGTGTTTTTAAATTCTGCCCAGCAAAACTGCTCCTATGGCTCACTTAACCGCATCTGCGACCTTTTACGCTTCTGCGGCGCCCAATCCGCTTCTGCAGACACGCTTCTATGATGGGCCGTTCGCTTATACGAGCTCCTCACCAAGCGCCCATGCGCTTCTGCGGCCCTATGCCTGCATCTACAACCTCGCAGGTGCGGGAGAGACTTCACACTTGTGACTCCAGCTCTCCTCCTCCTCACCCGCTTCTGCGAGCTCGCACCTGCGATGCCCACTCGGCAGGTGCGATTACACGAGCAGTGGAATTTCTTCAGCAACTTAACAAGTTCAAAACTTGATCCATTAATCACCCGAAATCAACCCGAGGCCCCCGAGACCTCAACCAAATATACCATCAAGTCCCAAAACCTCATACAAACTTAGTTGAACCCTCAAATCACCTCAAACAATATCAAAAACACGAATTACACCCGGATGAGCCTAATGAACTTTGAAATTTCCAAATTCTACAAATGACACCGAAACCTATCAAATCACGTCCGATTGACCTCAAATTTTGCACACAAGTCACAAATGATCCCACGAACCTACCCAACTTTCGGGAATCCAATCCAACTCTGATATAAAAAATTCCACCCCCGGTCAAATATTCCAAAATTCCAACTTTCACCAATTCAAGCCTAATTCTACTAGGACCTCCAAATCACAATCCGGACAGGCTCCAAAATCCAAAATCACCTAAAGGAGCTAATGGAACCATCAAAATTCAAATCCGAGATCATTTACACATAAGTCAACATCCTGTCAACTTTTCCAATTTAAGCTTTCAATTACAAGGCTAAGTGTCTCAATTCACTCTGTAATCTTTCCGGATCCGAACCAATTAACCTGATAAGTCATAACAGCTGTAGAACACAAAAGGAGCAGTAAATTGGGGAATGGGGCTACAACTCTCGAAACTGCCGGCCAGGCCGTTACATCCTCCCCCTCTTAAGCAAATGTTCATCCTCGAATGGGTTTAGAAACATACCTGGAGTCTCAAATAGGTGTGGATATCTGCTCATCTCCCTCTCTGTCTCCCAAGTAGCCTCCTCCATGGGCTGACCTCTCCATTGCACCTTCATTAAAGCTATATCCTTTTACCTCAACTTTCGAACCTGCCGATCCAAAATGGCCACCGGCTCCACATCATAAGTCAAATCACCATCCAACTGAACCGTGCTGAAATCCAAAACATGAGACGGATCGCCGATGTACTTTTGGAGCATAGAAAGGAAATACTGGATGCACACTTGACAAGCTAGGTGGCAAGGCAAGCTTGTAAGCCACCTCCCCAAACCTCTGAAGTACCTCAAAACGCCCAATGAACCGAGGGCTCAACTTGCCTTTCTTTCCGAATATCATAACACCCTTCATGGGTGAAACTTTCAGCAGAACCTTCTCCCCAACCATGTAAGACATATCATGGACCTTCCTGTCAGCATAACTCTTTTGCCTAGACTGTGTCGTGCGAAGCCGCTCCTGAATCAATTTAACCTTGTCCAAAGCTTCCTGAACCAAGTCAGTACCCAATAGCCTAGCCTCACCCTGCTCAAACCAATCCACTAGTGATCTACACCGCCTCCCATATAGAGCCTCATACGGAGCCATCTGAATGCTCGACTAATAGCTGTTGTTTTAGGCAAACTCCGCAAGTGGCAAAAACTGGTCCCATGAACCTCCAAAATCAATGACACAAGCGCGTAACATGTCCTCCAATATTTTAATAGTGCGCTCGAACTGTCTGTCCATCTGAGGGTGAAATGTTGTACTCAACTCCACTTGAGTGCCTAACTCTCGCAACACGACTCTCCAAAACTGTGATTTAAACTGCGTGTCTCTATCTAAAATGATGGAAACTGGCACACCGTGAAGACGAACAATCTCTCTGATGTAAATCTCAGCCAATCGCTCTGAAGAATAAGTAGTACCAACTGGAATGAAGTGCACGAACTTGGTCAGACGATCCAAAATCTCCCAAATAGCATTAAACTTCCTCGAAGTCTGTGGGAGCCCAACTACGAAATCCATGGTGATCTGCTCCCACTTCCACTGTGGGATGTCTATCCTTTGAAGCAACTGGTCTCTGATGCTCGTATTTTACCTACTGGTAGTCGAGACATCGAGCTACAAACCCGGCTATATCCTTCTTCATTCTCCTCCACTAATAGTGTTGCCTCAAGTCCTAATACATCTTTGCGGCACCCGGATAGATGGAATACTACGAGTTGTCGGCCTCCTCAAGAATCATCTCCCGTAGCATATCTACATTGGGCACACATATCCTATCCTGTATATTCAACACCCCATTATCTCCAATAGTAACATCTCTGGCATCGCCATGCTGAACCTTGTCCTTGAGGACAAGCAAATGGGAATCATCATACTGGCTCCCTGATGCGATCAAATAAGAAAGGCCGAGAAACCACACAAGCTAGAATCTGACTAGGCTCCGAAACATCTAATCTCACGAACTGGTTGGCCAAGGACTAAACATCAACTGCAAGAGGTCTCTCACCAACACGAATGAATGCAAGACTACCCATACTCACTGCCTTCCTACTCAAGGCATCGACCACCACATTGGCCTTCCCCGAATAAACAGAATAGTAATATCATAGTCCTTTAGCAGCTCCAACCACTTCCGCTACCTTAGATTTAGATCCTTCTATTTGAACAAGTGTTGGAGGCTATGATGATCAGTAAATACCTCACAAGACACACCATAGAGATAGTGCCTCCAAATCTTCAATGCTGACCAATGGTAGCCAACTCCAAATCATGAACAAGGTAGTTCTTCTCATGGGGATTCAATTGGCGCAAAACATAAGCAATCACTCTACCCTCCTGCATCAAAACACACCCAATACCGATCTGAGAAGCATCACAATACACTGTATAAGAACTAGAATCTGATGGTAGAACTAGAACTAGAGCTGTGGTCAAGGCAGTCTTGAGCTTCTGAAAGCCCTCCTCACACTCATCTAACCACCTGAAAGGAGTACCCTTTTGGGTAAATTTGGTCAAGGGCGATACGATAGACGAGAAACCCTGCATGAGGCAACGGTAATAACCAGCTAACCCTAGAAAGCTCCGAATCTCCATAGTTGAGGACAGTCTAGGACAACTCTGAAACGCCTCTATTTTCTTCGGATCCACTTGAATAACCTCACTGGACACCACGTGCCCCAAGAACGCCACTGAACTGAGCCAAAACTCATACTTGGAGAACTTGGCATAGAGCTTCTCCTCCCTCAACCGCTGCAACACAACCCTCAAATGCTGGGCGTGCTTCTTCGGGCTACGAGTACACCAAGATATCATCAATGAACACAATAACAAATGAGTCGAGATAAAACCGAAACAAACTTTTCATCAGATGCATGAATGCTGCTGGGGTGTTGGTCAGCCCAAAAGACATCACGAGTGTTGCACCCCCTTTTCTGGAGTTCGGGTTTCGACATTCATAGGGGAACAACTAACAGATTATGGTGCGTTAGGGCACCTAGAACGATTAAATCTTGTAACTAGTTTGCATTACTAGAGATAAGGGTAAGGTCTAGAAATGAACTTGAGGGGAAGGTGTTAGGCACTGATCGCAGCGGACTCAACCTGAGGAAGAGTGGGCACTAATACTTTTACCCAATAGCGGTATCGGGGTCAATTTTCTACAGGGAACTTCAATTTGGAGTTGCGTGTTTGTATAGTCTAGGACTATGTTTTAGCTCCTAATTGATCTTCTAACATTTTTGGTTTTCTTTTGATTAATAGCTATAATTTATCAACTACAATTGTAAAGCTAAGTTATGCTAAAATTATGATTCTAAGTTGTATGCAATATAGAGAAAGGCACTAGGGCCGTGGCATGTACCTAGGTGGTCAACTAACGGGTAGAGATTCCTAATGCAAGAATGATGACTATGGGACTTATGCTATAACCGTTGCACTTTTGCACTCACTCTCACACCTCTCGGTAGAGAGAGTGATTTTGCCCAATTGACTCTCTCGAGACCAATTGGGTAAGCCAATTTTCCCAAGCAACTTATGGTTCAAGTTGGGTAATTACTCTCTCGAGGTTTAACGCGTTAATTGGGATTACCATTCTCATGGGTCCATCCCAATTCCTTGTTAGAATTAATCTTGGGGTCATAGACTCTCTTTCTCAAGAAGAGTCAAGACTCACTAAACTAGATTTAGTGTTTGCAACCACCAAATCTTAATGAAAACATAAGATTAATTCAAATAACAAATACCCAACATCATTCATGCACTAAACAATCACACCCATTAATTACCCACACTAGGGTTGAGCCACAACCCTAGCTAATGGGTTTAGCTAGCCATAATAGGAACATAAATTGAAGAAATAATAGATGAAATTGACATAACAATTAACTACAATGTTAATCTACTCAAATCCACGTTAATACTAGAAGAGATTGCCCAAAATAGGCTAAAATCATGAAATCCCAAGTTCAGCTGCTCTATGCTCTCAAAACAGATCTCCACAAAAACTGCTAAAAAGTAAAATGTTCATTATACTACACAGGAAAAACCGGACAAAAATACCCCTAAGGGTCTGTCGCGAACCGCGCACAAATGACGCGCGGCCGCGTGCACTTCATCCACGCGGACCGCACTGATTAGGTGCGCAACCGCGTGGGCTTTTGCCTTGAATGATTGAGTCTCTGATACTCTTAGGCGTGGACCGCATGAAAAGGGGTGCAGACCGCGTGAAAAGGGGCGCAGACCGCGCAGCTTGACTTGAAGATATCATGGCCTCTAAACTTTCCTGCACGGCCGCGTGGCAGAACAGTGCGGACCGTGCAGGTTGACTTAAAGATGTCTAGCTTCTGAACTCTCTTGCACGGCCGCGTGACAAAACAGTGCGGAACGCGCAGGTCCTTTTGATCCCCCCTTTTAGTTGTCTTTTGACACTTGGAAGATTTCACTCTTTTTTGAGCCGATCTTTAGTATTTGTCATCTTGTCGCTCAAACCTACAATCAAGCGCAACTTGTAAGCATTTTGGGACTAATTTCTGGCAGTTAATGCACAAAGCTTAGGTAAGAATGGGTATAAAACATGTAGAAATCACAGTTATCAACTCCCCCAAACTTAAACCCTTGCTTGTCCTCAAGCAAATAAAATGAGACCTACCCCTCAATGGACAACACTCGAGAAATTCCTGTTTATCCTAAAATAACCTCAACAAGCCTCAATTGGAACTAACAATTGCCCTCAATGCGAATGCATCATTAACACATTTAAACTTTGCAAACTTGTGGATCAAGTGCGACGCAAGAGCATCAAGAGTTGACACATTTCATCAAGGAACCTTTCTCAATTTCTTTGGTCATTGTGGAACCCAAACTCACACATCCTCGACTTTCCCTGAGTGAACCTCACCTTTTTAGAGAATTTGCACACAAACCAAAGTGAATGGACTTCTCTCTCATCTCTCACAAAGAAAAGGCCCTAAGTCCGGCTCTAAGTACCATATGCTTGCCCCTTATATAAGTATCCACTAATGTAGGCTTCCCTCAACTCAAGATCATATAGGGCTTTTGAGGAGTCATTGTGAAGGCTTTGGGTAAAGGTAGGACGTGTTTTTGTTCAAATCTTCCCTCAAGCACTTCCTTTGATTTATTTTGGCACACTTTCTTGACTCAATTGAGTAATTCACTTCTCTCAAGGGGTTGAAGAGACGCATTATCACTCTTTCTTTTGCAATTCAAATCCTTTCTCCTCTTTTTTTTTTTGAATTCCCTTTTTGGTTCTTATTCATTTTTGTCTTTCCTTTTGTCTTTTTCTCTTTTTCATTGCCTTCCTTTTCTTTTGCTTTTGCGCCTTTTTACCACATTGATGCCTTTCTTGTCTCTCCCCCCCAAACTTAGACATTTGCCATTTACTCAAGGGAAAATTTGGGTGCCAAGAGAGGGTTTCGTTAAGAACGGGTATAGGCTTGTAGCTTGGTTCATGAACGAAAAAGGTTTAAGGCTCAAAAGGGTTGAACTAGGGATTATTTCATTGGTAGGTCATGGAAATTGTTCAAATTTTGCATTTTAGATCAATGAGAGCCTATAATCACCTCTCAAGGCAAGTTCCACCTATGATTTTGCCTCAACAAACATTCAGGGCAAGTTTTAGACCATCGGTTGGGTACTTGGGCTCAAGATTCGAATTCTCACTACACACACTCAAGGATTGCCTAAGACGGAATCGAGGGCCCACAACGACCTTAGATATGATTCAAGCGCACAATGGCCCAAAATGACCACATGATGATTGTTTGGTCAACACAAGAGTCTCAAGGCCACAACTTTCACCATCCTAAACACAACATAGTGTCTTTGACCATAGGATCAAAGGCAAATGTGCTAGGTCCAAGTGAGGCTTTGCCTGAGGTACCCTTAACTATAAAAACTTGAAAATCAAAAATCAAAAAAAAGAAAAAAAAAGAAAAATAAAAAACGGACTCAAACCCTTAAGAAGATTGTTACGCCATCTATCATTGGGAAGAGCCACCCGGTTCGCACAACATCTACCCTTGGAAAGAACCGTGGCATTAAGAAAACCAAGGGCTTATTGCAAACGCCAAAACAAGACAAAAAGGCTACGAGCCTAACTTTGCAACTAAGATGAAAATTTTTATTGAAAAATAGAAAAACAAAATGAAAACCGAATGAATATGTACAAAAGGGGAGTAGAATATACAACCAGGGGGGAATGAATATATACATCGAATCTGAAGAGCATCTGGAATGAACAGTTATATACAAACCATCTACCAATTACTAATGTCAACAAGCTAAATGTAAAGATAATATGTACAGTAATCCAGCAGTTAATCAAAATAGTAGGTCCACACCCCCACGAATAAAAGCTAGCATTGTCCTCAATGCTAACTACCAAATAAAACAACAAAAATCAGCAAAGGATATAGAGCGGCCCCTTAAGCCTCATCAAACTGGTCCCCAGCCTGCTGCTGCTGGGCTACTGGGACAGGTGTCTGCTCCTATTCCGGCTCATCAACTGGTGGAACTGAAGAGGGCTCAACATCTGCATTACTAGACGGGCCCACCTGAGCTGGAGCCACCTCGATCACTATTCCCTCTGTGCAAGGGAGCTTTCTCTTCTTCCTTGGCCTATCCTCCTCTGCCTGTGGCTGCATTGCTGCTGGCTCTCCAGATAGATCTTCAAATAGTAAGTCGAGTGGCATCTGATCCGCTAGCATCTTGTCCACATGCACTCTCAACTGTGCAACTGACTCCTTGGAAGCTTTCTGCTTCCTTAGCTTCTTGTACTCCCGAGCCAACTTTTCCAATGCCTTTCCATGTGCCTCAACTACCTTAGTTGATAACAACTAGGTCGGGAATCCAAATTAGAGTAAGAATTTGAGAAGTAAATGCGGAAGCAATAACAACAAGGAATTGAACAACTAGAATTAAAGAGACGAAAATAAAAGATATGGGACGAATTCAAGGAAAGAATTCCAAGAACTTCCAAGAACGTAAGTTCTATAGCCTTGACAAGATCAAAGTAACAACGTCTTGATTTATGGAAGAAATCAAACGCCTTTACTTAAAAAGCAAATCAAAACAATAGATTCGGATCTTGACCACTTTACGAGTAACTTGAGACAACAATTGATAACTAGTATTAATCGCCTTCTAAGAATACCACAAAGGAATCAAAGATATCATAAAAGGGAAGTAATCTTACTACCTTGAACTAAGAACTAGTAAAGGTTGAAAGATAAATCTCAAAGCACAAGTAACAAAGGTTCAAAAGAACTCTCAAAGTATGATATACTTAATCAATAAATGTTGTGTCTTATGAATGAGAAGAACTCCTTATTTATAGGAGTTAAAAGCACTTAAAATAATGTAGGGGGTTGCTAAAAAGTCATCTAAATTAGGTAGGGGGCTGCTAGGGGTCACAATAGCCATCAAACTTAGGTAGGTGGCTCCTAAGGGGTAACAAAAGCCATCAAAATTAAGTGGGGGGCGGCCAAATCCTTTTGGGGCAGATTTGGGCCTTAAAACTATTAGTTTGGGCCATTAGTTTGGGCTCCTTTTGAAACACCCCCTTTTGGACCTCTTTTAAGGTCATTTTGAGCCCTATTGGTGGACTTCAAGGGCTGATTTGGTAACCCAATCTTCCTCCTCTTGGACTTCAATTTGGACTACCAAATAATTGTAAAACTTGGACAATTCATCTCCTTTGGGCTTGAGCTCTTCCTCTACAATTAAAAGCTTCTTTATTTGCCATTGAAGTCTAGCAACCTTAGCTTGCAACTCTTTAGCTTGAGATCTTGTAAATGACCTTGGAGCTTCCAAAACTCTATCATCTCTAACATTGTCCTTAACTATATCCTTGTTCTTGATGCTATCATTCCCCCCTTCTTGAAAAGAATTCATCCTCGAATTCGATCCTACATCAAACAAAGATAAGTCAACAACATTAAATGTGGCACTTACTTGGAACTCACCAGGAAGGTCCAACTTGTAAGCATTGTCTCCAATCCTTTCAAGGACTTGAAATGGGCCATCTCCTCTAGGATGAAACTTTGACTTCCTTTTGGAAGAAAATTTCTCCTTTCTAAAGTGAACCCAAACTAAATCTCCAGGTTAAAAATAACTTGCTTTCGTCTCTTATTCTTTCTCAAGGCAGTTTGCTCATTTTTCTTCTCAATTACAAGCCTTGTTTGTTCATGAATTTTTTTCATCATCTCAGCCTTTGTCCTACCATCAAGATTAGCAATATCATTAGTTTGTAATGGTAATAAATCAAGGGGAGTGAAGGGATTAAAACCATAAACAACCTCAAAAGGAGACATACCTGTAGAAGAATGAATTGTTCTATTGTAAGCAAATTCAATCATAGGTAAGTGATCTTCCCATGAAGTTAATTTACCTTTCAAAACAGCCCTCAACATGTTTCCTAAGGTTCTATTTACTACTTCAGTTTGTCCATCAGTTTGTGGGTGACAAGAAGTAGAAAACAACAATTTAGTACCTAACTTCCCCCAAAACACACGCCAAAAGTGGCTCAAAAACTTAGCATCCCTATCACTAACAATAGTTCTAGGTATACCATGAAATTTGACAACCTCTTTTACAAAAAGATCAGCAACATGTGAGGCATCATTAGTCTTTAAACAAGGAATAAAATGAGCCATTTTGGAGAACCTATCTACCACAACAAATATACTATCCTTACCATATCTTGTTCTAGGCAAACCTAACACAAAATCCATGGAAATATCAATCCAAGGCGAAGTAGGAACAGGTAATGGCGTGTAAAGACCATGTGGTAACACTTTAGATTTAGCTTGTTTACATTCCAAACACTGTGCGCACATTCTTTCAACATCTTTTCTCATTCCAGGCCAAAAGAAATTTTCGGTCAGTATGTCTAGTGTCTTTGGGACTCCAAAGTGTCCCATAAGCCCTCCACAATGTGCTTCCCTTACAAATACTTCACGTAAAGAGCAATTAGGAATACACAACTTATTTTCCTTAAAGAGAAAGCCATCTTGGAGGTTAAACCTCTCAAAAGGACTCAACTTACAATCTGCAAAATTTTTGCCAAAATCAACATCATTAGCATAAAGTCCCTTGATTTGATCAAAACCCATTAATTTAGAAGTCAGGGTAGAAACTAAGAGATACCTCCTTGAAAGTGCATCAACAACAACATTTTCTTTCCCTTGTTTGTAAGAAATTACATAAAGAAACGTTTCAATGAATTCAACCCACTTAGCATGCCTTCTACTAAGCTTACCTTGACTCTTCAAGTATTTCAAGGATTCATGATCAGTTTTAATGACAAACTCTCTTGGCCACAAGTAATGTTGCCATGTGGCTAAAGCCCTTACCAAAACATATAGCTCTTTGTCATAAGTGGAATAGTTCAATGTGGCTCCACTTAACTTTTCACTAAAGTAGGCAATAGGTTTAGAATCTTGCATCAAAACAGCACCTATTCCTTTGCCCGAAACATCACATTCAATTTCAAAAGATTTAGAAAAATCAGGCAATTGTAACAATGGAGCAGAACATAACTTTTCTTTCAACAAGTTAAAAGCATCATCTTGTTCTTTTCCCCATTTAAAAATCTTATCCTTTTTAATAACTTCAGTTAAAGTAGAAGCAATGGTACTAAAGTCTCTCACAAACCTCCTATAAAAACTAGCAAGTCCATGAAAACTCCTAACTTCAGTTACACTCTTAGGTTTAGGCCATTCTTTTATTGCTTTGATTTTCTCTTCATCAACCTCAACTCCTTTAGAACTAACTACAAAACCCAAGAAAATCACACGATCCACATAAAAAGTACACTTTTTAAGATTAGCAAATAAAAATTGTTTTCTAAGAACTTCAAAAACTTGTTTTAGGTGTTCTACATGCTCTTCTAAAGTGTTAGAAAAGACCAAGATATCATCGAAGTACACCACAACAAATTTTCCATGAAAATCCTTAAAAACATGATTCATTAATCTCATGAAAGTACTAGGTGCATTAGTCAAGCCGAAAGGCATAACTAAGCACTCATAAAGCCCATATTTGGTCTTAAAAGCAGTTTTCCATTCATCTCCAGGATTCATTCGAATCTGATGGTAACCACTTTTTAGATCAATTTTAGAAAAGATTTTGGATCCATGTAATTGATCCAACATGTCATCAAGACGAGGAATAGGGTGGCGATACTTTACCGTAATCTTGTTGATTGCTCTACAATCCACGCACATCCTCCAAGTTCCATCCTTTTTTGGTACCAATAGGACGGGAACCGAGCAAGGACTCATGCTCTCTCTCACAAAACCTTTCTCAAGCAACTCCTCAACTTGCCTTTGAAGTTCTTTTGTCTCTTCTGGATTACTCCTATAGGCTGGCCTATTTGGGATTTGTGATCCAGGTACAAAATCAATTTGATGCTCAATGCCACGTAAAGGTGGCAATCCATTAGGAATATCTTCTGGAAAGACATCTTCAAAATCCTACAAAAGAGAAGAAATACTACTTGGCAAAGAAGAAGTTAGCAACTCAGAATTAATCAAAGTCTCTTTATAAGTAAGTAGTATTATGGGCAGCCCCTCTTTTCTTGCATTTAAACACTCTTTGGTTTTTATATAAAAACTCTTTTTTTTCTTTCCTTAACCTTTTTCCTCTCACCAAGACTGTCTATTTTTTCATTCAAACCCTTTTTTATCTCTTCTCTCAAATTGCTGCCCTCTCTCTCTTTCTCTCGGCCATCTCTCTTTTTTCTAATTCTTGGCCTTCTTTCTTTTCTTTTTCCTCAAGCTCACTTTTTATCTCTCCCCTTGGTTTTCCCATTGTTTCTCTTAATCTCTTTTGATCTTCAAACACTTGAGAAGGAGATAAAGGTGCAAGAGTAAATTTCCTGCCATTTAGTTCAAGAGAATATCTATTCTTTCTTCCATCATGAAAAACATTCCTGTCATACTGCCAAGGACGACCCAGTAAGATATGACAAGCTTGCATAGGTATTATGTCACAAAGAATATCATCCTTATATCTACCAACATTAAATGAAATCATGCACTGTTTGTTTACCTTTAGTTCACCACTATCATTTAACCATTGGAGTCTATATGGAGTAGGGTGTTTCATGCATGCAAGTCCCAATTTTTCCACAAAGTATGAACTCACCACATTAGCACAACTACCACTATCAATGATCATAGAGCAAGTTTTTCCCTTTATCCCACACCTAGTATGGAATATATTCTCCCTTTGTTCTTCACTATTGCTTGCCAAATTGATAGTCATAATCCTTCTAACTACCCCAATCATGCCCTCATTAGGTAGTTCTACATCATCTTCATCACTCACATCTCCCTCTTCTTCTCCCTCACCTTTTTCACTCTCATATCCTCCATCTTCTCTAAGAATGATGTTTCTTCTACTTGGACATTCATGCATCATATGTCCCCTTCCTTTACATTTATGACATTGAATAGAACTAGAAGGTGTAAAAGGTTTAGGGTTAAAGGTTTTACCTCCCTCTTTGTTCTCAAATTTACCTTTACCCTTGTCTTCTTGAGGTCTAGAAGAACTCTTCATTTCATTATATGGCCATGGCTTCTTGGAGATGGTGCTTGTCCGACCTTTCCACGAGCTAGTCTGCTTTCTTTTATTTTGATTTTCTATCTTTATAGACAAATCAACTAACTCATCTATTGTTACATATTGCTGTAATTCTACTACATCAGCTATTTCCTTATTTAAACCATTTAAAAACCTAGCCATTGTAGCCTCTTCTTCCTCTGTACAATTAGCTTGGATCATAGCCATATCCATAGCCTTAAAGTACTCATCCACAGACATGGACCCTTGCTTCAATGTTTGAAGACGTTGTTGTAGCTCTCTTTGAAAGTGTGATGGCACGAATCTCTTCCTCATCACCCTCTTCATCTCAGCCCAAGTAGCAACTGGTGCTTGTCCTTCTTGCAATCTGTACCTAGAAAGTTTTTTCCACCAAATAGCAGCATAGTCAGAAAACTCAACAACAACAAGTTTAACTTTCTTACCCTCAGAGTAGTTATGACAATCAAAGATGGCTTCAACCTTTCTCTCCCAATCAAGGTACAAGTCTGGGTCCCTTGCTCCCTTGAATGATGACATCTTCATCTTTATACTACTTATATTATCATCTTCTACTCTACCTCTTTGTCCCCTCCTATATCTTCCCACCCTATCAAAATCAATATCATTAAAATCATCTATAGGGTTTTCTTGATTTACAATGGGAGCATGGGGTACATTTCTCCTAGCTTGGGGTCTAACATTATTTTCCCTCCTAAGTTCAGCTATTGTATTATTTTGATCAGCAATGGTATCCCTCATCTCTTGGAGTTGCAAATTCAACCTTTTAAATTGTTGATGCATAGCTTGCAAGGTAAAATCATTTCTTGCTTTGATTTCAGCTTCTTGGAGAACCCTTCGTTCATCATCACTACCTGTACGCGACATCTTTAAAAAAAGTGTAAACTGTATCACAAAACTTAGCTCTCTTTTTTTTTCTCGGAATAACCTTTGAACAAAATACTTTGTAGATTTATAATTAAACCCAACTCGTATGAAATTCTTAGTAGTAAAATTCAGATTTTTGGGGAACTAATGAAAGAAAAACCAAATCCTAGAACTATTAGGCTCGGTTGAAACATGACGCGAACAAAAAGGAAAGGATTATATGTTTAGATTAGAAAGAGTAAGAAAATATAGGATCCCCACTTCTTGTTTCCTATGTTAATTTTTGGTAACAGATTAGATACAAAAGAAATATCCTGGAGAGCACGCAACTCTATTTTTTGTTCTAAAAACTGATTTTCGTTTTTTTTTATTTTTTTTTCTTTTCTTTTCTTTGCTCTTAGTATTCAAGAAATTCCAAGACTTACCAAGAACGAAATCTTGATAAAAACCGCTCTGATACCACTTGATAACAACTAGGTCGGGAATCCAAATTAGAGTAAGAATTTGAGAAGTAAATGCGGAAGCAATAACAACAAGGAATTGAACAACTAGAATTAAAGAGACGAAAATAAAGGATATGGGACGAATTCAAGGAAAGAATTCCAAGAACTTCCAAGAACGTAAGTTCTATAGCCTTGACAAGATCAAAGTAACGTCTTGATTTATGGAAGAAATCAAACGCCTTTACTTAAAAAGCAAATCAAAACAATAGATTCGAATCTTGACCACTTTACGAGTAACTTGAGACAACAATTAATAACTAGTATTAATCGCCTTCTAAGAATACCACAAAGAAATCAAAGATATCATAAAAGAGAAGTAATCTTACTACCTTGAACTAAGAACTAGTAAAGGTTGAAAGATAAATCTCAAAGCACAAGTAACAAAGGTTCAAAAGAACTCTCAAAGTATGATATACTTAATCAATAAATATTGTGTCTTATGAATGAGAAGAACTCCTTATTTATAGGAGTTAAAAGCACTTAAAATAATGTAGGGGGTTGCTAAAAAGTCATCTAAATTAGGTAGGGGGCTGCTAGGGGTCACAATAGCCATCAAACTTAGGTAGGTGGCTCCTAAGGGGTAACAAAAACCATCAAAATTAAGTGGGGGGCGGCCAAATCCTTTTGGGGCAGATTTGGGCCTTAAAACTATTAGTTTGGGCCATTGGTTTGGACTCCAATTGGGCTCCTTTTGAAACACCCCCTTTTGGACCTCTTTTAAGGTCATTTTGAGCCTTATTGGTGGACTTCAAGGGCTGATTTGGTAACCCAATCTTCCTCCTCTTGGACTTAAATTTGGACTACCAAATAATTGTAAAACTTGGACAATTCATTTCCTTTGGGCTTGAGCTCTTCCTCTACAATTAAAAGCTTCTTTATTTGCCATTGAAGTCTAGCAACCTTAGCTTGCAACTCTTTAGCTTGAGATCTTGTAAATGGCCTTGGAGCTTCCAAAACTCTATCATCTCTATCATTGTCCTTAACTATATCCTTGTTCTTGATGCTATCATTATGTATGATTTTTTTGTTTGTCTTCAATTGCGTTATTTGTATTTGGCATGTTTTAGAGATTGGAATGACGAAGACATTTTATTCTGCTACCCAAACGCCTGCACAACAATGGTCAAAGTAGACAACTTGGATGTCACAACTGACATCCAGTTGTTCAAACTGGAAAGGGAGTGAGTGAGCTGGTTGGCAGTGAACCTGTGAGTCTTTGATGAAGGAATCACTGGATCAGCTGCGACAGATAGACCAGCTGTGGAGGAAGGGCCTGGGGGCAGTGCCTCATCAGTAGTGGGCTCAGGGGGCTGCTCAGTAGCAACTGGCTCTTCAGACTGGCCAGGTGCAGAGGAGGTGGAAGCTTGAGTCTTTTTGCCTCTCTTTGGGTTGTCCGGACCCAACTGATCATACCACTAGTAGGGGGCCACTTAAGGTACCGTAACATCATATCTTTTCTTCTTCACTTTCAACTCTCTGAAGTAAAGGGAGAGTGTGTTCGGAAAGGGGTAGTTTGTTTTTGTATCATTACTGACAGTAGAAATCACTCTCGACATTATATTACCTACATTCAGAGGGAAACCTGACATGATAGATGCTACCAAGACAACCCGAGGAAGGGGAACGGAGTGATCGTGTGTAGACGGGTCAAGTCGACTACACACGAAGGTCAACCACCCTTTTGCTTCAAAGTTGAGGGTGTTCCGAAAAATCTTTTCCTGTGCCTTCAACCACACAGGGACTGTACCTGGAGCTGCTAAATGCTCGGCCAACCACGGACGAACCTCCTCTTTCATTGCCAGCTTCTCAAGATACTGAGACTCATCCTCTTCTTCAAACCCCAAGAAGTCATTCAGCGACTTCCCATCAAATATCACGATCTTGTCCCTCACTTTTGTTGCTTTGGAGTCCCGAACTGTGTGGTGGACATTGCAATAAAACTCCTTCACCATGTGCTCGTTTGCAATTTCAACTCGCTCTTTGAAGAATCCCCAACCCTCTCTAGTGCGGAATTGTGCTTGCACATGAGGGTTGAGTGGGACAAGATCGACATCTATGAACCGCCTTTCCGGAATCAACTTTCTCTTGGGCCACCATTCCTTGAATTTGTGGAAAGCGACCTCACTGACAAACCTATCTTCCCATGCCCCCGGTCTCCTGGTCCTCTCTATACCTCCAACCTGTGGTGCACCTCCTTCGGCATATCCTCCACTTTCCCCTGATAGTGAAACTGTGGGAGAAGTGGAGTAGGTGTTCTCATTTGCTTTTTCTGCTCCGTACTCATCAGACGAGTCCGAGATGACATTTACCGGCTTTTTGGAAGTGGCTACATCAGCACGACCAGGAGATGGGGAATCCCGTAGCTGAAAAGATGTGGACATGTGTGTGGGGGCAGACTCTGAAGTGACACTCCTCGAAGGTGCATACTCACTCCCGTGGAGTGAGCTGCAGCTCTATCAGCTTCCCGAATTATCTTTCGGTTTTTTTTATCGCTTCCCTGGTTTGAGGATTCAACTTTACAATTCTTTTTCCTTTTACCCCACGGGAGGAACCACCTCTCCTTGGTGGTATTTGTTTGCCCGCTCGTTTTTTAGCCACTTGCTTTTGAACCATTGTCTGCAAGGAATACGTGTCTAACATTGTTAGTAGAAGCACATAATATGAAATAAACAGTTCAGTTGAATGCACAGTTGCAGACACAGTTACACAGATAGAAGGGCGCGGACCGCAACAAAAGGCACGCGGTTCGCGCAGTATATTGATACCCACACATGTTTCTCTGAATAAGCCGACGCGGTCCGCACTGTTTTGGACCGTGACCGCGTGGCTTCAGCACGGACCGCATAGAATTGGCATGCGGATCGCGCTGAGAATGTTCGTCCTTGCACACAAGGGGCCACACGAACCGCGCAAGAATGATGCGCGACCGCGTAGGGCAAATATAACTGAGCCGGGATACTCTTCCATTAAGTCCCATTTTTGTTCACAATTTGAGTCCTAAATGTTCCTACTCAATTAATTAACATGCATTTATGCCCCATGATTCAACCAAAACAATAAAAATCTAAACTAACAGTTAACTAAGAAGAAAGAGGACAAAAATAAGAAGTTATACTAGTAGGGAGCGATTAAAAGAAACAAACATTAGGCTATGAATGAAATAAACAAGAGTTGTTACCAGGGAGTAATGAGAAATCAACTAACTGAGCAAGAGATGCGGATGTACAGTGAAAATTAAAGCTCCAGATGAAAATTTGCGAAAAGGTTCAAATGAGGCCCAAGGCTTCTATTTATAAAAAAAACCCTGGGAACTCACAACTTACCAACTAGCGCGGCCGCACGAAAATGGCCGCGGTCTGCGCTG
Source organism: Nicotiana tabacum (assembly GCF_000715075.1). Taxonomy (NCBI): domain Eukaryota; kingdom Viridiplantae; phylum Streptophyta; class Magnoliopsida; order Solanales; family Solanaceae; genus Nicotiana; species Nicotiana tabacum. Next base: position 77,683,406 of record NC_134087.1, read on the forward strand.
GTTTTCATTCCTTCACCTTTGACTGCTCAGCCCACGCGGACTGCACTGTTTTGGTGCGCGGCCACGTGGAAATTATCAGAGACTTGGTGATTTCAGCTTTACCCACGCGGACCGCACTGCTTTGGATCGCGGTCGCATATGAATTTTATCAGAGAGCATGCCATTTTAAGTTTCCACACGCGGACCGCACAGCAAGGGATGCAGACCACGTTGAATCTTCTGAGAATGAACTTTCAGCTGCTCAAGCCCACGCAGACAACACTACTTTGGTGCGCGGCTGCGTAGGCCATTTTCAGGGCCTGACCATTTTTTGCACTTTTGCCCTGCACTGGTGCAACATTATTCCCTGCAACACTTCACAAATTATCAGCTCAAAAATCCTATTCTACAACAGAAAAACAAAAAAAAGGAAAAGACATGGGTTGCCTCCCAAGAAGTGCCTAATTTAACGTCGCGACACGACGCATGTTACTATCACAGTCATTTCAAATAAATGCGTGCCACCACGTGGCTGTCATCAATCTTTCCCAAATAGTGCTTGACAAGATGGCCATTGACTCGGAAAACTTCACCATTTTTATTTTTGAGATCAATGGCACCAAAGGGAGTTACACCAACCACTTCAAAAGGGCCGCTCCACTTAGACTTCAGCTTGCCCGGAAATAGACTCAACCGGGAATTGAAAAGAAGAACCATGTCACCAACTTTGAATTCCTTCCCTCGGGCATACTTATCATGAAGGTACTTCATCTTGTCCTTATACAAGGACGAGCTAGAGTAAGCATGAAACCTAAACTCATCAAGTTCATTCAATTGCTCAACCCGGAGATTTGCAGCTACATCCCATTCTAAGTTCAACTTTTTCAGAGCCCACATAACCTTATGTTCCAATTCTACCAGAAGATGACAAGCCTTCCCAAACACCAAACGATACGGCGACATACCAATCGGAGTTTTGAAAGCTGTACGATAAGCCCAAAGAGCATCATCCAATTTCTTCGACCAGTCGGTCCTATTTGCATTGACAGTCTTGGACAAAATACTTTTGATCTCACGGTTGGACACTTCGACTTGGCCACTCGCTTGAGGATGATAAGGAGTGGTCACCTTGTGATTTACCCCATACTTGGCTAGCAAAAAGTCAAAAGCCCGGTTGCAAAAATGAGAACCCCCGTCACTGATGATAGCACGTGGAGTGTCAAACCTCGTGAATATACTCTTTTGCAAGAACGCCACAACACTTCGAGCTTCATTATTTGTCAAAGCTATGGCCTCAACCCATTTCGACACATAATCAACCGCTACCAAGATGTAAGTGTTGCCACAAGAACTTACGAATGGTCCTATGAAGTCTATCCCCCAAACATAAAAAATGTCAACCTCTAGAATCGTGTTAAGGGGCATCTCATCTTTCTTCAAAATCCCTCCGGCACGTTGGCATTCATCACATCTTTTCACAAAGTCACCGGCATCCTTGAACAACGAAGGCCAATAAAAACCACAGCTCAACACTTTAGATACTGTCCTCGCCCCGCCATGATGGCCACCATAGGGTGAAGAGTGACAAGCTTCCACAATATTCAATTGCTCTTCTTCAAAAACACACCGGTGAATTACACCATCGGTGCAAATTTTGAAAAGATACAGCTCATCCCAATAGTAGTCCAAGCAATCCCGCTTGAGCTTCTTCCTTTGGTTAGAAGAGAGCTCATACGGAACCACACCGATAACAAGATAATTGGCAATGTCGGCAAACCATGGCATGTCTCGCATTGAAACCGAGAGGAGTTGTTCATCCGGAAAAGCATCATTTATCTCAAGGCCGTCCAAAGGCCTCCCTTCCTCCTCCAATCGAGACAAGTGGTCCGCCACTTGATTTTCACTACCCTTTCTATCAACAATCTCCAAATCAAATTCTTGAAGAAGAAGCACCCATCTCATTAACCTTGCTTTAGAATCTTTCTTCGTCATCAAATACCTAAGGGCGGCGTGATCGGTATGAATAATCACTTTGGCCCCCATAAGGTATGGGCGAAACTTTTCCATGGCAAAAACAATGGCAAGCAATTCCTTCTCGGTGACCGTGTAGTTCCTTTGAGCTTCATTCATTGTCTTACTTGCGTAGTACGCCAGATGGAATATTTTGTTGATTCTTTGGCCCAAAACCGCCCCCACCGCAACATCACTAGTGTCGCACATGAGCTCAAAAGGCAAGCTCCAATTTGGTGCAGTAATGATAGGGGTAGTCGTCAACTTTTGCTTTAGAAGCTCGAAAACCTCCATACATTTCTCATCGAACACATATTTGGCATCTTTCTCTAGCAATTTACACAACGGGTTAACTACCTTAGAGAAGTCTTTGATGAATCTTCGGTAGAAATCCGTGTGACCAAGAAAACTCCTCACCCCTTTGACAAAAGTAGGGGGAGGGAGCCTTGCGATAACCTCAATTTTTGCCTTATCAACCTCAATCCCTCTTTTTGAAATTTTGTGACCCAACACAATTCCTTCTTCTACCATAAAATGGCATTTCTCCCAATTGAGAACCAAGTTTGTGTCTTCGCATCGGGCCAACACACGATCCAAGTTTTGCAAGCAATCACCAAATGAGTCCCCAACCACACTAAAATCATCCATGAAGACCTCCAAAATTTCCTCCACCATGTCGGTGAAGATTGCCATCATACATCGTTGGAAGGTCGCCGGTGCATTGCATAATCCAAATGGCATTCGAGAGAAGGTGAATGTGCCATAAGGACATGTGAATGTTTTCTTTTCTTGGTCTTCCGGGGCAATGAGAATTTAGTTATAGCCTGAATACCCATCCAAAAAATAATAGAAAGACCGGCCCGCAAGACGATCAAGCATTTGGTCCAAGAACGGCAATGGGAAATGATCCTTTCTAGTCACCTTTTTCAAATTCTGGTAGTCCATGCATACCCTCTAACCCGTCACCGTACGAGTCAGAATAAGTTCATTGTTGTCATTGGTCACCACCGTCATTCCTCCCTTCTTTGGCACACATTGTACCGGAGAAGTCCACGAACTGTCAGAAATTGGATACACCACACCGGTGTCAAGCCACTTGATGACTTCCTTTTTAACCACCTCTTGCATGGCCTCATTGAGTCTCCTTTGATGTTCAAGAGACGACCGAGCATCCTCCTCCAATATTATCTTGTGCATGCAAAACGCGGGGCTAATACCCCGAATATCCGCCAAGGTCCATCCAATCGCCCGCTTGCACTTTTGAAGAACCGCCAAAGTGGCATCAACCTGCACGTTAGTCAAGCAAGAAGAAAGAATAACCGGCAAAGTGAAATTAGGACCAAGAAATTCATACCTGAGGTGAGGAGGAAGTGGTTTCAACTCCAACACCGGTGGCTCCTCAATAGATGGCTTGGTAGGAGGAGTTTTGTGATTTTCAAGATTAAGAGATAACTTCCTCGGTTCATAAGAATACAAGCCCATGCCATGTAATGCGTTTACACACTCCACCCTTCTAGCATTATCATCAACATCAATGTTCAATAGCACGGTCTTAAGTGGGTCCTCAACATTTGCCATTGCGCTTGTGTCATCCACTATCACCGCCGTGACAATGTCAACAAACGAGCATATCTCAGTGCTATTTGGTTGCCTCATTGATTTGCATACGTGGAACACCACCTTTTCATCACCAACACGGAAGGTCAATTCTCCTACTTCCACATCAACCAAGGCCTTCCCCGTAGCTAGGAAGGGCCTCCCAAGAATAATAGGCACCTCGAAATCCACTTCGCAATCCAAAATTACAAAATCGGCCGGCAATATGAACTTATCAACACGAACAAGGACATCATCAATAATTCCCAAAGGCCGCTTCATTGACCGGTCCGCCATTTGAAGCCTCATAGAAGTTGGACGAGGTTGTCCGATTCCCAAGGTCTTGAAGACCGAATATGGCATTAAATTGATACTTGCCCCAAAGTCACAAAGGGCTTTTGCAAAGTCGGCACTTCCAATGGTATATGGGATAGTGAATGCGCTGGGATCCTCAAGTTTTTGAGCCATAGAATGCACAATTGCGCTCACTTGATGGGTCATCTTGATTGTCTCACACTCTATTGATCTCTATTTTGTAACCAAACCTTTCATGAACTTTGCGTATCCCGGCATTTGCTCGAGTGCCTCCACCAAAGGCACATTGATAGTCAAACTCTTCATCATTTCAATGAATTTCTTGAATTGGTTGTCACCCTTTTTCTTGGCCAACCGTTGAGGATAGGGCGGAGGAGGTCTAGGTAAGGGTGCCTTGGCTTTTGGCACCACCGGTTTGGGTATATCAATGACGTGTTCCCTAGACGGGTTCATGGCCTCTTGAGTCTCCTCCTCACCTTCATCAATTTCAATTCTCACATCATCATTTGCACTTGGTTCAACAACATCCTCAACTACCAACGAGATCTCATCATTTTGCAACTTATCTTCATCCACCGTAACTTGGTTTCCTCTTGAGGCATGCACATCACCGCCTCTTCCACTTCACGTTGTCACTGCCATCACATGATTATTGTGCCCACCCTTGGGGTTTACTACCGTATCACTTGGTAGAGCACCCTTTGGGCGAGTATTTAAAGATTGAGAGATTTGGCCTAATTGCACTTCCAAGTTCCGGATAGATGTGTTATGGTGAAGCTAATTGGGCCTCGGAATCTTGACTCTTTTTCATCATTTGCTCGAACATGCTCTCTATTCGACCCATGTCATTGCCCGACGAACTCGACCCTTGAGATTGAAACAGAGGCGGGTTATTGGGTTGTTGATACATTGGGGGCCTTTGAAAGCCTTGCCCCTATTATCTTGTCCACTATTGTTGTTGTTCCGATTGTTGTTCCCGTTCCAATTACCTTGATTCCCCGAATTATTGTTCCCCCAATTGCCTCCTTGATTGTTGTTGTAATTCCAATTGCCACCTTGTTGATTGACCCAATTACCTTGGGCTCTCCATTGTTGATTCCCTTGATTACCTCTATTCCCTTGGTAGTTGTTGACATATTGGACTTCCTCACTTTGGTCATCAAAACCTTCGTTCGAATATCCACCACCATCATTGTTGTTGTCATATTGTTCACAATTACTTTGAGGTTGGTGTCCTCTTTGCCTCCTTTTCAACATAGCAACCCCTTCCATTGCGTTGACTTGGCACGGGTTTTGGACTTGTTGCAATTGCGCCTTTGCCAATTGATTCATAGTTGTTGTAAGCTCGGCTATAGCTTGACCATGATCATGCAATTCCTTGTGCAAATGGATGACCGTGGGGTCACCTTGGGGCACGTTTGCTCGGCTTTTCCATGCCGAAGAGGTGTCGGCCATTTCATCCAGTACATCACATGCCTCTTGGTAAGAAAGTTTCATAAAATTCTCTTCGGCCAATTAGTTCACAATGCATTGATTTGTGGTGTTGATACCCCGATAAAAGGTTTGTTGAATCATAGCCTCGGTCATGTCGTTATTAGGGCACTCTTTCACCATTGTTCTATATCTTTCCCATATCTCATGCAAAGGTTCCATTGGCTCTTGCTTGAAAGCTAGAATTTCATCCCGAAGAGCTGCCATATGACTTGGTGAGAAGAACTTGGCAATAAAATTTTCCGCCAATTAATCCCATGTTGTAATAGAATGATTGGGGAGCCTTTCTAACCAATCCAATGCTTTACCCCGAAGAGAAAATGGGAAAAGCCTCAATCTCAACGCATCCTCGGACACGTTTGTCTGCTTGCTACCCCAACATGTATCCACGAACCCCTTCAAGTGCTTGTAGGCATTTTGGTCGGAGGCACCCGTGAAATAACCTCTTAGCTCGAGCAAGGTCAGCATAACATTTGTGATTTGAAAATTCCCCGCCCGGATTCGGGGAGGAACAATAGCACTGGCGTATCCTTGATTTGGTAGAACTCTGGGAGCCACTCTCGGCGGTGTAAAAAGTGATCGCAGCGGACTCAACCTGAGGAAGTGTGGGCGCTAATACTTTTACCCAATAGCGGTATCGGGGTCAATTTTCCACAGGAAACTTCAATTTGGAGTTGTGTGTTTGTATAGTCTAGGACTATGTTTTAGCTCCTAATTGATCTTCTAACATTTTTGGTTTTCTTTTGATTAATAGCTATAATTTATCAACTACAATTGTAAAGCTAAGTTATGCTAAAATTATGATTCTAAGTTGTATGCAATATAGAGAAAGGCACTAGGGCCGTGGCATGTACCTAGGTGGTCAACTAACGGGTAGAGATTCCTAATGCAAGAATGATGACTATGGGACTTATGCTATAACCGTTGCACTTTTGCACTCACTCTTACACCTCCCGGTAGAGAGAGTGATTTTGCCCAATTGACTCTCTCGAGACCAATTGGGTAAGCCAATTTGCCCAAGCAACTTATGGTTCAAGTTGGGTAATTACTCTCTCGAGGTTTAACCCGTTAATTGAGACTACCATTCTCATGGGTCCATCCCAATTCCTTGTTAGAATTAATCTTGGGGTCATAGACTCTCTTTCTCAAGAAGAGTCAAGACTCACTAAGCTAGACTTAGTGTTTGCAACCACCAAATCTTAATGAAAACGTAAGATTAATTCAAATAACAAATACCCAACATCATTCATGCACTAAACAATCACACCCATTAATTACCCACACTAGGGTTGAGCCACAACCATAGCTAATGGGTTTAGCTAGCCATAATAGGAACATAAATTGAAGAAATAATAGATGAAATTGACATAACAATTAACTACAATGTTAATATACTCAAATCCACGTTAATACTAGAAGAGATTGCCCAAAATAGGCTAAAATCATGAAATCCCAAGTTCAGATGCTCTATGCTCTCAAAACAGATCTCAACAAAAACTGCTAAAAAGTAAAATGTTTTATTTATACTACACAGGAAAAACCGGACAAAAATACCCCTGAGGGTCTAGCGCGGACTGCGCATAAATGACGCGCGGCCGTGTGCACTTCATCCACGCGGACCGCACTGATTAGGTGCGCGGCCGCGTGGGCTTTTGCCTTGAATGATTGAGTCTCGGATACTCTTAGGCGCGGACCGCGTGAAAAGGGGCGCGGACCGCGTGAAAAGGGGCGCGGACCGCGCAGCTTGACTTGAAGATATCATGGCCTCTGAACTTTCCTGCGCGGCCGTGTGGCAGAACAGTGCGGACCACGCAGGTTGACTTGAAGATGTCCAGCTTCTGAACTCTCCTGCACGGCCGCGTGACAAAACAGTGCAGACCGCGCAGGTCCATTTGATCCGCCCTTTCAGTTGTCTTTTGACACTTGGCAGATTTCACTCTTTTTTGAGCCGATCTTTAGTATTTGTCATCTTGTCGCTCAAACCTGCAATTAAGCGCAACTTGTAAGCATTTTGGGACTAATTTCTGGCAGTTAATGCACAAAGCTTAAGTAAGAATGGGTTTAAAACATGTAGAAATCACAGTTATCAGGCACCCCTCGCAATCCACAATGGTGGGTAACGGTCGAACTTAAACTATGTAAATTTGTCATTTTAACAAGTAAACAATTTTAACACATATTTGCAAATAAAGGTGGTTTCATATATGATCAGGGAAGTTCAGATAATGAAAGTAAGAGAGGTTTGAACAACTTACACATGTATATGTAAAGGAAAGGATGTTTGTGGGATTTAAACATAGGGGAGTTAGGAAAGGGAAGTCCTAAGTTGATTAGCCTACAGGATCATACCCATGCAACGCCCGGTAATCACTCCTCAAGGAGAGGGGCTAAACGTTGCATTAGCGCACAAGTCATCATATCCTTTTTCTACCCATTACCCTCCCCTTAGTGGTTATATAAGCGAGTTTAATTAATGACCCCTAAGCGTGCTGCTACCCGTCCCTTCCTTATGGTCCCGGAGGAATTTAGGACCTCTAAATTTGGACAGTTCTAGATCACCTAAGGTTTATAAAAGGTAAAAATCTAGGCGACAAGCAAATACATGTAGGACAAGAAAATAGGGACAAACAGTTAGAAGGCTCACATTTACCTCAGCACGTATACAGGCAAACAAACAGCACATCTAAAACACAGATTATGAAGAAGTTCAGAAATCCTAAGAACATGGTATCTAGATAAATGTTACAGATTTAGGATATGCATAAAGAGAGTGGCAGAATCCTAACCAGCTTGACTACTGGTTTTATAGCCTGTTAAGCTTGGATAATTTCACACATAAACAGAACTGGTTTCACAGTTATTTAACGCCATAAGGCTTGCCTAAGTGTGTATATGCAGTCACAATTCTAGAGAGACATTTTGAAGTCCTTTATCCTATAGGCATGCTTTCTAGTGATTGTAATTAACACATCGTTGAAGACTATTAAAGAAACGCGTAGGATAATTAATTAAACTGATGCGGAACCTACAGGCATGAGTTCTAATTAAACTGATTTAGATCTTATAGGCATGAGTTCTAATTAAAATTGATTTTAGATCCTATAGGCATGATTTTTAAAGTTGATTTTAGATCCTATAGGCATGATTTCTAAAGAGACAAATTTGAATATATGCCGTAATGGAAAGTGAACCTTAGTTATTTTATTCCCTATAGGCATGTCGTCTAATCATGTTAGTAAAGTAGGCAAAACTCATTTCAACCGCAGTAAACCCTATGGGCAAGTTATCTAGCAAATACATTTCAACCAAAGCAAACCCTATAGGCATGTTATATACCCAGCTTTACCCACAAAGCTATATAACTACCCTCCCTTTTCACTAGTCACCCCAATATTTGTTTACAGTTAATTATTACAGACCAATGATCGAATAAAAATTGCATAAATAAAATATAAATTAAGCTATAGGGAGCCTGACGTAGGCCTAAAGCAAATCTTGATGTACCAGGCCTTCAGTGGTCTCAAATGCTCAAAGGTTTCATAGCCAATTTCATGTCCAGGTGTGTCAGAGTTCCCTAAGGACCTCAAGGATCCCGGGCAGTGCTCACACCCAGACTTTTCTCAAATAAGGACTGGTTCATGTGCAATGTGAAAGTGCCAGCCCTGATATGCCAGAGTTCAGAGAGATCTCAGGGACCTCTAAACAGTACACATACCAGAGGGTCAGGACTTAATAACCTAAGAACAAGTGAGAGTATTTGACATGATTTGAAAGAGTTTTGATAAACCAGTATAGAGAGGATTCTTAGAAGTGAAAAGATTTTCTGAAAACCAAGGCTAGTTTGGTGGTAAAATAGCTTGAGAAAAACATGAAAAAAACATTTTGACATCAGAACCCAAGTCACAGAACAAACAGCTTCAGAAACACTTTGGGGGAAATAGATTCCACACATGGAGAGAGGGGTTGGGGACACATAGAATACACTCTAGTGTATAAGCAAACAGATGCACAAACTTCTCAAGAATTTGTAGAATTGATAAGTTAGTTAAAAAGATTACAACAAAGACATGTTGAGAACACATAGACCTTGGACATGACCAAAAACACAACTAGAGTTACCTTTAAGGGCTAGATGACTTAGCAAGATCTCATTATTAAAGCAGAGTAGGCTAGACTTAAATGAACAGACTAGGCAAGCACCACACAAACACTCATAGTTTAGAGATACTAATCACATATAGAACAAGAAGAGTTCAGACATGTTGGGTGAGACAGTAGACATGCAATGTAGTTTGGACTTGCTAAGGAGAAAACAAAATGCATGTAATTACCACAAGACGGGATTGGGCATGCTAAACAAAACAGTAAGCAGCTCATTATGAGTAATAAACTAATCACAGATTCTAACAGGATCATCTCTAACATGCTAAGTGAGACAATAATTAGGCAGTGTGATCTAAGCATGATGGTTACACATTGAGCAACATGACAGTAAACAATAAACAGGATTGGAAGTCACAACTAATGAACTGGAACAACAATGAAACACATAGAGTTTTTGGACTTTGAATTTAATCAGGACATACCAGTTAAGGAGAGAGAATACATAGTATATAGCAGATATGGTACAAATAGCTAGCCTTGGCTTACAGCCGGCTAGGTCAGTGAGAATTGCAAGTAATAGAAGAGAATATAGCTTTTGAGAGTGTGGGAGTAGTGATGAACTAATGTTCGTCCCTTGAACTGAGAGTAGAGGAGAGTATATATAGAAGTTTAGGAGTGGAGTAGAATAAGGTAAAAGAGATCAGATTTCAGCAATTAGGGAAATTACAAAATCAATCACACAAAAAATTAGCGTAGTCTTCTTTTAATTAAGGACAACTACTCAACGGTTAAAGGACATGAATCACTTAAGGAAAGAAAAGCAAATCAAACCTAAGTAAAAAGGTAAACAAGCAGGAGTTTAATTAAGGAAATAATCGTGAGGAATCATTAACATTACAGGTAATAAGGTGATAAGAATAATTAAAGTCGTAAACAAGGGAATGAATCACGAATCAACACATAATTTTTAACCAAGCGAATCAGTAAATCAAAATTCAAAATAATACTGATTTAAAGAGAGGGAAAAATATCAGATTTCCATAAATAGACGAGTAGGCTGAACAAAACTTCATAAACACACATAAATTAGCCAAGGGATCGACTCAGAAACCCTAGTAGAGATGAACTAGGATAAAGTCACATGATACTGAATTAGACTAAGAAAAATCATGAAGGTCAAAGCACAGAAATAAACAAGGCAACAGGTAACACAGAGAGATTCAAAATCAAAGCAAAAATGTAAGAAATTAGGGCTTTAGCATAAATCAACTAAGGTTCAAACGATATTAACAAGAATCAGTCAATAACACTTAAGAACATATGATTAACACTTGAAAATCAGAAAGGCTTTGAAAATGTGAGTTCAGTAAACCGTAGTTTTTAGAAAAAATGGAGAATCGATTGAAAACCATAAGACTTTCCTGAAAACATGTGAAATGAGGTCGATTCATCTCAGATCTGGACAGATCTGAGAAGATCAAAGGGTAAAAAATTAGGGTTTTTGGAAAGGTAACAGAGACATGCACAAACTTAGGAAGCTATAGATTCAAGACGAAAAATGAGAAAGATCTTACTCAAGATCAAACTAAATGGCCTAAAACTAGCAAGAAAACCCAAGGTGTAAAAAGACTGCCTAGGTCCCTTGAGGATCTCTTCAAGGATCCAAGAAATGGAGACACCATAGCAAGTAGGAGGCCATTAGAGGCCTGAGGTGGTGAAGAACTACCATAGGAGGGCATTAGGTGAGTGACGACGTTTGAAGATTAAGATTTAGGTAGAGAGCATTTGAGAGGAGGGGATCAGATGACGGCGGGGAAGAGTGGTAAAATGATTAGGGTTTGGGGGGTATAGGTTAGTTTAATTTAGGTAAGGGGAGATCTGGACCGTTGATCAAAATGATCAATGGCCAGGATTTAACAAGAACTGGGTCGGTTAGATAAAGGGGTTTGAGCCTAGGGTCTTTAGGCTGCCTGATAAGGGTATTTGGGCTGGTGTGAGATTTAAAATTGGGCTATCTAATTGGCTAAATCCGAAAATAAGAGGGCCATTTATTAAATACCCAATTAATTGATAAAACAGTTTTAGAAAATAACTAATAGGTTGTAAAAAAATGATTTTCCTACCTGGAAATATTTTAAAATAATTACTTAATATTTAAAAAATATAAAAAGCTATTTTCTGGTAAAATAATGTAATGATGCATGCAAGAAGGCATGACAGATGAACCAATCCCAGAAAGAAGATATGAGCCCACGACGTCAAAACCAGTTGAAACTGGCTTCCACACTTTCACCTTAGATGACGTTAAAGTTTCAAGATGGCCTCAAAGGATCCAAGACTTTTTGTAGCTATAATTGCAAAGTAATTGTAATTGCATCCTAAAACTACAAATGTGGCTATTTGTACAATAATTGAAACTTAGTACAAATGAAAATGATAAAATTAAGCCATAAAAATTATTATATAAATATTTGTGATGCAATCAATGATTTATTTTATAAATAAATTGGTGAGAGAAATTAATTAAAATATTTTAAAAATGCAAAAATTGTATGAAAAATATTAATTGATGCCCAGGCATAGTTTTGAAAATATTAGGGAAAAAATTGGATATTAACAGCTGTCCCTCTTTACCTGGGAAGGATGAAAGAGTTTTCGGGTAAAGAAATGATGGCCAATTTTGACCAGATGGGATGTTTTGAAAGATAGAGGCCAGACTCTGGTCTTTGAGTTGCCTACATATCCCTGGTTCTACAGGAATCAGGCCATGTATAGTTCTGGATCTATCGGTGGAATATACTGATGAAGGCGATACAAGAACGTATACGAGATTTCGGGATAGGTAGTTATGGTGGATGGTCAAGTTTCGAGATAGTTGAAGGAACTGGAGCGAGGTCATTCCTGCTGGGATAGCGGTTGCTTACTGGTCACCTACAGATAAAGAGATGCTACAAACATGTACTTGTGCGAAAATTTAAACATGATGCAGATTCCCTTTGGACCATGAAAGTTGTCTTCAGACGGTTAGGGATGATGTCTTCAGACCATGGTGTCCTGGGCTATGAATTGTTCAGTGAGGGATTTACAGGCCGTGAAATGATGTTCTCGGGCATGAAGATGGTGCCTCCGAACCATGACGCCTTCGAATAATGATATGCAAATTTGAGAGATCCTCAGGCCATGGCATGATGTCTTCCGACTATGAGGATGATGCCTTTTAGACTATGGCGCCTTTGGATAGATTGGCGATATTTCAGCCCATTAGATGCAATAATATGATGTTAACAAGACAGGGCTTAGTCTTGTGAAATGAAGGGCAGAGCTTAGCCCGATTGAAAAACAAACAGATAGTACCGGGATAGAGCAATATTTATGCAAGGAGGGACAATGCTTACTCCCATGCAAATGTAGAGGCATGGATTAGCCTCATGCAAGTATGGAGGTAGGTATTAGCCTCATGCAAGTATGGAGGCAGGGATTAGCCTCATGCAAGTATGGAGGCAGGGATTTGCCTCATGCTATGGAGGCAGGGATTGGCCTCATGCAAATATGGAGGCAAGGATTATCCTCGTGCAAATATGGAGGCGGGGATTAGCCTCATGCAAGTATGGAGACATGGATTAGCCTCATGCAAATGTGGAGATAGGGATTAGCCTCATGCAAGTATGGAGGCAGGGATTAGCCTTATACAAATATGGAGGCAGGGATTTGCCTAATGCAAGTGTGGAGGCAGGGATTAGCCTCATGCAAATATGGAGGCAGGGATTAGCCTCATACAAGTATGGAGGCAGGGATTAGCCTCAGGCAAGTATGGAGAAAGGGATTAGCCTCACGCAAATATGCGGGACAGGGCTTAGTCCCATGCAAAGAACGAGTAGCAAATAAGGGTAGCATATTTCTTAGCTGGAGATATATTCGGTGTCTAATGGCCTGTTTGATAGTGATTTTGCTTTGTGCATACATGTTTGTGAATGCTATCGCTACATCAGATGTGCCTGCATTCAAAGAAAAATTGTAAGTTTCGTGAGGGGAGGTTGGTTTATGCTTCTGTTCGCTGGCCTTGCTTCGTTCCGTTCTGGAGGCCTTATTTGAGTTTCCCTGGGTAACACCTGACTTTTACAGAAATAGGGTTTTCAAAAATATGTAATTATTGATAAAAATAGAGTCATATTAGAAACATATTGAAATATCAAGTAAGTTTTAGATGAACTACTGACTGTAACACATTTCAGAGACATTGCAGCTCTCTCGTGTTAGAATTTTGAGGTTCTTCCTCAAAATTCTGCCCCAGTTTGATGGATGATACTTTAGCCGTTTGCGAGTAACGAAACTTGTCGATCTTTCTTCAGAATTTTGAGAATCCTTCTCAAAATTCTGCCCCAGTTTCTTAACCAATTTCTAATGCAATGGCGTTGGTTGGACTTGCTCCGAAATTTTGAGGGTCCTCCTCAACCAGTTTCTGATCTTGGGGGAAATGGAAGTTTTATTATGACTTGATCGAACCCACATGGCTGCCTACGTATCCCCTCTTAAATGGGAATTAGGTCAAGCGTAGTTCAATTACATCAGATGAGAAAATGTAAATAGTCTAAGAATAGTATCTCTTGACTACGTCTGAATTGATTAGTTTTGGCCAGATTTCTACATCCATTTCTGCAAGTATGAGTGCTCCTCCTATTAGCACCCTATGAACCATGTAAGGACCTTGCCAGTTGGGAGAGAATTTCCCTTTGGCTTCGTCTTGATGTGGGAAGATCTTCTTCAGCACCAGTTGTCCTGGTGCAAATTGTCTTGTTTGACCCTTTTGTTGAAAGCTCTAAACATTCTGTTCTGGTAAAGTTGACCGTGACATACTGCATTCAGCCTTTTTCCATCTATAAGGGCTAATTGTTCATAGCGGCTCCTTATCTATTCTGCATCGTTGAGTTCGACTTCTTGTATGATCTTTAAAGAAGGAATCTCTACCTCGGCTGAGATGACAGCTTCAGTACCATAAAACAGTATGTAAGGAGTTGCCCCATTTGATGTGTGAACAGTAATGCGATATCCCAACAAAGCAAAGGGTAGCTTCTCGTGCCATTGTTTGTGGTTTTCTACCATCTTCCTTAATATCTTCTTGATGTTTTTTGTTGGCGGCTTCTACGGCTCCATTCATCTAAGGTCTATAGGCTGTGGAATTTTGGTGCTTGATTTTGAAAGTTTCACACATGGTTTTCATCAGATCACTGTTTAGATTGGCCGCGTTATTAGTAAAAATGGACTCGGGAACTCTGAAACGGCAAACAATACGATCTTTGACAAAGTCTGCGATGACATTCTTGGTTACAGCTTTGTAAGATGCAGCCTCTACCTATTTTGTGAAGTAATCAATGGCTACTAGAATAAACCAGTGCCCGTTTGAAGTCGTAGGCTCGATAAGACCGATGACATCCATTCCCCAGGTGACGAATGGCAAGGTGAGCTTGTGGCATTGAGCTCATTTGGCGAGACTTTTATCATATCGGCATGCACTTGACATTGGTAGCATTTATGGACATACCAAATGCAATCTGTCTCCATAGTCATCCAAAAGTAACCAGCCCTAAGTATCTTCTTGGCCAAGACAAAACTGTTCATATGTGGGCCGCAGGTCCTAGCATGTATATCCTCAAGTAGTTTAGAAGCTTCTTTTGTGTCGACAAATCTTAGCAATCCCAAATCAGGAGTTCTTCTGTACAAGTTTCCTCCACTGTGGAAGAAGTGATTGGACAATCTTCGGAGCGTGCGTTTCTAGGTGTGGTTTGCATGCTCCGGATATTCTCCTTTTGCCAAATATTCCTTGATGTCATAGAACCAAGGTCTTCCATACATCTCCTCCTCATCATGAACACAGTAAGCTGGTTGATTATGAATTCTCACTGGGATAGGATCAATGAAATTCTTGTCTGGATGCTGTATCATAGATGACAATGTGGCTAATGCATCAGCAAACTCATTTTGAATTTTGGGCACATGCCGGAACTCTATCTTCATGAACCTCTTTCTCAATTCCTGTACATGGTGCAGATATGGCAATATCTTGGAATTCTTGGTGGCCCACTCTCCTTATACGTGGTGTAGAAGCAAATCTGAATCACCGATTACCAGCAGCTCCTGAATATTCATGTCGATTTCCATGTTGAGTCCTAGTATGAAGGCTTCATACTCTGCCATGTTGTTGGTGTAGGGAAATCTGAGTCTAGCAGATACCGGATAATGTTGACCTGTTTCTGCTACCTAAACCATTATAATGCCCACTCCTTTGAAATTTGCAGCTCCATCGAAGAACATCCTCCAACCGTCGTATGCTTTGGTAATGTCCTCTCCTATGAATGACACCTCTTCATCGGGAAAATACGTTTTCAAGGGTTCGTATTCTCCTCCCACCAGATTTTCAGCAAGATGCTCTGCCAATGCTTGCCCTTTGATAGCCTTTTGAGTTACGTAGACGATATCGAACCCACTCAATAGTATCTGCCATTTGGCTAGCTTCCCAGTTGGCATGGGTTTTGAAATATGTACTTCAAAGGGTCCATCCTGGATATGAGGTATGTGGTATAGGCACATAAGTAAAGCCTCAACTTCTGGGCCATCCAGGTCAAAGCACAACAAGTGCATTCCAGCAGAGAGTACCATGCTTCGTAAGGTGTGAACTTCTTACTCAGGTAATATATGGCTTGCTCGTTTCTCCCTGTCTTGTCATGTTGTCCCAGAACGCATCCAAAAGCTCCATCCAATACAGATAGATAGAGTAACAAAGGCCGTCCAGGTTCTGGCGAGACCAGAACTGGTGGTGTGGATAAGTACTCCTTGATTTTGTTGAAGGATTTCTGACAATCCTCAGTCCAACTTGTTTCGGCATCTTTCCTCAACATCTTGAAGATGAATTCACATATGACTATGGACTATGCTATGAAGTGACTGATATAGTTGAGACGTCCTAGGAAGCTCATCACATCCTTTTTGCTCCTAGGTGGTGGTAACTCCTGAATGGCTTTGACTTTAGACGGATCCAGCTCGATCCCTTGATGACCAACAATGAATCCCAGTAACTTTCCTACGGGAACCCCGAATGCACACTTTGCGGGGTTCAATTTCAAGTTGTACCTCCTTAATCTGTCAAAGAACCTTTTCAAGTCTGTTATGTAATCCACGACCCTCTTAGATTTGATAATGACGTTGTCCACATACACCTTTATTTCTTTGTGTATCATATCATGGAAGATGGTTGTCATGGCTCTCATGTAGGTAGCCCCAGCATTCTTTAGACCAAATGGCATCATCTTGTAGCAGTATACCCCCATGGTTTAATAAAAGAGGTTTTCTTTGCGTCTTCTTCGTCCATCCAAATCTGGTGATAACCTGCGAAGCAATCGACAAAGGATTGGAGTTCATGCTTGGCGCAATTGTCAACCAGGATGTGTATGTTTGGTAGTGGAAATTCATCCTTGGGACTCGCTCTGTTTAAATCCCGATAGTCAACACATACTCTGACTTTCCCATCTTTCTTTGGAACTGGCACAATGTTGGCTAACCAGGTTGGGTACTCAACAACCCTAAGAACTTTGGCTTTAATATGCTTAGTAACCTCCTCCTTGATTTTTAGGCTCATATCTGGTTTGAATTTTTTGAGTTTTTGCTTTACCAGTAGACGTATGGGATTGGTAGGCAACTTGTGAGCCACTATGGATGTGCTCAAACCGGTCAGTCATTATATGACCATGCGAAGATGTCCTCATATTCCTTTAAGAAAAGAATGTACTCCTCTTTCTCTGTCGGTGTTAAATGAATGCTGATACGAGTCTCCTTGACGGTCTCAGCGTTCCCCAAATTTACTGCTTCGGTTTCGTCCAGGTTGGACTTGGGCTTATTATCAAAGTTTTCAACTTCCCTGACAACTTCCTCAGGTATCTCATCTTCTTCATCTGAATCACTATCCTCATGTTGCGTTACCCCGTTACATGTCGCAGTCACCGATTCATCAGGAAAAGTAATAATAACAATGTAGAAAGAAAAAATGTAGAAGATAATAATGAATAATAAAGAGCAATGCGTATGATTAAAACTGAAAAAAATCTGAACAAGCACGGCTCAATGAATCGAGCATTTATTTTGAAATAAGTGAGTCTTTAAAACAAAATTACTAAAAATCTTAGATGCCTAGAATGGCTATAGAAATAAAATCTGCCAAGCTACCCAGGGACTCGACGGGCCCGGGATGGTGTGACGGTCTAATTCCTGAGAACAACTCCCTTCTCCACAGTCTAAATAGTGAGGCCTTCTTCTTCCTCCTCCTCAATTATTACACTGCAGTCCATGTCTTCATCCTCCAAGAATAGATTCCTCAACTCAGCCAATGCTTCTTCTTCTGCGGTTCCCCATATTGTATCAGCTTGGTGAAAAGCTTGATCCAGATGTGGCACTAGTTGCTCAAGAGGGTAATACGGTCCACGCCATAGAGGCGACCAATCATTATAATCTTGCCATGTATACTGGTATCCGAGCCCGAAGGTACTACCATGACGCTTCAATTGTATCGGTTTAGTAATACCCTGGAGATTCTTCCCAAGCCCTCTGTCGGGTTCATACCTAGACCATTCCAGTATGCTTTATATTTTGCTGCTCCACCATTTGTCTTTCTCAACGGCATTGACACGTTCGATGTGATGATAGGTTTCTCCTCCTAACCTTCTTCTATTTCCAATAACCAGGATGGTTTGACTGGTGTAAATGGGGTTACTCCCATCTCCATGAATGATCACCTCCTGATGGTTCCATTCGAATTTCACGGCTTGATGTAATGTGGAAGCCACAGCCCTAGCGGCATGTATCCTTAGTCGGCCCAACAAAAGATTGTATGAGGCTGATATGTCGAGCACCTGAAATTTAATGTTGAACCAAATTGGCCCCATCTGTAGACAAAGATTACTTTCCCCAATTGTGGCCCTTTGAGACCCATTGAAGGCTTTCATATTCATGCTCTCTGCCCGTATCTTATGAAAACCTTTGCCCAATTTTTTCAGAGTATTCGGCGGACAAATATTGAGGCTTTAACCTCCATCAATCAAGACCCTGGCAATGAATTTGTCTTCAAATTGCACTGTGATATGCAATGCTCGGTTGTGATTCAACCCTTCAGACGGTAGCTCATCTTTGTGGAATATTATTTTATGACTTCCCAGTACCTGCCCTACCATATTGGCCATCTCTCCGCAGGTGATATTGTTGGGCACGTAAGCTTCACTCAACACCTTCATCAAAGCATTCTTGTGTGCCTCTAAATTTTGCAACAATGACAGTATGGATACTGGAGTTGGGGTTTTGTTCAAATGATCAATGACAGAATATTTCCTTGCTTGTACTTTCCACCAAAGGTCATCTGGTCCTGTTTCAATGAGAGGCTGCTTGGTGGTGGTTCCTTACTTGGTCTTCCAAAGTGTTCAGGTGTATTGATTCTTTCAGTCCTAGTCATTTCTTGTGAAGCATCGGATTCCTCCATCTTTGCCTTTCTTTTTTGCCTAGATTTAGCAACGTAATCCCAAGGTATTGCTTTTGAATTGAAAGGAGGTGTGGTTGATACTGTCACCGTGAAAGGTGTGGCCACTTCCACTTGAAATGGAACAGGGGTGGCCGCAGGTGGAGCTACCTCTACCTCAAATAGAACTGATGCAGTTACCTCAACTTCGATCGGCAACTAAGTCTGCACTACAATAGGAGTAAGTGTGACTACAGGTTTAAAGTCATCGCCTTCTCGAATGAGCCCAATTGAACTTTCAGGATCCCATTCTTCATCCATTTCGATCACATGTATCCCGCCACCCCTATGATCTAGGAGACGGTTGTTACGGACAATGGGTGTAGCTTCTTTCGCCTGCATAACCTTGTTGTCAATTAGTGTCTGGACCTTATCTTTCAATGTTCGACACTCGTCAATAGTATGCCCCTTCATACCGGAATGTATGCACAAGTTTTGTTTGAGTTGACCCATTGAGATGGATTCTCTAGTGCCACAATGGGAATAGGGGTGACATAACTAGCGGCTTTTAACCTTTCATACAGCTGGTCGATGGGTTCAACAATAGCGGTGTATTGTCAGGGTGGTTTGCGGTCAAAATTGGGTCGTGGTCTTGGATAATTTTGGTGAGTTGGAGGTGACTGGAAGTGAGATGGTTGGGAATTATAGGTGTGGTAGGCAGTGGCTGGGTGGTGTATTTGGGAGATGAGGGTTGGTATGTGGGTGGTAGTGCTTGGTACGTGGGTGGAGGTGTTTGATATGTAAGTGGAGATTTCGGGCCTTGAGCCACCATTACTGCCCCAACGTCTCTCTTTTTGATATGCCGCCTGATTGTAATGCCTTGTTTGTGGCTTGTAATGCGTCAAAGTTTGCTACCATCCCGCTCTTGATACCTTCTTCGATCCTTTCCCTAAATTTGATGATGTCAGAGAATTTATGGTTTTCAATAACCATCAATCTTTCATAGTATTGCGGATCCTGTGCTTTGACAAAAAAATGTTCATCTGTTCCTCGTCCAAAGATGGTCTGACCTTCGCCGCTTCTGACCTCCAACGGGTAGCATACTCGCGGAAAGTCTCGGTGGGCTTCTTCTTAAGGTTCTGAATGTAGAAAAAATTTGGTTCATTTTCTGTGTTGAACCTGAATCGGTCCATGAAATCAGACGCCATAATCACCCAGTTGGACCATTTCTTAGGATCCTGGCTGATGTACCAGGACAAAACATCCCCCTTAAGACTTCTTAAAAAGAGTTTCATCCGTATCCTTTCATCCTTTCCGACTCCAACAAGCTTGTCACAATAGGTCCTCAGATGAACCCTGGGATCACTTGTACCATCAAACATCTCAAACTTTGGAGGTTTGTAACCCTCTGGTAGTTCTACATCTAGCTGTATGCATAAGTCTTCATAGTTCAAACCTTATATTCCTTTTCCGCCTTCAACACCCTGAACCCGACTTGTCAATTTCTTGAGTTCTTCGGCCATGTCCTTGATGAGCAGGTCCTTCTCAGCGGATTCTGGTGTATAGGAAGTTGGTTGGATAGAACGAGGTACGATTTACACGTATATAGGGTTGTTTTGGTGAGTTCCAGGAGCGTGGGTGTAGTGGTGGTCATTGGTTGAGTTTTGAGGATTGGGAATGGGTTGTGGTGTGTTCTGGAGGGTGTTATAAGTAGCGGTTGGCGGGTACTGGATTGGTTTATGGTGATGTTGTGGCGGAGTTGGTATTGGTAAGGGATTGAGATTTTGAGGTGGGATTGCATATTGATGTGGTGCAGGAGGGTTTTGTGGATGTTGGTTCAGTGTATTTTGGGGAGGTACTAGGTTCTTGGTGTTTTGTTGATTGATGTCGGGGACATTCAGGGTGAGTGATAGGTTTGCCAAATTGGACCTGCTCAAGTTCTCCCTGTAGCTCTAGTATCTTTTGTTCTAATTTCAAAATTAAATCATTTGGTGCCAGAGTACTCTGACCATCTGAAGTTTCTGCGTTCTCAGCATTCTCCTTTCGAATACCACTTAAGTCTTCTATTTTAGCCTTTCCTTTACTTTTTGTATTACTTGGAGGAGGAGGAGGTGGAGGGCCTCTAGATCTGGTGTGATATGCTGATGATGCCAGTATGAGCGAACCAACCTTAGGGGATGAGAATAAAGAATAAAGAAAAACAAAAAGGTAAACAAGTCAGTAGGGTTTCTGAGATGTCTGCAGTATTTAAACACATATTGCGAGAATGTAAATTTGTGTCCTAATTTGGGAAAGTCGTTGTGCCCGAGGTAGCCCTAGCGACAAATAAATTTGGAGAAATTTAGTGCCAATAATTGCCTCATTTCATTAATGTAAAAGTAAACAACCCAAAACGAAACTAAATAAGATAATGTTGCTAATGGCACTTGGCCTTATTACATTTAAAAGAAAAGTGAGTAAATCTAATCTGCTTGGTCCCAGAAGGACCCTCTCCAGACTGGATGATCTTGTTGATCAAATCTCCTAGTTCGCAGGTTCAGCAGCAGGAATGCCCTTGTCAGATGCCCTCTTTCATTTCCCTCAGCGTTCTGGCAGTCAGTGACCCTTTTTCTCATCTTTCCTTCCAACTCCATTAAACTATACTCCAGATATTCCAGCCTTTCACTGGATTTAGCAGCTCTCTCTTTCCACTCGTTAATCATTTCCATATCGGCCTTGTGCTGCTCCATATGTTCAGCTTCAAACTCGGGGATTCTTTTGCGCAGCTTGTTGTACTTCACCTCTGCTTCAGCAACCTCATCTATGACCCTGTTTTCGGGACCAGTCCTTGGCTCGAAGACCCCGGCTATATTGTACTCCAACCACGAAGGGTAAAGGTATGAGTGGCCTGCATGATATCGGTCTGGCTCGATAGTATCTTTCTCCACAATAATCTTCAAAGTCCACATATGTTGTGCTTCATTCTTATACGGGATGGCATCGCCTTGGAAATACACATTTTAGCGACTCGGGTATGACCTGTCTCCTGCCTGCTTGTCTCATAACTCTGAAAGGAGCGTAAGGGTATAGGCCCCTTAACCCAATCAACACCAAGTGTGGAAAATCTCTAGATCTGATGATGAACTCATCGGTAAGGAACCACTCGAACATCTACTAGACCTGATCCTCGCTCATATTATTGAAAAGCTTTACCCATCCCAAAACGTCCTCCGGTTGAGCAAACATGTCTGGAATATAGTTCATTCTTTTGGGATGATGGAAGGCTATGTGATCATTCCACGGCCTTCCGAAAATTCTTGACGGTATTGTCCCTTTTGGAGATGCTCCAACAACCAGACCTGTAATAGCAAGTTGCAACCCTCAAAGAATCTGAATCCCTTCTGACATCGCTCCAAAGCCCGGTCAGAAGTGTATGCAACGGTCATGGGGACAATAGTGTATGCCTTCTCCCTCGATCCCGTCTAGCAGAGTTTTGGTCACCATGGCCAGCCTAGTATGGATTATATCCCCTTGGATATGGAATAACAGCATGCCCAAAAAACACATAATAAACACGAAGACCCTACTACGAATCCAACCTAAGGAGGTGATTGAGAACTCATCATCAAAAGTACGGTAAGATCAACTATGACCATATCATTCATAAAGGAAGTCAAAGGGTATGTGGAGTCCTTCAGACATTTCAAGTTGTCATTTTTCTTCAGCCCCATCATCTT
Organism: Nicotiana tabacum; assembly: GCF_000715075.1. Classification (NCBI taxonomy): domain Eukaryota; kingdom Viridiplantae; phylum Streptophyta; class Magnoliopsida; order Solanales; family Solanaceae; genus Nicotiana; species Nicotiana tabacum. The sequence continues at coordinate 77,706,110 of NC_134087.1, forward strand.
TAGAAATCCCCTAGCAGTGCGATTTTCAGGTGCTAACAGACTAGGGCTATCCTAAGGCAACCCAACAAATCCTCCTATTTCCTCTAGAAGAGGAGTCATTTCTATGTTCCTAAAGCGGAACATAACCCTTTCCTTGTTCCAAAACATAGTTGCAGCCTCGATCAACATTTTGTTTGGCTGAAGATCCAACAGAGAAGGCAAGTTTCCTAAGACTCGTTTCACATGATTTTTGTCATATGAAGGAAGATCCCTCCACCAATCTAGCAAGAGTAAGGGTATGCTACCGACCATACCAAATCTGGGGACTTCGTGCCTCATTTCTGCAAAAGAAAAAGATAGTTAGGCCCTTTCCCCTTCCAGATTCGTCTATTTATACAGTAATAATTAGCATATTAACACTTACTTCTCCAAATTAATGCACACAATCGTGATTGTGTCCATTGGGATTATGGAAAACCCGATGGACTTTTGGGTAGGTTTGTCTTAAAGGGTCATTATGTGGACAACATATTAACCCGGCTAGGTTTGACCATGATGCATGTACAATTAGAGTAAGGTTGCTATAGAGGTCTAGACTGGGACTCTCAAGCGGACAACTTGAGGGGGAAAGGCACAGAACCGTCGAATGCACCGCTGATCGACTAGTTTTAACTTTTATCGCAAATATGCCTTTCCAAATTTAAAGGGTGATATATGGAAAGAGCGCAAACACTCATCAAGCGTTGCTATAGGATTATTACGCACGAGTAGAATATGATGTTGAGCATGATTTATGCAGCAATAGGTAGCATGTTGTCATGTATTTGCACGTAAAAAAAATGATAAATGCAGTATTTAAATAATTGAGAGACAGTTACGGGAAAAAAAACAAAGAGATAAGTCAGTTTTAGAGAAATAAATAAATCATAAATAAGTAACTAAATTCAAATAAAGGGGAAAGGGTACACGGGATAAAGCATGGTTAGACTAATTAACAAAAATAAGTTTGTTATGGTAAGAGCTTAATATATCCCCAACAGAGTCTCCATGTTGTCGCGCCCCCTTTTTCCCTCTCGGGAGTTCGGGTTTCAACATTCATGGGGGAACAACTCGTTTGTTTTCGGGAATTGGGTAATTGAAGAGTTGCCACCTAATGGATTATGGTGCGTTAGGGCACCTAGAGCGATTAACTCATGTAACTGGTTTGCATTACCAGAGATTAGGGTAAGGGCTCGAAATGACCTTGAGGGGAAGGTGTTAGGCACCCCTCGCAGTCCACAACGGTGGGTCCCGACCGAACTTAAACTATGTGAATTAGTCATTTTAACAAGTAAACATTTTTAACACATATTTGCAAATAAAGGTGGTTTCATATATGATCAGGGAAGTTTAGATAATGAAAGTAAGAGAGGGTTGGACAACTTACACATGTATATGTAAATAAAAGGAAGTTTGGGGAATTTAAACACATAGGGGAGTTAGGAAAGGGAAGTCCTAAATTGATTAGCCTACAGTATCATACCCATGCAATGTCTAGTAATCACTCCTCAAGGAGAGGGACTACAAACGACCCGACCGGTTGTTTTAAGAATTTATATCCCGATCCCCTATTAACTTCTCTTCTCATATTTGTTTTTGCTATTTTGATTTGCCAGGATGTTCGGTTTTGAGTTTCGGAGAGTTTTGGGACACTTAGTCCCTAAATGAGAGCTTAAGTTTTGGAAATTTGACCATAGTCGGAGAAGTGTGAAGACGGCCTCGGAATGGAATTCCTGATGGTTTCATTAGCTCCGTCGGGTGATTTCAGGCTTAGGGGCGTGTTTGGATTGTGTTTTGGGGGTCCGTAGATAATTTAGGCTTGAAATGCCGAAAATCAAATTTTGAAGTTTCTGGTTTGATAGTGAGATTTTGATCCGAGGGTCAGAATGGAATTCCGGAAGTTGGAGAAGCTCTGTAGTGTTGAATGTGACGTGTGTGCAAAATTTCAGGTCATTCAGACGAGGTTTGGTAGACTTTTTTATCAAAAGCGTAAATTTAGAGTTTGGGAGTTCTTAGGCTTGAATCTGTGGTTGATTCGTCGTTCGATGTTGTTTTAGGTGTTTTAAGGATTGGTATAAGTTTGGACAGTGATATTAGACTTGTTTATGCTTTTGGCTGAGGTCCCGGGGGCCTCGAGATGATTTCGGATGGTTGACGGAAGGATTTGGAATTTGGAGTTGCAACTGAAGCTATGACTACTGTCATAACCGCATCTGCGGTTGAGAGGCCGCAGGTGCGATTCCCGCAGATACGGAATCAAGCCGCAGAAGTGGCCAAATGAGGAAGGGGCAGGAGCCGCAGAAGCGGGAGATTTACCGTAGAAGTGGTACCACATCTGCGAATGGGGAATCGCAGGTGCAGAAAAGACTGAGTTAGTGATTTGTCGCAGATGCGATTGTTGGTCCACAAAAGCGGGACCGCAGGTGCGATTCCATGACCGCATAAGTGGATTAGCTGGGCAGAAACATATAAATACTTGCCTTCACGAATTTGAGCTATTTTCACCTCTTTTCAAATGGGAAGAAGCCTTGGGGTGCATTTTCAAGAGAGATTTTCAGAGGAATTCATTGGGGTAAGGTCTTTGGTCCCTAAACTCGTTATTGAGGTGAATTTTATCATTATAAGCATGAAAATTTAAGGAAAATCAGTGGTAATTTGGGGTTAGTGCTTGATTAATTAGAGACCTTAGAGTGATGATTTGAGGTACCATTTAAGGTCTGATTTTGGTACTTTTGGTATGACTGAACTCGTGAGAGTGTGAGGATTCTGAAAATGTAAATTTTACCCAATTTCGAGACGTGGGCCCGAGGGGCGTTTTGGTAATTTTACCTAATTTTACGTATTAGCTTAGAATTTCTTTGTAGAATCAGTTACTTGAAGTGTTTTTACATTATTCAATTGAATTGAATAGATTTGGGCCATTTGGAGTCGAGTACTCGTGGTAAGAACGTGGTCTCGGGTTGACTTTTGAGCCGGTTCGAGGTAAGTGGCTTGCCTAACCTTGTGTGGGGGACATTCCCCTTAGGATTGGTATTGTGGTAATTGAAATGCCTTGTACGTGAGGTGACGAGTGCGTACTTGTGCTAATTGTTGAAAATCCTATTTTCACTTAAGTAGCTTTAATTGTGTTTTCCTTTCTTGCTTACTCTACTTGAAATTTAAATATGCTATTAGCTTAGAAAAGCATGTTTAATTTACTTAATTGCTTTATTGTTTAAACTACCGAAATTGTATTATGTGAAGCATGTTAGGTTAGAATTACCTGTTTTTACTTAGTATGAAATTTAGCTTAATTGAGTATTCATTGTGCTGTTGCTGTGTGTTTTACTTTGGGACTACGGGACGGCATCCCGGGAGATCCCCTGCACGTATTTATGATTTGACTTTAGGTGAAGGATATCGAGAGATCCCTAGCACGTAATTGAGGATACCAAGAGATCCTCGGGATACCAAGAGATCCCTAGCTTATATTGAGGATACCAAGAGATCCTCGAGATACTAAGAGATCCCTGACATGTATTGAGGGTACTAAGAGATCCTCGGGATACTGAGAGATCCTCATCATTATCTTTGAGAAGAGTGGTATTCCTGGTGATTATTTCTGTTTCTATTTCAGTTATAGTTATCCTTATTATCCTGTATTGATTCTTATTATTATCTTCCAACTGTACTGCTTTATCTTATACTGTCGCACCTTATATTTCATTTAATCTCAGTAGGTCTCTAACCTTCCACGTCACTACCCGACCGAGGTTAGGCTTGATACTTACTGAGTACCGTTGTGGTGTACTCACGCCCTTTCTGTGCATGTTTTTCATGTGTAGATCCAGGTACCTCCACTCAAACTCATCACACTTGAGACGAGGCACTTATAGACACTCCGAGGTATATCTTCCGCGTCCGTAGACCAAAGAGTCCCTTTCTACTCCCCCTTTTTAGTATTAGCCCTTTTGTATTTTCCTTTTTCCTTTGGATAGATATTCTGGAGTTAGATATTTATAGACATTTAAAGGCTTGTAATCATGAGATTCCGGGTTTTGGGAAATGTAATTAGATTTTGAGAGTTGATATTGTGTATGCCGAGCGACACTTTTCAACACTGTTTTGCTTCACTATTTTATTTTTATTATGTCTTCCGCAAATTGGTTTATTTTTCGCATTGTTAGGCTTATCTAGTCGTAGAGACTAGGTGCCGTCACGATGGTTCACGAAGGGCGAACCGGGGTCGTGACAAGTTGGTATCAGACCTTTAGGTTCATAGGAGTCATGAATCACAAGCCAGTTTATTAGAGTCTCGTGGATCGGTACTAAGATGTCTGTACTTATCTGCGAGAGGCTATGTAACTATTAGGAAAATTCCACTTCATTTGATTTCCTTGTCGTGAGAGATTTGATGTCACAATTATAAACTTTTGTCTTTTATTCTCTCACAGATGGTGAGGCATGCGCTACCCAAGATGATCAGGCACCCGCGCCCCCTACTATAGCCGTTAGAGGCCGGGCCGAGGTAGAGGCCGAGGACGTGCACGTGGTGCAGCCAGAGCACCCGCGCGAGCTACTACTGAGGTACCACCAGCAGTTCCAGCCGGAGTCCAGGCACCTGACACGCCTACTTCTACTACTACTCTAGCCCTTTAGGAGACTCTAGCACAGTTCATGAGCATGTACACCACTTTGGCTCAGGCATGGTTGCTTCCCCTTGCTGCAGCCACATCTCAGGCCAGGGGAGGAGCACAGACTCTCGCTGCCCTCACTCCTGAGAAGTGAGTTCATGTTGATCAAGTCCCAGAGATTATTTCTGTACAACCTGTAGCCCCAAGTCAGCCCGAGGACAGAGCAGCAGTTTCAGAGGATGAGCAGCGGAGGCTTGAGAGGTTCATGAATTATGATCCTCCTGTATTCAGTGGGTTAGCCTCAGATGATGCCCTCAGATTTTTGGAGGAGTGTCACCGTATCCTCCGCACTATGGGTATATCAGGATCGAGTGGGGTGTCTTTGCCTTCCAGCTTCGAGGAGCCGCCTATGAGTGGTGGTGCACCTATGAGTTAGACAGTCCGGACGAGGCAGCTTTGCTGACTTTGACTCAGTTTTCAGATATGTTCCTAAGAGAGTTTGTTCATCAGAGCCTTAGGGACGCATGGCATGTAGAGTTTGAGCATTTGCGCCAGGGTGCTATAACTGTCTCAGAGTATGTTGTCTGTTACTCTAGCTTGGCTAGACATGCCCCAGCCTTGGTTTCTATTGTTCGCGAGAGGGTTCACCGCTTTATTGAGGGGCTTATTCCTAGCATCAGGTCGAGCATGGCTCGTGAGTTGGAGATGGATATTTCTTATTAGTAGGTGGTGAGCATTGTTAGGAGGATTGAGGGTAGGCATACTAGAGAGGGAGAGAGAGGAGAGGGAGGCAAAGAGGTCTCGAGAGTCAGGCCATTATTCTGGTGCCCGTGCCCCAG